>NC_092804.1:158400809-158716643 GCF_040954645.1 Diabrotica undecimpunctata
ATGACTATATGGTGTTCTGTATGGTCTGGTGGAATCATTAATCCGTACTTCTTCAAAAACCATGACCAGAACATTACAGTCAATGGTTACCGCTATAGAGCCATGATTACTGCCTTTTTTATTCTCCAATTGAACAACCATGATGTGCAAGAGCTGTCGTTTCAATAAGACGGCTCAACATGTCACACAGCTCGTGCCACAATTGATTTATTGAAGGAAACGTTTGATAACCGCATGTTTCGGACAGTGAATTGGCCTCCAAGATCTTGCGATTTAATACTGCTAGACTATTTTATGTGGGGATTTATGAAGGTGCTAGTCTACGCCGATAACCTGATAGTTTAGAAGATACAGTCATTTAAACAATCAATTTATTAATAACAAATTATCTGACGGGTTTTCAGCCTGGTAGCCTCGAAAAATCGAATCTACGCACCAAAAAATATAAAAAAGTCAAGGTACCGAGGGGACATTGAGTTGCATACTCAACCCGCCACTGGATCCTAGAGTATGACGAATATTTTACTTCTAAATTTTTTTACACAAATTATATTTTAATGTAATATTGTTTGACATATACTCAAAATTAAAGTACAGTTTTGCTAAATAAAGTTTTACAAATTGTGACAGATTAAAAAAAAATCAAAAGTAATACATATTGCAAAAGTAATAAAACTTATATGACTTTTCAAATCAAGAATTCGTTCGCATTGTCTTTTTTCAATTATTACTTCAGTAATATCAGATAAAAATATATTGTTCTTTTTACTTTAGCAACATTTTCTACTCATAATGAATTCTGGCAGCATTTCTACATTTCTACCTTTAGTCAATCTCTCATAGAGCCAATTTAGTTCTTCGACTTTTAAGCGTACCTTTAATTTCAGACGATGCTCAACATCGGGTATACGATACTATCGATTTGCGAAATATTAAAAAAGTTATAATTTCAAAACAGGGAAGCCGAAAAAGGTAAAACGAATACAGTTCAATTAGTTCCGAAAATTTAATCTGTTTCGCGTTTCGAAATGGTACAAGGGCTGAATTCAAGGGCGCAACACAATAATTTTATTTAGTCTGTTTCTCTTTGAATATGGGAATGCAGTATCAAAAATTCTAATTTAAATTAGTTTACATAAAGTCAAATTAAACTTAATAACTGCATCGACAGATATCGCCTTTAGATTAATCGATGATCTTCTCCAAGAAGCGATACTGAACAATTTGAAGAAAGCGTCAGGTTCGCTACACCTCTTTAATATAGATGGCGTCTTGTGTACTCTCGCTCCAATTGGTCTCTTTTTAGCCACTGAAGTTATTTTTAATTTGTTTTCTTCTATATCTTTCTCTGTACTTTCTCCAATTGTTTTGTGGTGTACTTTATTTATTTATTTGGAAAGAATATATTTATTTATTGAGAAAGAAGCAAGCTTTGAGGGTCTAGAGCTGAAAAGTTTATTTTTCTATTACAATTACCATTTACATTTATTCATTTAAAATGCATTATAGTCTTTCCATACATTTCTTCCAATTTCTTCCATTGATTTCTGTCCAATGCTTTTTCTTTCCAATTCTCAATATTACTGTTTTGAAAGTCTTCATATACGCTGTCCTTCCATCTTTTTATCGGTCTACCTTTTTTTCTTTATTGTATTGGCTTTAGTGATAGCACCATTTTCGGCACTATTTCCTTTCCCATTTGTTTAATGTGACCTCAATATATCGAGAAGGCATTCGACAGGGTCCGACATGAAAAACTAATAGAAGTACTGAGAAACAAAGATATAGACAGACGAGACTTACGAATCATTATCAATCTGTATTGGAATCAAAAGGCCAATATAAAGGTAGAAGAACAAAAGTCCGAAAATATGGATATAAAGAAAGGAGTAAGACAGGGCTGTGTTCTGTCACCATTACTGTTTAACGTGTACAGTGAAGCCATATTCCAGGAAGCGATAGCGGATCTGGGTGATGGAATCTCTGTAAACGGAAGAATAGTAAATAACATAAGATTCGCTGATGACACCGTTATAATGGCAGACACCCTGGAATCGCTACAAGAATTGGTAAATAGAATTAACGATTATTGCATTAGATACGGACTAAAAATAAATAAGAGAAAAACTAAATTTATGATTGTCTCAAAAACGCAACATGGAAATGAAAGATTAATGATATAGAGCAAACCCAAATAGAAAAAGTAGAGACATATAAATATCTGGGAACCTGGGTTGATGACAAAAATGACCAAAGCAGAGAAATCAAAGTCCGAATTGAAACTGCAAGGCAAGCATTTGTGAAAATGAAGACAATGCTTACCAACAGAGACCTTCAGTTGCATCTCAGATTGAGGGCTCTAAGATGTTACATATTTTCTATCTTACTATACAGAATGGAAGCTTGGACATTGAAGAAACAACACATAAGAAAAATAGAAGCGTTCGAAATGTGGTGTTACAGAAGAATATTAAAAATTGACAACTAAAAGTTGTCAAATATTTCTAGTCATCACATATACCTTCTCAAATTTTTTCAAATTTTTTGAATTTGGAGTTTGTCTTTTGGGGGGTGCAGATCAACCTTCTGATAAACCTAAATTACCGGCACCAGAACAACCCAACAATAATAATTTTGTTAGTAATATTGAATCCACCGGCAAATAGCTACATGAAAGGTACAGTCTCGAAGCTACTAGACCTTATAAAAAGGGTTAGGCTAGAGAATGTTATCTAGGACTAGAGGACCACAATAGACCTGAAAAGGTCGCAGTGGAATAGACCTCTCTTAATCTAGTAATATTGAATCGTATGAATAAGAAAATAATTTTCAACCCAGATTGTTCTTATGCGTGTTACATGTAATAAGTCACAAAAATATAAACCTTCATCTTTCTTGAAAAGAAATAGATGTTTTCTTAAAAGCATTTCCCCGAAGTTTAGTAAATTGCTTTAAGTACAAATCTCAGACCTGATTTGCATACAAAAAAGAAAATAAAAAACCAATTACACATACGGATACTGAAAAAATAGCATTGCTATTGGTTCTTTACTAATGAGTTATGACAAACTACCAACTCTGCATTGCTATTGGTCTAAACGAAAATATATTGTAAATGAGACACTGAGAGCTGATATTTCTAGAGACAGATTTATATTGCTTCATTTCAAAATGTATTTCAATGCACTAGAAAAGCCAGATGAGTGCAGTAAATGTTGATGAGCCTCTATCTTGTCTAAAACACACTTTTTTGAAATGCCGTTTAGACAATGGCAAAAGGTATCATTAAAACCAATAAAACAAAGAATAAAGCAGTGGATAAGATCTGCTGTAAAAACAGGCAATACTTATGATATAAACATTTATGTTGGAAAAGAAACATCAAATGTTGAGGGAACCTTAAGCAAAAGGGTTGTAAAAAAACCCGAATGGTTCCATCTGTTTTTAAATATTTTACACAACCGTAAATTCGCTGAATGATCTACAATATTGTACAATTAGTACCTGTATTTCTAGAAGGAAAACATGCATGTTCTTGAAAGAAAAAAGAAGAAAATAAGGGCGACAGTGAAATACTGATTAGTAACATGGGTCTACTGGCGGTGAAATGGAAAGATGTCAAAGAGGTAGTGATTTTGAGTAACAGTAAATTAATAACCACCATGAGAATAAAATAAACAAGAGACTCTGGAAGAAATTGCTTCTACTAATGTGGCATTGTTTTACAATGATGAGATGAGTGGCTTCTACATGATAAAAACTCAGTGGGCAATATTAGAATAAATGGAACTATTTTTAATATATCGACGCAAATTCTCGCATTCGCTGACGATATAGTTATAGTGACCAGAAGTATGAGAGACATGGTGCAATGGCACCATGAAAGACAAGGCTTGCGGACGCGGCAAGTGAATTAGGACTTGTGGTAAACGAGGAAAAAACCAAATATATGTTGGTTTCTAAAAACCCCCGAAATATTCAATAGAGAATTCAAATTAACAACCATACTTTTGAGCAAGTCAAAGAATTCACATATCTTGGATCGCTAGTAAACGCAACAAACACGACAAGCGACGGAATAAAAAGACGCATACCAATAGCAAACAGAACTATTCAAGGTCTCCAGAAACATTTAAAAAATAAAAACATAAAACGTGCAGTAAAGCTCAATATATACAAGACCTTAATAAGACCGGTTTTGATATATGGGGCTTAAACGTGGACCTTATCTCAAAATGATGAAAGACTTGGTATTTTTGAGAGAAAAATTCTTAGAAAAATTTTTGGGGCCGTAAATGAAAATGGGCTATGGCGTCGAAGATACAACTTTGAACTGTATCAGTTATACACCGATTGAGATATTGTGAGATTCGTTAAAGTGCAGAGACGTAGATGAACTAGCCACATTGCTAGGATTTTAGATCACGAATAACGTTTTCAAAACCAGAGGGCACAAGAAGCAGAGAACGACCACGAAAAGATGGATTGATTATGTGGAGACCTACCGATTCTAAGGGTCAGAAGATGAAGAGAAGTTGCCAGGAATCGACAGGAGTGGCGACTTCTTTGTGAGCTGGCCTAGATCCACAACGAATTGTCGAGCCACTTACGATGATGCAGATGGGTGGTGTTTTCTCATCAGACCAGGGGATTAATCTTTATGATATAGATAGAAAATCTGCTAAGTGGTGAAAGAAGGTCTTTTATCGCTAGTTGTAAACTTTTGGGTAATATATAAAGAAACAGGTACATCATGAAAATATTCCACTACTTCAATTTGTTGTTCCGCTAGCGGAAGACCTAATTTCTGGAGGAAGACAATGTGTAGCAATTAAGCGTCGCCGTCAATATGGACGACTATCAAAAACTTAGCGCAAACTGAAGAATGCGAAACATTTGCCAAGAAAAAGACCAACAAGGATATGTCACATACTTACATGATTTTGCTCTGTATAAGGAATCAGAATAAAAATTTTTAAATATAAATTTGTTTGTTCCTTATTTGTTTATGGGAATTATATACCTGGTGCGATTCATTTTTCCCATGGTTTTTTTCTTAAATATTATATACAAAAAATTGCATGTGTTTCTTTAATTTAATTGCAACTTAAATCTTCACTCACAATATAAATCTCACGAATAAAAAAAAAGTCGGCCGAAAGAGTTAAACGGAGGAAAAGATAGCTTAGTTTTTTTCGGACTAAAGGCATTTGTTGATTTTGGCGATAACGGATATGATATATCTTTGGAGCTAATTTTTCATATCTACATAATTTTAAAATTACATCAAGTAACGCACCTATCACCTTCGATCTTAAATTCAGTCTTCTTCAATTATTGCCGAACTGTTAGTCTTAACGGAATTATTTATTTTTTATTTTGAAACTAGTTAGTAATTATAATCGCTATCGAAGTAATTAAATAATTAAATTAAAAATAGTCCCGATCGAACTTAGATTTGTTACAGAATAATTAAAAATTGTAGTCTTCATTCAGTAAACTAATTTCCATGATTTAATTAAAAGTCTCGCTTGTAACGCCTACGCTACTGGTATTGGACGGTGAAAAATAAAAACTGAAAAATAAATAAAATACAGGAGAGAAATTGATAGCTACGGGAGAGAGTAAAATTCTAAATTACGGCTTCCCCTGCTCGACTTTTTACCGTTTTTTCCTCTCCGCGTCACTCTACCTCTCTCGATCTATTTTTTTTCTGGCGATTTTTATAGCTCTATAGAGACGTTCGAGCTTTAGAATTAATCAAACGTTTAATGTGAAATAGCTTTTTTAGCTTAATACGTATGACTCTTAGGCACGGAAAATAATATATGCATAGCATGGATGTGTCCGAAAAATACATCAAAGGTGTTTGTTATTTGTATTTGGAAGCCTAAAATTTGTACATCTCTAATGATTAATACATGATTATATTTTGAATTGTTTCTTTTACTTCTGTACAATTTTGAATTATATTTCTAGTGGAATTTAGTACTTGTACTGCTAGATTTCTAATATCTTTTCTACTGGTCTCTATACAATGTTGATCTGATGCATTTTATCTGGAACTGATTCAATACGAATCCCCAAGCTGAGAGCTGTGCCTCAATAGATCGCAGCGTGGAAACTGCTCTACCAGGTATAACACTGCCTTCCAGGTACGCAAGTCGTCTACAAACAATTCCATCATTAAAAACATTATAATCCCCATGTTCGTCCGTCCTAAGATCTGGTCTACTAGCAAAGATCGATCCCACCGTAAATAGAAATAGGAGCTCGTGCGGCAATCGTACAACTTTTTTTGAACAATTCAACTTTCGAAAATCCAAGAGATATCGTTGCTATCTTTGACTAGAAAGAATACGGCTTTAAAGGCGTTCAGACGAAATCCCACGGAATGGTAGCTTCGCAGCATTAATCGCTCGAGTAAGTGGATTGCGATCTCGACGAGGAGTCATCAGTAGGACACAACTAACCTGTCTCACGACGGTCTAAACTCACGGTATAAATTCAGCTCACGTTATGTCTATGGGTGAAAAATCTAACGCTTGGCGAATTCTGCTTCGCAATGATAGGAAGAGCCGACATCGAATGATCAAAAAGTGACTCGCTATGAACTAAAGCTACCACAAGCCAGTTATCCCTGTGGTAACTTTTCTGACACCTCTTGCTGAAAACTCTTTGAAGCCAAAAGGATCGATAGGTCGTGCTTACACAGTCCTTAAGCATATTGAATATCAGAAACAAGCCAACTCTTGCCCTTTTGCTCTACGCGAGGATTTTGTCCTCGCTGAGCTGACCTTAGGACACCTGCGGTATTTTTTGACAGATGCACTGTCTGGAGTTAAGACAGACAGCTCGAAATGAATCACACGAACGCTAGCCGGGTACCTGAAAGACAAGCCTTATACCACCAGACTGACAAAAGACACAGTGTAGCGAAACGTCACTCAGCGCCCTTGGCTCAAGAATACCGTGGGAGTCACCGGCTCGTGAGCGAACGACGTACGTGTTTCGCCTTACCGAGTAAGTAAAGAAACGATGAAAGACCCAAGTGCTGTACAAGAAGTATCAGACTGATAGAAATATATTCACTGCTTTTTACAGAATTTCATATACATTTACTCGTTAACTATGACAGCTACAGCAATTTTGATTACGATTTTGATTGTCTCAAAAATGCATCAAAATATATATATATATATATATATATATATATATATATATATATATATATATATATATATATATATTATATCACTTCAGTGAAAATTTGATTAACTGAAATTATTTAAAAAAGTACACACAACCAAACTTATATGGAATCCGGTTAAAAATACGATTCATAATTGATAAAATTTGATCAAGTACACATTGAAAAATTTTATTATTTGTGTCAAGTTGTAAAACCGAGACATCGGAATAAAGTTAAGTTTGTGTTCAAAAAAGGTAATATGCCCTACGTAGGTTTATCAGATGTTCAGAGGGGAAGAATTGTTGCTCTTTTGAACAGGGAATGTCACAAAGGCAAATTTCAGCTATGCTACACGTCTCGCAGAGCGTTGTTTCAAAAACATATGCAAGATTTTTAGAACTGGGTACACTCAAGAACAGGCCTAGAGAAAGTCGTCGTAGAGTAACTAGTGATCGACAAGACCGGTTTTAGGTCAAATAGCTAGAAGAACTCCAACCTATTCTCATCCGGAGCTCCAAAGGCAACTTTTGCAGACTACAGGTATTGACATTTCAGTTGAAATTGTACGAAAGAGACTTCGTTCCCAAAATTTATTTAGCAGGAGGCAGTTAAGGGTTCCCGAGTTATCCAGACAGAACAAAATTGATCGGCTGAATTGGTGTCTGAAACACCAGAACTGGACAAATGAAGATTGACAAAATGTCCTTTTTTTTAGATGAAACCAGAATTCGCCTGAGATCAGATGACCGTCGAATTCGGGTTTTAAGAGCTCGAGGTAGATAAGCTAGACTGCAAACTGCCAGATCCGTTCCAAAATATAAAGGAGGAACTGTAGTGTTTTGGGGAGTATTATGATGGGAGAAAAAACACCTTTTCGTCCCTTACGGCAAAGTTTAACGGGTCGCCGGTATGTCGATTTGGTACTAGAACCCATAGTTAGGCTATGGCGAGGTGCAGTGGGAAATATTTTCATTTTCATGCACGATAATGCCCCTCCACATTCCAGCAGAGTTGCCACAGACTTTCTGGAAACTGAAGATGTCACTGTTCGGAGCTGGCCTGCCTGCTCAACTGATATTAATCCCATTGAGCATCTGTGGAACCTCATTAAAAGAAGGATTAGAGCTCGAAGGGATATGGGAAGAATGGGCAAACTTACCTCAAGAACAAGTTGACGATTTTATTAGAAGCATTCCCCGTCGGATTGAAGCTTGTATTAGAGCTAGAGGTGGCAACACTGACTATTAAAATGAACAACAAGACTGTATCTTTCTTTAGTCAACCATTGCAATGTTTTCATTTCTTCGTGTTTTTTTGCGTTTTTGTTAATTTCAAGCATTTGTAAAATTTTCTGATTGTTTTTTTTTTGATAGTAATTAAACTGGTTTAATATAAAATGTAGTTCATTTTCCATTAAAAAAAATTTAGTAATACTTTACAAAATCGTAAATACTGGGTGATTCTATATAAGTTTGGCTGTGTGTATTGAAACAGATAAAATGAGATTCTCCGAACAACATCAGGAAAAAGGATATTATATATCTATAAGAGTGATATTTCTATAAATGTACAAATAAACAAAAGGAAGAAATTATGGTAAAATAATATAAAAACCACGGTCCTATCACCAACTGTATTTTATATTTAATTTTCCTGTGAAAACGTAAAAATAGGTTACTTTTCTTTTTGGTATAACTAGATCAGCGGTGCTCAAAGAGTCGATCGCGATCGACCGGTCGATCGCCAAAGTTGTTGAAGTCGATCGCGATTCACGGAGAAAATACGGAGACTTTTCTGACTCACGACACGTGCATGATCGAAATACATGTGATGCTATCTCTTCACCCGACAGTTGCGATAATGCCGATTCGGCATATCAACATTTATAGATAAATTATGTCACATTCGTTTAGAAAATTCCCAACTTTTCCAGGATTTTAACAACTTTTCATCGTTGAAAAAAAGATAGCCGCTCATTTGAATTATGTTTATTACGAGACAGAGCTGCAAGTACTTCATAGCGAGTTTGAAAGACGCTTCCCTTATTTTAAAAAAACTGACAGATAATGTAACATTCATGTCTAATCCATTTTCATGTCAAGACGTGGAAAAAATAGCCACTGAAATATCCGTTACGTTCATTATGGAGATCATTTCCGTCCAAAATGAGGTACTGAAAATAATTTCGGATATACACCTTAAATCCAAAGCGACCGATACGAAATTTTGGTCTTTCATATCGTCTGAGAAATATCCGTCTTTGAGACAAGTAGCTCTGCAGCTTACAGCATTCTTTGAATCAACAAACTTGTGTGAGTCTGCAATTTTCCAAATGAAGATAGTGAAATCAAAATATCGTAATCGGCTAACTAACGAACATCTCTTCATGCTTGCGTTTGGCCCTCAGTAATTACGTACCATCATATGAAATACTTGTGGATGATATGCAGTGCCATGCATTAAAATCCAAATAAAATTAATAAGAAAAACGTGACTTCAATTACAACTCTCTGTAATTACAACTTTTTATCAACTAGAAATATGCATAAAGTTTTTTATTTTCAAAATTGTTTTGGTTTACTATGCTTTGTTTTTAAACCAGGAGGAGTAAACTAAAGAGACATATTCACATCCAAGAAAGTTACTAGAAAAGTTACCAAATACATCTTCTTTTTTGGTTGATCATATCGGACTTCGACGGTAATCCAAAAAAATTATATTATACTAATACGTCGCTAAAGAGTTCTAAAAACAACTGTTTTTTATCTAAAAGCAGACTAAAAATCTAAAAATTTAAATTATAACGCAGAAAACACAAAAAATCGCCGATATAACTTAATTAACCTATGAAATGCCATTAGTGTCAAAATTTCATAACAGTGGTGTAAACTTGCCTGAGGTTGGACCAATTACAAACAAACATTGCGGCGCGGTAAATTTGAATAATTACTCCTCCTGGTTTAAAAACAAGGTGTAGCAGTCGATATCCGGACGCTTGAAGTTTATGTGGTAGATCCCATGCAGTATAAGTCTGAGTACCACTGAACTAGATTGATGCTAAAACAACTATACAGTATGGTGGAAATGAAAGGAATAAATTCGTTATTTCGTAAACCGAGACTTGAAGGAAAAATCCTGAAACCCGTCGATGTTTATTTTTAAATAAGCTATTCGTAAGAATACATTTTTATTTTTGACGTCATCTATGTGAGCGTGATGACGTTATTGCTAAAGTTTTTAAATAGAAAGGGGGGTATTGTAATACATCATTTGAAAGGTCTTTTAAATACCTATTCAGCCATATCAATATGTCTGAGTATTTGATGTTTGTAATTGTTTAAAAAAATTATTAAATATTTATTATTACAATAAATATTTATTGATGTGTAATTGTGTAATGTGTAATTGAAGTATTGATGTGATGTATTATTGACACCCAAAAATAAATTTTATAAAGGCCATCACTGGTAATGAAATGTCTTTTTTATCTACTTTTTACCTTTTTAAAAAAAACTAGTTACCTTATCAATATGAACATTGATAGTCGGACATTCAAACTTAATTATCTTTCTGTCAAGTGATTAATAGTATTATTGTAGTAAACGTATTCAAAAAGTCTTTGTATCTTTGAACATGAAGCTAACTGAAACGCAAAGAATTGAAATTCTCATAATGATTGGTTATGGAGATAAAACACGTACGCAGAGAGAAGTATGTGCGTTATTTAATAATACATGTTCACAATCCACTGTAAGCAAAATTGAGAAAAAAATTTAGAGAAACGGGTCATGTTAAAGACCTTCCTAAAGGTAGTAGAAAACCAATATCTGAAAACCAACAAGTAGACGTTCTGTTAGCTTTTCAAGATAATCCTCATAACAGTTCACGGCAAGTAGCATTAGATAATGACATGGACCATTCAACAGTTCTTAAACAGCTAAAGAAGGAAAAGTGGCATCCCTACAAAGTAAGTTTAGTACAAGAACTTATGGAAGATGATTTTGATAGACGAATTGAATTTTGTGACATTATAATGGAACGCAATAACAGAGATCTGATGTTTTTAAAAAAGATTATTTTCTCTGATGAAGCTACATTTCTACTAAACGGTCATGTCAATCGTCAAACTTATCGGTACTGGGCTACGGAAAATCCACACTGGATACAAGAGTACCGTACTCAATACCCAGAGAAAATTAATGTTTGGGTGGGAATAATAGATAATAGGTGTATTGGACCATACTTTTTCGAAGAAAACTTAACAGGTCCTCGATATTTAGAATTTTTTCAAAATTTCTTGCTTCCGAAATTGAACCGGTTGTTTCCAAACAGAAATGATTTATGACTACAGCAAGATGGTGCACCTCCACACTATGCTGTCTTGGTACGCAACTACTTAAACAACGTCTTTCCAAATCGGTGGATAGGTCGAAGAGGAACAATAGAATGGCCGCCTAGGTCGCCTGATTTGAGTCCTCTTGATTTCTTTTTATGGGGATATTTAAAAAGTAAGGTGTATCAAAATAGACCACAAAATATTAATGAACTGAAAGAAAGAATACGTAATGAGGTTGTTCAAATAACTCCGGAAGTTTTAGAGAATGTTAGAGAAGAGTTCGCGGCACGCCTTTCTCATTGTATTTTAGCTGAAGGTAAACAATTTGAGCACTTAATTTAGGTTTCGTTGTATTTATTGAATAATACTTAATAAATATTTATTGTAATAATAAAAATTTAATTATTTTTTTAAACAATTACAAACTTTAATTACTTAGACATATTGATATAGCTGAATAAGTATTTAAAAGACCTTTCAAATGATGTATTACAATACCCCCCTTTCTATTCAAAAAGCAATGACGTCATCACGCTCACATAGATGACGTCAAAAATAAAAATGTATTCTTACGAATAGCTAATTTAAAAATAAAAATCGACGGGTTTCAGGATTTTTCCTTAAAGTCTCCGGTTTACGAAATAACGAATTTATTCCTTTCATTTTCACCATACTGTATATCCCAAATATCAAGACGAATTCACTACATCCCAAATAAGCATACCTTGAAAGCCGTCGCAGCACATAAACTACATCCTAACGGTTCAAGTACGTCCGCCATTCTTGCACGCGATGCAAGATATAAGCGACTGATATTTCACCGTTTGTCTCCTTTTGTTTTTCTTCCGCATTTATTTTATTTTGGTGTAAAAGTTCTGAACTCTTGAGACATAGTGACTTTTCGTTGCTGCATGCACGAAATGTCGCGTTCTTGGACGTCCTCCTTTGTGCTTTCTCACGAGATGAAAGAGACATTCGAAGAAGGAAATGGTCTAATTACTTTTCTAACATGAGGTTAGATATAGGTGATAAATGATTACAAGTGACTAAAATATAAAACATATAAACTTTAAAATAAAAAAGGGAAATTCCCAGTGGTGGCTGTATACCACAGTTTAAAAAAACTCACAATGAAGTAAAAACTTTGTATATTTTTGTAAAACGGTATAAAATTTTATTACTAAAATTTTTAAAAATTGTCAAAAATCTATTTATAAATTTTCAAAACGTTTTCGATTCTATCAGGTCATCCTCAGTGAAAAATGTCTATATAGTATTTGGAACTAGTCACATAATGAGGTCAGATGACCCTTACATTACATAATTAGAATAACTAACATTGTAATTAATAAGACACCTAGTGCCCTCATCGACCTATTCTTCAATAATTTTTATTCCCTTTGTCAGCCAACCCACATTCTGAAAAGCATGTTTCAGCACCGTATTAAAAAATTTTAATTGACATTGAGTCTTTTCGTCTAATCTTCCCGCTCTATTTTCATTTGATCAGTTGTTGGTGTCTGTAGGTATATCATCATCATCATCATCCAGCCCCATTTTCACATCCATTGTTGGATATAGGCCTCCTCCAAACGTCTCAAGTT
Organism: Diabrotica undecimpunctata; assembly: GCF_040954645.1. NCBI lineage: Eukaryota > Metazoa > Arthropoda > Insecta > Coleoptera > Chrysomelidae > Diabrotica > Diabrotica undecimpunctata. The sequence goes on from NC_092804.1 coordinate 158,413,942, forward strand.
CTCTCTATCTCTAGCTGCTGCAATCCAGTTTGTTTCTATTCTCCTTAGGTCGTCGGTCCATCGGGTGGGTGCTCTGCCTCGACTTCGCTTGTCGGCTCTTGGTCTCCACTCCAATAATCTCTTCGTCCATCTTCCGTCTTCCATTCTAGCAACATGTTCAGCCCACCTCCACTTTTGTTTATTGATTCGCAGTATAATATCGTCTACGCCAGTTCGTCGGCGTATCTCCTCATTTCTCACGCGATCTTTCAAGGTCAGGCCCAGCATTAATCTCTCCATTCGCCTTTGTGTTACCCTCAGTTTTTCGGCAGTAGCTTTCGTTAAAGTTATGGTCTCTGCTCCGTAGGTCAAGACTGGTAAGATGCATTGGTTAAATGGCTTCCTTTTCAGGTGAATTGGGGTATTTGTTTTAAAAATGTCTCTCATCCTTCCATATGCCGCCCATCCCAACGTGATTCGTCTATTTAGCTCGCAGGTTTGGTTGTCTCTGGTTATTCTGATTTCATGACCCAAGTATGTGTATTTATCGATTAATTCTACCTTGTTGTTATTGATCTGTATCTCTTCGCTGGGAACCATATTGGTCATCATTTTGGTTTTCTCGAAATTTATCTCCAGCCCAGTTTCTTGTAGTATGTAATTCAGTTCTTGGAGCATGTCTTTGATCTCTCCCAGATTATCTGACAGAAGCACGATATCGTCCGCAAAACGTAGATGGTTTAATCTTTCTCCATCGATGGATATTCCTTTCTGTTGCCATGTTAGTCTTTTAAATGCATACTCAAGAACGGTAATGAACAGCTTTGGTGACATGGTATCACCTTGCCTGACTCCCCTTTTTATCTTTATTTTATTAGTTGCTGAATGTAGACTTAAGATTGTTGTGGCATTTTTATATATATTTTTAACTACATTACAATAGCTGTGGTCGACCCTGCAATTTTGTAGTGCTCTTAAGATGGACGGTAATTCCACTGTATCAAACGCCTTTTTAAAGTCTACAAATATCAATGCCAAGGGACGGTTATATTCGTTAGTTTTTTCTATCAGGGTTTTTAGGCACTGCAGGTGATCGTTTGTGCCGTAATTAGGGCGGAAACCGGCTTGTTCCCAAGGTTAGTAAAAATCCAGCTTTGTCTCTAATCTGTTCGTTATTATTCGGAGGTATAATTTATAAAGATGGTTAATGAGACTGATTGGTCTGTATCTTTCCAGGTCTGCTATATCTCCCTTCTTGTGTAAGAGTACAGTTATTGAATTATTCCACTTTGTTGGGATATTTTGATTCCATAGGCCTAGATTAAAGAGCTTTTGAATTTTGGTTATCAGTACTGAGCCTCCTATCTTTATCGCTTCCGTGACGACACCGTCCTCCCCCGGAGCTTTGTTATTCTTCATCTTTTTTAGAGCCTTGTAAATTTCGTCCAAGGAGATTTCTGGGATATCTTCGGAACCCTAATTTTGAACCTTCCTCTGCTGATATTCAACTATATCTAGAGTCGATTGGTTGCTATATAATGTCTCATAGAATGAGAGGTATATATTGTATAATAATTTAGTATACCTATAATCTAGCCTGAATTCTTTACAGCCTGTAGTCGTCGTTTTCGTCATCTTCTACAGGAACGAGGTACCTATATTAATGCAAGTTTACATAACATACATACATAAATATTATCAAGGACCGTATACGAGGAAAATGCGGAACAAGGATTCAAACACGTGAGAAAAATACCGGGATAAGGGAATTCAATTGAAATTCAAAATTATTACACTTTACATGAGTCTCCACAACCAGACGGAGTACAGTCTAAATTTCTTAAACTTCTTGATGATGAATCGGTAAGAATACTATGTAAAATCTTCAATAATATCTATGATACACGCAATATTCCAGAAGATTGGTTAGTTTCAGAATTTATTACGTTACCAAAGAAACAGGGAGCGAAAAGTGCGGTAAAACTGTTTCTTAAAATTATACATCGCAGAATATACAAGCTATGCGAAGAGAGGATACAAAATACACAGTTTGGATTCATGAAAGGCGTAGGTACGAGAGATGCACTGTTTAGGTAGTCTACAGATATTATTGTGGACCCCCAAAAAGCATTTGACATAGTTTAACACCGAAAAATGATAGATGTTCTAACAAATGCCCAAATAGATGATAAAGACCGGCTTATAATACAAAATTTATACTGGAACTAATCAGCCACAATAAGAACAAATCTTGGAGATGAACCGACGGAAGCGATCCAGATTCTGCGAAGTGTTAGACAAGGATGTATACTTTCACCTATATTATTCAATCTATGTTCAGAGGAAATATTTAGTAAAGCCTTGGAAAATTGCGAACATGGAATCCTTTTAAATGGAGGACGCCTAAACAACATTCGCTAGATGTCAACAGTCATCCGCAGATGACACGGTTATTTTTGCAGACAGTCTAAACAGTTTGCAGCAATTAATAAACAAAGTAAATGAAGTAAGTGAAAGATTTGGACCACAAGTAAACATATCAAAAACTAAATTTATGGTCATCAGCAAAAATAAAATTAGAGACGTCCAACTGCTTATCAAGAATACACCAGTTGACCGAGTAAAACAGTTCTTGGAACAATAGGGAACGAACAATGGGATCACTCACATGAAGTAAAATGAGAAGGCTAGGAGTGCATTCAACAACATGGCCAAACTCTTTAAACGCCACAACCTTAATCTGGAGATAAAAGTAAGGCACCTACGATGTTATATCTTCTCGATATTAGACTACATAGTTAAATCCTGGACACTCACTGAAGCGATGGAGAAGAAACTTTAAGCCTTCGAGATGTGGCTGTACAGAAGAATCCTAAGGATGTCATGGACCGACAAGATAACCAACGAGACTGTACTACGAAGAATGGGGAAAGAAAGGGAAATGATGTATACGATGCAAAGGAGAGAGTACGAATATCTCGGACACATAATGAGAAACAGCACTTAATACAGATTACTGAAAATAATCCTTCAAGGTAAAGTATTCGGAAAGCGAGGAATTGGGAGAAGAATATTATTTTTAAAAAACTGAGAAAATTCTGAGGAAAACGTACTTACATCACTTTAAATTGATCAAACCGTAAAACATCCAGTCAAAACAATGTTTTGGGGATGTTTTTTATACATGGAGGTTGGATCTTTGGTATCAATTAAAGGCTTGATGAACAGCCAAAAATACAAATCTATGTTGTAACAGGGTTTGGACACAAAACTCCAAAAATGTCAGCCTCACGGTGGAACGATTCTTCAACAGAACTCTGTTCCCTGCCACAAGTCAAGGCACATGATGGAATTTCTCGAAAATAAGAAGATTAATGTTTTAGATTGGCTCGGTAATTCGCCAGACCTTTATAGTTTTACCTTTATAGTTTTGTCAAAATATAATTGTTTTCTAAATAAACTGTTTTTTCATTAAAACAGCCTACGATTCCATTATTTCGCACAGTACTGCATACCGCAAAACAAAACGTATGGACGGAAACAACCGGCGGTATAAATTATTCTACAAAAGTTTTTTGATGTTGATTGATCCAAACTATCCTGTTTTACTAATACACAAGGGTCACTCAACTGATATGAGCATGGTTAAGAAACATATACCAGGCTCTCGAAAAATTTCCTCAACTAAGCTTCTCATAATCTTTCAATCTAGGTTTTTTAACCCATTGCCTATATTTGGTAAATCTAATTTTCTTATGGTATAATGGCACATAGTTCGTCATAAAGAGATTGACGTGCGCCATATGTTCTCGTAACTTGCTTTTTCTCTTGGTCACCAGGTAAAGCAACGATCGGCGGACATCTTCTAAACGTAGAACTTTACCAATCCTAGACTGCTGATCCTTTTCTAATCGATCAAATTTTTTGTTAGATACTGAAGAAAATAGCTGGGAGATGTTGAGTTCTTGGGTAAGACAATAAGCTATAGAGGCATCTTCTTAAACGAAGTTTCTTTAATCATTTCTGAGGTTTCGTTAAATGTTTCTTCAGTTTCTCTAGTAGTTGCTTCATCTGCTGACTGGAATCAAAATATTTCTGGGTTTTGTCCCTTGTTGACAAGCACTTCCTTCTTCTTCTTCGGCTTTTCCCATTATGAGTCAGGCCGTTTTCGTCCTCCACAGCACTCTATTCTCCCAGTCACTTTCTCTGGGGTCTCTATCTATCATAGCATTTCCGACGTATATTTTCCATCTTGTAGCAGGTCTTCCTCTCCGTCTTCTTCCTGGCGGATCCCAGTTTAATATTCTTTTCGGCCACCTATGCTCTGGCATTCTTTGTACATGCCCGTACCACTGCAGGGCTCTGTTTTCCAACTTTTTTGTAATTGAGCATTCATCTGTTCCATATTTCCTCCGTTCTTATTCTATCCGCTCTTGTGATTTGTAGACATCTTCTCATAAAGTCCAGTTCAACTGTTCTTATTTTATTTCGTATTGTTGTTGTCATTGGCCATACTTCCGCTCCATATAGAGTAATATTCATCACTATGCTTTGAAAGATCCTCTTTTTGTTTTCTTTGGTTAGAGTGTTGTTCCATATCACTCCATGAAGTGCTCTTATGGCTTGTTTTCCCCGTGCTATTTTCATTTCTATATCTTTCATACAAGTACCATCTCGGCTAATCATTGACCCTAAATACTTAAAAGCCTTAATAATCTTCTTTAAACCTTAAAACTCTTAATAGTCTCTTCTTCTAAACTTAAGTTCAAATCTGCAACCTCGGGTCCAATACATAAGTATTCGGTCTTGCACATATTTATCTTGAGTCCCCAAAGTTCATATTCTTCCTTTAATTTCCTTATCATATATTCCATATCCTCCCTGTCTTGTGCAAAAATGACTTGATCATCTGCGAAAAGTAGTGAATGTAATATATTCTCTTGTACTGGTAGCACTTACTTCAATCGTTATTAAATAATATTTTTAGAACCATTTGTGTCTTCACTAAGTTCCTCTAACTGCTACTGTAACAGTTTCATCGTGATATATTTCAATATCGTTAACAAAAGGTCGAGCAGTTAACGCATTCCGATTATTTTTTTAATAATCCCGAATAAACTTTTATGTCTCTATTATTTAAATGTCTGGGGCACAATTTACTTTATTTAAACAACTCGTTATTTTTCCGCCCTTGCTGGTAATAACTTTATGGGATAGATTTTTAGAAGGTTCCGTTTTTTTCTTTACTTTAATTTTTTCTTTTTGAAGTTTGTTAAGCATAGCAACGTTTCTTTACTCTTAAAGTTATTTCCCGAAGTTTTTAAATTTAAAACTAAGAGTAACCTCTTAAATTTTCTTTAAAAGAAAGCTGCGATACTTAATATGGACACTACATTAACTTAAGAGATATTGGGATCGTAACAATTATATTATTATGGTCTAAAGCTTTTAAAATATCCGCAGAATAAGATATATTGAGAGATGAAAGAAATAATAAGTTAGACTTACTCACAATCAATTTAATTTAACTAATCGGACGACCGGTTTCGCTTTCTATAATATGCAAAGCATCATCAGGTCACGATACAAAGTTAAAATGCTGAAAACAATAATCCCATATTAGGGTGTTGTCTAATAAAGATAAAAAACATAGGTAGGTGATATAAATTATATAAATTACAGTAATTATGCCAATATTACATGTCTGTGGTTTTATAAATGAATAAAATTAATAATAATAAAATGTTTAAGCAGACAAGGTAAGACCCACAAATTGGTAACATCGTCTATTAAACTGTAATGAATCAATAAATAAATAAACATTACTTACATGCCGGTACTCTATTAATTGATGGTTGAAAGAACATGGTTCAAACTATCTTGGATTGTTGATTGGAGAATTCAGGTTAACTATTGTAATTGTTTAACGGTAAACTGGGAAGTTCTTGAGGAGACAGATTTTATCCAATGAAGTAGAGATAGGTGGAATGTATTGTTTGTTTTATGAAAGTAATGTTCTATACCATTAATTTCTTTAAAGTTATTTAAGTTTATTCTAGAGATATATTTATGAAATGTGTGTTATTTATTGAGATTTTATGTCAACTGTCACCTTCCAGAACAAAACATAAAATCTCAATAAATAACACACATTTCATAAATATATCTCTAGAATAAACTTAAATAACTTTAAAGAAATTAATGGTATAGAACATTACTTTCATAAAACAAACAATACATTCCACCTATCTCTACTTCATTGGATAAAATCTGTCTCCTCAAGAACTTCCCAGTTTACCGTTAAACAATTACAATAGTTAACCTGAATTCTCCAATCAACAATCCAAGATAGTTTGAACCATGTTCTTTCAACCATCAATTAATAGAGTACCGGCATGTAAGTAATGTTTATTTATTTATTGATTCATTACAGTTTAATAGACGATGTTACCAATTTGTGGGTCTTACCTTGTCTGCTTAAACATTTTATTATTATTAATTTTATTCATTTATAAAACCACAGACATGTAATATTGGCATAATTACTGTAATTTATATAATTTATATCACCTACCTATGTTTTTTATCTTTATTAGACAACACCCTAATATGGGATTATTGTTTTCAGCATTTTAACTTTGTATCGTGACCTGATGATGCTTTGCATATTATAGAAAGCGAAACCGGTCGTCCGATTAGTTAAATTAAATTGATTGTGAGTAAGTCTAACTTATTATTTCTTTCACCTTTTGAAATGGACTCACACAAGCAACACATTCATGATATATTGAGAGATTTAACTAGAAAAAAGAAAAGAAATGTAATTAGCATTAAATGTCTACAAGCTTCATTATACGGTAGTAAAAATTTTATTTCAATCTAATTCTTGACTACGCTCTAAAAGTCCTTTTCAGCACATTTAACTAACAGTCCACGTCCTCCTTTAAACGTAAAACTCTCCAAAACAGTTCGCTGTGTTCATTTGTTTCAATTCAGTTAAAATAAACGATTAGAACAGATTCGTCGGTAGAGTAATCGTTTTTAGGTGCAAATAAAACAAAATTTAATGGATCCTTTTAGTACAGGGCAAAAGTAAGCAAACAACTTTACTACCTACCTATCTAAGTCGGTATGTGAAAAGAGGGAAGTTTTCATCGGATTTATACTGGAATTGGACGGCGACTAATTTGATTGTTAGTTTCAGGGAAATGTTTCGTCGGAAGCTTTTCTTTTCCGGAGATAAACAGGACAGGTCCAACTTCGAGGAAATAAAGGGTGTTTTTTTAGAGGTATAGAAATGTAAGTTGGTAACACTTTTTTAACTGTCGGCCATTTTGACAGCTGTCAAGTGATTTATGTTAAGTTTAGTTTGGCAGTTTAGCATGAATAGACTTGACGCCTAAACAACGCTTCCAAATTGTACAATTTTCCATTTTATGGTCAACGTAATAGTCTATCAGACCAAGTAATTCGATTAACCATGGAACGTTTTTGCACCACGTTTACTCTAAATGATGATATGCATCCAAAGACATGTTGTATAGTGCGTGTACGGAAGAAGTTGTTGCTGCTGTAGAGCGTGGCATACAGAAAGACCCGAACCAGTCTAACTGCCATCGTACACAGCAATTGGATACGTGTCCATTCACTTTATGGAAGATTTTATGTAAAGATCTTGCGCTTACAAAATCTAATTCATGCAAGAATTGAAGGTACATCATCATCTAGCAAAGCGTAGATTCGGTGAGTGGAGACGAGATTGCCGTTAATTCCGATTTTCATAAGCAAATTTTGTTTAGCGATGAAGTTTACTTTTGGTTGAATGGCTGTGTTAACAAACAAAACTGCTCTATTTGGAGTTAAGATAATCCTCAAATGTGTGTTGAGAAATTATTACATCCAGAAAAACTGACTGTTTGGTGTGCTTTATGGTCTGGTGGAATCTGTGGACCGTATTTCTTCAAAAACGATGCAGGCTAGAACGTTATAGTCAATATAACAATCAAGAAGCAGTAGATTTGGTAAACGATGTTACTAATATTAAGGATATCTTTGTTACTACTACTACTACTAAGGATTTCCACAGTTTTCACTGTCTTCCTTTACTCAACCGTTTTCTCCAATTTTCCCTGTCATTCCAGTCTCCATCTCGCAGGGTTGTTTTCTCCATAGCCTCGTCGATTTCATCTCTGAATGACCTTCGGGGTCTTCCTCTCTTTCTTCTTCCAATCGGGCTCCATTCTGTGATTTTGTTTATCCAGCGTCCTCTGTCCGCTCTTCTGACGTGGCCGTACCAGGATAGTCTCTTCTCCTCTATATAGTCGATTATGTCTGATTGCACTCCCATTCTCCGCTTAATCTCTGCGTTTTCAATTCTGTCTCTTTTTGTAAGTCTACAGCTTCTCCTCAGGAACTCCATTTCTACTGCTCTTATTCTACCTCTATTTCTCTTGTTTATTGTCCAGTTTTCGGACCCATATGTCAGGATACTTCTTGTCAGGGTATTATATTCTCTTTTTTGTCTTTATCGTAATGTTCTTATCCCACAACACTGAGTTTAGTTGTCTTATACAGTTTCTTGTTTGTCTCAGTCTGTTGTTTATATCTTCTTCTGTTGTTCCCTGGTTCGATATTATGGTTTCTAAATACTTGAATTTATCTGTTCCATTTATTTGTCTTCCCTCGTCTATCTCTAGGTTTCTCATCCTTGTTTTCTGTTGTTAGGTATTCGGTTTTCTCTAAGTTTATTTCCATTCCGTTGTTTTTATATTCTTCTTCTAGTTTTCTGAGCATAAAGCTGAGATCTTCTTCATCTTGTGCGATGACTACTTGATCGTCGGCAAAACTTAAGGTGTATAGGTATTCGTCTCTTACTGGTATGCCCATTCCTTCGCACTTTCTCCTCCATAGTTTGAGTGTCTTTTCCAAGAATATTTTAAACAGAGTAGGGGACGTAGCACAGCCTTGTAGAAGTCCTTTTGTCGTCTTACATGGATTGTAGGCTTTATTTCCACATTTAATAGCTACTTTGTTTTCTTTGTATAGTGCTTTAACTGCTTTTATTAGTGTTTGTCGGATTCCGAGATCATTCATTGCTTCCCATAATTTGACTCTAGGTATTGAGTCATATGCTTTCTTTAGATCAACAAAGGCCAGATGGACCGGTCTACCTTTTGCCATTTTCTTCTCTATCAGTTGTTCTGATGTGTACGTATGATCTAGGCATGATTTGCCTACTGTGAACCCTGCTTGGTCTTCTCCAATTTTTCCTATTATTTCAGTTTCTAGTTTTTCCTTAATAATTTTCCCGTAAAGTCTACCTACCGACGATATTATACTAATTCCTCTATAGTTTTCACATTTTTTCCTGTTTCCTTTCTTATGTATGGGTGTGATGTATGCTTGTGTCCATTCCGCAGGTATTTCTTCTCCATTTAGTCCTCTTTCGAACATTCTATGTAGCATGCGGAATAACTTTTCTGTTCCGTTTTTAATTAGTTCGTTTGGTATTCCTCCGGGTCCTTTGGCTTTTTTGTTCTTCAATGTCTTGATTGCTCTCTTAACTTCTGCCAGGCTTATTTCTATCTGGTCATATGCCCCATTTCCTGCATGTTCTATATTCTCTTCCTGAAATTGAATATTTCGTTGAAGTGCTTTTAATATTCGCCATGATTCTGAATTTCTCGTTCCTCCGATATGTCGTTCTATCTCTGTGCATGCTTGTTCCCATCGTTCGTTCTTTTCATTTGTTACTCTTTTCTTTACCTCTCTGTTTTTCGCTCTATATAGGTCTAAGTCTTCCTGTTTTTTGGTGTTTAGGTATTTTATGTGTAGTTTTTTCTTTTCTTTTATGCATTTCAATGTGTCTTCCCTTAATTTGATATTCTGATGGGTGTTCCTTTGGTCGTCTTCTCCAAGAGCTTCTAAGGCCGCTGAAATCAGGCAGGTTTTTATGTGTTCATGCATTTCATCTAACGTGTCATATCTGAATTCTTCTAGTTTTTGGTCTAGTCTTCTTTTGTATAAATCTTTTATTGATTCTTCCTGCAATAGATGTAATTTGAGCCTCTTTTCGTTTATTGCCGTTCCCGTTGTAACAATCGATGTATGTTTTTGTTTTGTCCAGATATAGGGGAATTCCATCCATGCCACCACAAGTTTGTGATCTGTTCCACACTCTGCCCCTCTTTTCACTCTGGTGTCTTTCACTTTGATGGAGCTTTTGTGGTTCATGATAATGTAGTCAATAATGGATCTTAGTTTTCTTGTCTCTTGAGTCCATGTGTATGTGTATGGATATGTGTATGGATATCTTTGTTGCTTCTCCTGAACCTGATGTTTTGATAGACGAAGATTCCGGGGTCGAGGGCGAAGGAGGTGTAATGTATGTCTCTTTGGGACTGTGGGACATAATATAACATAAAGCTACTTACGATAGGTTTTATTATGCTTTATAAGGATATATAAATTAACATTATTATTCTTGTTCACATGGAGTCCATAACCTAAGTGTGCTATCCATGTCTGGTTGTCATGTCACAGCTGTCACTTGTGGTTCAGTTTACCAAGTGTAACGTTGCCAAGTATATGCGTACATGAGAATCATACATAACAGGAGGAACAGCAGATAACCTGAATGACCAACTTATGGTGGATGCTGGAGTTAGATTTATGCATCGAGAGATAGATATTAAAAGTTTTGAACAAGTCGGTATGGTTCGTACTTGTATAGGAGATTTTAAAAGTCATCAGAAATGTTTCCTGTCTTCAGATTATTCTAAATTAAATATAAATCCCCTTTGGAGTTGTGTCGGGACAATATAGATGAAAATAGAGCGCAATATAGGATAAATGTGCACAGAGAAAAATGGTACTTGCCATTTTTATCACTCAACGACGAGGCCGACGCCTCATGGACATATGTATACACAACGCATGGACAATATGTTGAAAGTGTCGAAAAACAATTTTTCAGTTGAATTTTCGTAGATAAATAGGTCAATATTACTTACTAGGGTACAAAACACCACAAAAATCATCAGGTCCACAGATTTCTATTGGAAAGCTGTTAAATAGTAACCTCCGCTACAACAGATATGATCATTTCATTGAGAAAATACCTGAAGGGAAAAGAAGAAAGTGCGTCGGAAATGGTTGTACTAGTTTGGGACGTAAAATGTGCAATGTTGTACTATGCACTGCTTGCTTCAGATCTTTCATTATCAATAGAGACCGTTAATTTTTTTCTTTGTAAGTTATTGTTTGAATATACTTATTTTAGTTCTACTGCTGTATTACTTTCTTCTGAATCATATTATGAAAATATTGGTTAAACAAATACGCTGCGTTACCATATGATAACGGGTTATATGTAAAAAAAATAAGACATAGGAAGGGCAGAAACTCTTTTTTACTTACGCCCTTTTTTACTTACGTAATGCCTTTTTAATATGTTTTTCGAAATTTCACGAAAGACCACCTAAAAAAGTTCTGGGCACTAATGGGTAATATTTAATAATTATCAAAATACATACTTTGTATTCCAATTAAAATGATACATACTTCCTCTGTTTTAATTTTATGGGAATCATAACAGAGGGACAAATACACTTAACATACCAAATCGACGTTTAAAAAAGTTCATTTCAACTCGTCATTCGAATAAAAAAATTTATAGGCCTATATACTTTCCGCCCCCTGCCAATTAATCATCTCTTGCAGCTTTTTTTCTCTAAATGACGGATAGCCTAGCGTAATATCTCTCATCTAAAATATATATCACATTAGGAGGCATTAAATTTCTTGGGTGATAAATTCACGGGGATGAAATTACTGCTGGCCAACGAGGGCTCAAACTCCCCTTGCAGTATAAATTTACAACCTATAAAGTTTAATAAGCGTTTCTGTAACATGTAATCCTCCACCATACTTCTTCTTCGACGACTAGCGAGAGATAGGTGAAGCTGTATAAACTGTGGCGTTCGTTAATGGGAAAATGAGGACAATATATAGAGAGATTATTAGGAAATTTTATTTAGATCAATATATAAAACTAGAAGCATATGTTTTTAAGTATTTAATAATTTTATATATAGTTTTATAGTTAAAGGTTACGGCTTGTAAGTAGAATCTGAAGGAGCGTTAAAACATAATAATTCACATATGGCATAATATAATTGCAAAATTAATGAAGGCCAATTTGAACAAAAGTTAACGCCTTGCAAATGCGTAGCTGACTTAGCTTCACGTTCAAAACACACTTCTTCCTTTTCTATATCATCGTAATACACATCTTTATAGATATAAAAGTGTTGGTCACTTGATGGTTAATTAGGCCATTCGTTACATAGAAAACTAACTTATAAATCGCTTTTACACGTTGCACCACAACACCATCCAACCTAAAAGAAATCTGTCCTTAATTGTCATATCTATCGGGCCATTCCTATTTTTATGATCTGAACATTATGAAAGATAAACCATCCTCTAGAGACTAATGACTAGAGATTTAGTGAGCGCTACCATAAAGGAAAGAACCGAAAAATGTAGAGCATGTCATAAAGACAAAAAAGGTTGTCTTACCGCTGAGAGAAAAAATGCGTCTCTCTACCCTGGCCCATCAAAAACAAATACGCACTTTCAGGTCAAAAGTAGATTTGGACAGGCGTTCGAGTTTCTAAATGTATTTTGTTTTGTGAGATCAGTACAAGAGATAAGAGTTCTTGATATTTTTCGTGACCCATTCGTATTGATAAAATTTCTCTTGATGATCGATTAAATCACGAAATAAAGTAGCAAATTCGCTTTCCGCGTTTCCTTTTACAAGTTTCATGCACCCATTTATTACGCTTCCTTTTTGGAAGTTTATTTTGTTAGTCCTCTTGCTCGCACAAAAACCTAACAGCAGTAATTTTTGTATCCATATTCCATGAAATATGTAAATCCACTGACTGAGCTCATGTAATTTTGCCGATAAATTAACATCCGGTAAGTTGACGTCCGGTTCGGTCAAGTGCGAGCGTACATTAAACGGTAGATAGCTCATTTAACACCTGTAGCGATAGGACATATTCATTTAATCCAGTTATGAGATATAGATGCAGTCAAACAGGATCTAGAGAAAATGGGAGTGCGACAAAGGGAATTACTGGCACAGGACCGACAAACATGGAAGGCAATAGTAAACGCGGCAAAGACTCACGAAGAGTTGTAGCGCCATTGATGATGATGAGTTATAAGATACATTTATGTTGCAAAGAGACACGATGGTTCCAAAAACTTGGGTATTTCCCCCCATTTTTTTCGGTCCCTCGCTTTCTCTCTTATTCCTCACGCCTATTTCTCATATTTCTGGCTTTACTGCTTCCAACCATTTCTTCTTTGGACATCCTCTTCTTCTTTCCCCATTTCTCCCTCCTTCAGTATTGTTTAGCTTTCCCAGATCTCTATTTTCTTTTCTTCCTACTGGGTTTTTTTTGGGCGTGTTCGTTACGGTTACTCCTAAGTATTCAAATTATGACACTTTTTTAAAACTATAGACAGTCTCTGCTTCTTTCATTTTGATATATTTGTTGTCTTCTCTCATTTCCATATATTGCGTTTTTGTTCACTTCTTTTTCAAGTTTCTGGAGAACTTTTTCAAAATGTTTTTTTATTCTCGCTAGTATCACCATATTATCCGAAAAAGCTGAAAATCTCAGCGGGGATACCACATCCTCCTGCACTTTTGTTATTTTTTAGGTCTCTCATTATTTCTTTGAATTCATAAAGTTGGTTCCTAGCACGTCCCTTCTTCATCTTCTTGCCAATTCTCATTCCCCGCAAGCTCGTCTTGTTGGTCTGCATTTAATATATCTTCAAAAGATTCCGCCTATCTGTTTAATTTTCTGTTGTTTTAACTAGAAGTAAGCCTTCTTTATTTCTGTTATACTGTGGATTATTCTTTGTAGTTTCTCTGGATTTCTTAAATTCTTTACCTCTTTGTTTATGTAGGCTTCTTCTATCTTTTTCAATTGCTTTTCTAGCTGGTCTCTTTCTTTTTTCTGCAAATTCTTTTTACTTCCCTTCTTCTTCTCATAGTTTTCGATCGCATTTTGGGTATTTTCTTTATCTCTTTGTAGTTTTGCCCTGTTTCTTCTCGTCAAAGAATTCCTACATTCTTCATAGAACCAGTCTTGCCGTCTTTTTATATGCTCTTTTCCTATACACTCTTCCGCTGCTTCTGACATTGCTGTCTGTATGATCTGCCACTCTTTTTCGATATACTGTTTGACTGGATTCTCTAGTCTTTTTATTTATTTTTTCCTCTAGTCTGTTTACAACCTGCTTTTCTTGAAGGCGTTCTAATTGGTAATTTAATCTATCTCTAACAGGTTTTGGAATTATCGGTAGTTCTTGTTTTAGTTTTGCTATTATGAGTGTGTGGGCCTGCGTAGCGCAAGCGGTAGGATGCTTGACTCGCAAGCCGGTGGTCCGGGGTTCGAATCCCACTGCCAGCAAGAACATCTAGACATTTTAAAAATGTCTATAGGCCCCAGGTCGACTCAGCCTGAATAAAAATGAGTACCTTGGGTAAAACCAGGGGTAATAATAGACGGTTGAAGCGTAGCACTGGCCATGTTACCTTCCTTGTATACCGTAGGCCCTAGATATAGCAGACTACCCTGCTATACTCCCAAAGCCGCGACAGCGGTATAAAACGGGAGACTATTATTATTATGAGTGTATGGTCACTGTTGGTATCTGCTCCTCTGTAACTCCTGCAATCGATTACTACCTTATCATGTTTGCTTTCAACTAGGACGTAATCTATCTGATTTTTTATGTTTCTATCGGGAGAAGTCCATGTTACCTTATGAATGTCTTTGTGATCAAACCTTGTGCTTCATTTTGTTCTCTGTAGCAAATTCTATTAACCATTTCCCGTTTTCATTTCCTTATGTAAACTTCGTCCCCCTGTTATTCTTCTATATATTTCCTCTTTTCCGATTTTCGCATTCATGTCAACAATGATTATCTTTATATCGTATTTCTGTATATTCTCTATTAGGATACTTACCTTTTCATAAAAATCTGTTTTGGTTTCTAAATCTTTATCTTTAGTGGGTGCATGTACATTAATGATACTTATCTTCCTACACTTTCCTCTTATTCTCAAGTAAGATATTCTGTCTGATATTGGTTGAAAATCTACAACTGCTTTATTTACTTTTTCCGAAACCATTATTCCCACTCCAAAATATCTCTTGGTCCCCCCACTCTTGAACAGTGTGCTCTTTCCTATTTTTATTATTTAATTTCCCAGTTGATTCGTTTTTTCCAAGGCAAGGATATCTATTGTAGATTTTTCCATAATTTGGTCTAAGTTTCTTAAAGACCCTGCTCATAAGTACCTCTCACATTCAAAGGGCAAATTTTTATTATGTACTTGGATTGTTGCCCTTCTTTTGTGTTTATTTTTCCGTTTTCATGGTCGTATTCCTTTGCCTTACCGTTTCGGTATCATATCTCCCCGGTTGTTTTTCTTCTACTAGTTTTTTGGCATTTTTTTTTGGTATTTTCTTTTAGTTGTTGTTTTTCTTCATCCCATTCCCACTCTTTCCCATTCACGAACAACTTCTTATAGCCTATATTTGTCTGTTTTCCTACCTATACTTTTTTCTTCCGTTGCTATTTTAACTATTCTTTCTGTATTTCTTTTTCTTTTGATGTCAGATTATTATTTATGTAGGTAGATGCGATTTTTATGATACTTCAACTTACTTTTCCTATTTAGTATCTCAATTTTATCCGTGAAAGTTTCTGTTTCTATTGCATAGAATGTTTCTCCTAATTTTGTTGGATTCTTCAGTTTTATTTGCCCCTGCAGTTCTTGTAATATGAATGTTTCCATGCTTTCTTTTAGTTTTTAACCATCATTTTTATCTATTTTTAAACCCGGTATAATCAAACTTCTCTTTTTACTTGTTTTCTTCAGTTGTTCCATTCTGTCTTGTAATTGTTACATGTCGTTTTTTAATTTTCTGTTTTCCTCCTTTATCTGTTGAAGTTGTTTATTATTTTCCATTTATTCTTTTCTCATTTGCTTTATTTCATTCATCATTTCTTCATTTTTTTTCATTAGTTGTTGCATCATTTTAATCATGACATCCTCTTTCTCTTCCTTTCTCTCGTGTCACTTTTAGAAGGTGTACGCTTTGTCATTTTACTTCTTTTAAAATATTCATCCTGGTCTCTTTTCCTGCGTTTCTTTTTTTCATCTATACCTATTTCGATTCCTGTTCCTTTGTCAGTTCTATTCATTTTCCTATATTAATAAAACTTTTTAATTAAAATAACAATTATTATTTATTATTTTAATTTAATTTAATTTTAATCTAACTTTAACCTAATTTATTCTAAGGCCGGATCGTGATTTTTGTAATAAAATTATGTGGCTTTTATTTTGATATTTAATTTCTTGTCGGTACTAATTACTTTCTTATCTGCCAAAAAACGCGTAGGAATGCTTAAGCGGGGAAACCCCTCGGACTTTCGGAAAACATTCGCCAAAACCCGTTTTTTAAATATTTCACACAATTATTTATTTGCTCAAAACTTGTTAAAATTATTAAAATAGTTCTATCTTACTTGTTTGATGGTATTTCCTTTATACAATACTATCACCTGTATGCACTAACTTTTAACACTTATTTTTTAACTCTGTTACACCCGGCAAAATAGCGGAAAGGATAGAAGACAGATTAAGTTGTGAGATAGTATGAGATAAAGCTAGTTCTTGACGTGGCTATGTCACTTCAGTCATAATTATACGGATGACCTCGAAAATATTTTATTTTAATAATTTCTGATGTTAGAATAAATGATTGAATAAATTAAGATATATTATAGTAAAAAACATTAATTATTAGCGATTTTAAATTATAAATCTTTAAGTTTATTTAATAATAAAAATAACTTAACTGAAATATTTGATTAAACTAAAGGTAGGTATGTTCTATCCGAAAACAATTATTGTATGTGGAATTGGCGTAATAGTTAGAGACGTGGTCTAGTGACAAGAAGATTGAGGTTCAATTCACACAAAGGAAAAAATTTTTGTTTTACTAAATCAAAAAATAATAGAAAATATGATACATATTAGGTAAAAAGTTTTCGAAAAACTCATTATTTACAATTTATTCTTATTCCAATGTTAAAAAATAGAAATACAAAATAATTCAAATTCAATTTCAGTTTTACAGTCTTCAGTTGTGATTGCAAAATAATCCGGTTAAGACTGTTTAATGCCAAATCCATCACTAAATTCTCAGTGTTAATATCAATTCCTCTGTACAGGTAATGATTTTCAAAACAATTACCAACGTTTTAACGGTCGAGGAAAAAGTGCAAATTGTTGTCTGGCATGTGAATGGATTATCAGACAACATGATTAGACAACAATTTGTAAATATGTTTTCAAATAGGCCGGCTCCAGCACGATCAACAATTCAGTCTATTATACGTAATTTTTTTACTTATGGATCCGTGTTCACTCCAAGAGGAGTTCGTAGACGAAGGGAGGTAAATCCAGATTTGGAAATAAGGGACACTTTGATTTGTGCAAGTATTGAGCGAAATCCTACCCAATCAACATCTCGTATCGGAGAACAATATGAAATTTCAAGATTTAGAGTAGGTAAAATTTTGAAAAGACACGGATACCGTCCCTATAAACTTCATAAATCCAACGAACAATTCCATGGGGATCAATATAGATGTTTAGAATTTTGTCAAACTGCAATGGAAATGTCACATCAAGATGAACATTTTTTAGAGAACGTTTTGTTCACCGATGAATGTACGCTTTCATTGCAGGGCCGTCACAATTCAATGAATGCTCGGTATTGGCCTCGAGGAAATCCTCGTCAGATTTATGTCGCTCGTACCCAGCGTCCTCGAAAAGTAAATGTTTGGGAAGGCATAATAGGGAATCATGTCATTGGTCCATTTTTTATGGACGGTATGTTGACTGGGCGGAAATACTTGGAACTTCTGCAAAATCAAATTGTCCCAGCCCTTTGTAATTTACCAATACCTTTCAATTCCATATGGTTTCAACACGATGGTTGTCCCGCACATAATTCTCGCATCGTCAGTGAATATCTCAGTGCGACTTTTCCTAATCGATTGATTAGTGGCCACAGAGATATTTTTTGGCCTGCAAGATCACCTGATCTTGCACCTTGTGATTTTTTTATGTGGGGATATATCAAGTCCAAGCTATATGGAATTGAAGACGATAGGCCTAATTATCTTCAAGAATTAAGAGAAAAGATCTCTGATTCAATGAGAGGTATTAGTCCAGAAACATTAACTAATGTTAGACGAAACTTTTATAATAGATTGGGTTATTGTTCTGCTGCTAATGGAGGCTTATTCGAACATTTATTGTAAATACATTTCATTAGAATAATTTTTTTTTATTTTTATAGAATTTCTTCCTATTTAAATATTTTTGGAAGTACATTTATTTAGAACGTTCTTTTATGTTTGAAGAATTACTACTTTATTTTCGAAAGTACGACATTGTTTTTTCAATAAGATTTTCATGTTTTACTATAAACACTTCTAATAAAAACTGAAATAAATGTCTAGTGATTTAAAGCAAAACGATATAATATCTGCATAATTTCAAATTTTTAAAAAAGTAAAACCTTCATGTGGGATTTGAACCCTGAGCGCCTGCATGAGAACATCATGACTTGAACTCTGATCCATCAAACTGTTATATTTCTTTAGTGACAGTTTGGGTTATTGTTCTGCTGCTAATGAAGGCTTATTTGAACATATTGTAAATACGTTTATTTACAATATTTTTTTTATTTTTGTAGAATTTTTACTTATTTAAACATTCTTTAAACGTTCTTTTAATTTTGAAGAATTTTTACTTTATTTTCGAAAGTACGACGATACTTTTTTTTTCAATAAGATATTTATGTTTAACTTTAAACACTTCTAATACTAGTAACGACTGACATAAATGTTTAGCGATTCAAAGCAAAACAATCTCTGCATAATTTCAAATTATTAAAAAAAAAAGACAAAGAAAACCACATGTGGGTTTTGAACTCTAATCGTCTGCGACGTCTGTGTCGAATTCTTACCACTAATCCACGAAGGATTGTGATTATTCCGTGACAAGAGTGTATGAAACTCCTCACATCATAGTAGAAATTATTCTTGGTTAATAATTTAAAACTTTAGATTAAATAATTACTATTAATTAAATTATTTTCTTCACATTTTTGCTTTATTGTGGTCAATCAGTTTTTACTTTATGTGAAATTAAAAAATGGAAATACGTCACACATACGTTACACATAATAATTATGACCGAGGTGATTTAGCTCGAAGCTAACGTCTAAAGGTGTGAGACTATCGATAATGGTAATGTAAATTATAGGTTTCTACCGATTATTTCCCACCTCTACGAGTTTCATCTCTTTTTATTTCACAAGGTAACTGTGTTTTCTATCTCTTACGTTAAAAAGCCGGGTGGTAAGACACTCATCACTGTATACGTAAACAAAAAGAACATGCCGATATTCAGTCGTGGACATACAAGTAGCCAAGAGAGTAAAGAATAAAAAAATCGCCGAGAAACAAGCAACTGAATTTAAAATTTTCATTTATTTACACAATAAGCTAGTTCCCTTGTATAAAAGGAATCATTTCCAGTTTTATATATACCTAAGAGTCAGTAACGGAAAATGCACTCTAAAAAGAAAATATCGATATCCAGTAGTTGACATATCAATAATCCAGGGAGTAAAAAACAAACATACTCAAATGAATTTAAAATTTCTTTGAAGAAATTCTTTACTGACATTCCTTTTTTCAAATCAACCATTTGATACAATCCCCTCTTTCTATTATAAATCTCATTCAAATGTTGTCAGAGTACTAAACTCAACTTCTCGAAATAATTTCATAACTCGGCCTTAAACAAATGAGTTCGTCAGTTATCAAGAACTTCGGATTTTTCTGAGACGTTCGACTGTTAAATTGATACATCAATTATGAAAAACTTTTTCTCGGTGAGCTTTCTTTCTGCCAGAGATTAAACAATATTTCATTCGAAAATTATGGCCGAGTGGAACTCTTTGGGAGAGAACTGAAAGACGGACGGCGAGGAATTTAATTAGCTAATAGCAAAAATTTAATTATCTAGTTAATAGTTCTGTTGTCGATCTTTAGGAGAACTAAAGTAATTTTAGATGCGGAAAGTTTGTCTAGGAAGAATTATAGAGTAATTGTAGACAAAATTTATGTGAGATCTGTCCACGACTGTGAAATATTATTATGATTAAAGCTACGATTTTGAATATTACAGTCGTGAAGACATTAATTATTAGAGGTTCGTTTTGTGAAGAACTAGCGAAGCGTAAAACAAGATTGTTACAAGATTGAAAGTTAATCAAAAAATAAGATGACGAAATATGTGGTAAATAAATAAATGTCTTTATTTCCAAGCTTACACCGAATCACGGTTACTGTGATACCAGGCGGTATCTGTTTTGGGTTGGGCAAATCGTACATGATCCTATTTTTTTTGGTTTGATCGTTCGAAATATTATTAGAAATGATAATTTCACAATGCGGACCCTTCAAAATGTGGGCTAAATTTTTAATTAAACAATTTGTGAAAAAAAAATTTAAAAAATTCTATTTTTTCCCGTTTTTGTTACTACATCTCGGCAACGATGCATTTTAGAAAAATGTTGTGAAGACAAAAAAGATTTGCAACTAACTTTGTAACTTAATCAAACTATTTACGTACATAAACATTCTAGGCCCTTTTGGGCTTTGGTTGGGTGTGCTTGTTTCAAAATGCATATACAAGCTGTTTATATTATCTTTAAAATTAAAATGAATTGGGCAGCTTCCTTTAATAGTTTACCCTCGTAAGGAAACGAGCTCCGACAAAGAAATAAAATGAAAAATTGAAAACAGAGCTAACCTTTATTATTTTGTAACCAACAAAAAGTTATTAAAAGATTCTAGGAAAATTACGTCATCAGGGAAAAGAAATAAACAGTCTCTGTTTAGGTATTAAATTGCAAATGTCATTATACGAAACTAAACTTGAATTCATTTAGTGATTATGAATGGAAAATACTTGAAAATAAAATCATACTTTATCAAAAATTTCGAAATTCGTTCACATAAAAAAATTCTATATTATATAGTATAGAAGATATGTATAGAAGATATTTATGTAATTAAAAGACCAACTGTAAATCACATCCCTGTTATTTAGTTCATAGATAATCTTCACTGTTCAATAAAAAAATATAAAATTGGTACCATTTGAATTATCCAAATATTTGTGTTTATTCTAGAAAGGATATAATTTTTACCAACTAGGTACTCAGGTTGGGATTTCAGAACCTTGAATTTATTGGCAGCAGAAACATACATTCACCATAAAAATCTATAGGATGGGGGTGGCAAAGCAAACATAATATTCTACAAAAGGCACTTATACCCAATAAGGATACTCCTGCGAATTGCTGAGGGTGTCATGTAATGGCGGTCAATTATACATTCTAGTCTCAGAACACATACCATAAATCCATAGCTATTTATATAACCTCGGGCCAATAAACATAGTTCTGGCAACTATTAATGCTCCCGTTAAGGGTCTAAAATAAATATTTATTTGAAATATAAAAGAAAATAGAAATTTTTCGGCTTACCTCGTCAAGAGATCACTCAAACAAGATTTCGTCCTGTATGCTGGACGTTGAAAGAGAGAAAGGAAGGCGAGGTAGTGATGGGAAGACCTGGTTCGTTTCGGTGACTCTGGTCTTTCAGGTCAATCATTAAAATAATCCGTTCATAAAAATCCGTTCATATGAACGACTAATTAAATTTGTTGTGTAATGGTCAAGTGTGTAGAGTTTAATATTGTTATGTTTATGAATAATTCTGAAAGTATATGAATTAATGATAATGCAGGACCCGTACATAAAGATTCGTTCATTAGAACGACTTTAATTACATATATTGTTGTTGTGTATTATGTGACATTTTAAGGTTGACATTTAGATTTATATTTCTCAAATCATCTTCAGAAATCATTAAAATATAAAAAAATACTTGAAACAGTTAAGTAAAATTACAAATTCGATATTATTATGTTTATGAATGAATAATAATGCAACAATTAAAATGGATTTTAGTTCCTACAAATTTATAAACAAAAAATAAAATACAAAAAGTACTTTAAAGAAATGTGAGCACATCACGTTGAACAAAAATAATTATAAATTTGCGTTTACAAGTAAAATTTGTGAAACTTTATTACTACTAAATCGATTTCGTTGATCTGTCAAAGTACGTCCCGCTTTTGAAAAAAATTGTTCTGATGGAACCGACGTAGCAACAATGCAGAGTTTTTTCTTGGCCAACTCAAACAGATGGGGATGAATATAACGCCTTTGATCCCACCATTGCAACGGATTGTCCTTTCGGATCAATTTCGGTTATTGCTGACGCTTTTGGACTATTTGTTTGCACACGATTACTTATTTTTTGTCAAAAGCGGCCCATAATGATTTTTGTGTCTCTTCCACACCATGATCTTCGGTTTGTGATGTAGGGTTTATCGAATATTGGTCTTTAGTTAGACTTATTATTAAAGCAGTCACTTGCGTCACTAAAGATTGCTTTGCCTGTTGAAAAGCGGATTCATTGTTAAAGCCATGCCTTTTAAAACGAGGATCTAATAAAGTGGCTTCTGCATATATTTTATTTTCCTCTATAAGGTTTTGCTGCGTAGGGGCTTCCTCGTTCCAATTAATTTAGGAGCGCCATGAATTAACCGATTAATGTGTCGATATCACACAGTTCGTTTCGTAAACACTATACAGCGTCATTCATAGTCATAGGGTCATTCGAACGATAGTGTCACAGAACGTGATTGTATCAATCACGGGTCTTCGAAAGGATTCGATCTTTGTGAACGGATCGTTCGTGACCTTCTCATCACTCGCGAAGGTTAGCAGAGCTCGGTAACACTCGCTTTTAAGGCCAAAGTTGGAACTATTATGAAATGCAGTTGGAACCTTGAGGTAATTTAGATGCTTCCGCACTAGGCGCATAGATGGCGTGAGCAACATTAATGTCAGTCCAAAACTCGAAAGTTTAAAAAATAATCAAAATTGATCCACTAGAAGCAGAGATAATTGGAATTTTTAAGCGAGTCGCTATTTTGAACGCGTGATTTCATTTTCGCGACGGCTGAAATTACTATCCCCACCACTGCCTCTCGTCGATTTTTCTGTATTTTTTAAGATCTAAATCAACATTTTAACCAGATTACACATAACAAAAAAGGTTAAAATTCTGATCTACTAAGTACTTGGCATAACACAGGTATTTGTTTAAAAAACAGAACTCAAACCTTCGTAAGAACTAATTGAACAAGTTCGCCACTCTCACCATTTTTGCCATTTTCCCTATTTTTTTCGTTAACAATGTTCTATAATTTTTTCTACGCAGTTTTAAGTTTATGCACTGGTACATTGAGTTAAAAGAAAAATCAATTATCTTTAGAATGGTTTATAGTAAAAGGTTCTAATACTAATTTTAAGCAAGGTACAGTTCTTCAAACACCTATAAAAACATCCCTTACTTACCAATTTAACTGTGTTGCCGGCTTTCTTGAGCGCATCGACGGCCATAGCGTGTGGTACGTCAACGACGGGTACATCGTTGACAGACAGAATGGAATCATTGACCCTTAATCTGCCATCGCTAGATGCCGCCCCTCCGGGTATTAACTTGGTGATGTAGATGGCGGTGTCGTCGCCGATGTGAGGATTGTCGGTGCCTCCAGCAATGCTGAAGCCGAGGCCTGCTCCTCCTCGTTCGAGGATGATTTCTTCGTATTCCCATTCATCGTCACCGTTTACCTAGAACAAAATACAAAATCTTTAAGATATATTCCAAGGATAATATAACAATTACCGTTGTTTAAAAATATTATATTTTATACTTAGTGTACGACTAGCTTCAGCAATTCTTTGAGATGCAACATGAATGTTTGAGGACAAAAGTATGATGCAATCGGCAGAATTTAAATACTATACTTGGCGTTTCAGGTTTTTAATATTTCATCTATATAAATTTTATATAAGGGTGGCGACAGGCAGTATCCTTGTCGAAGTCCTTTATCGATTGAATAGTTTTGTCCGACCTTGATTCTACATTCATTGTCTTCGTAAAGTGATTTTACGGCATTTCTGTAGGTTTTATCTACTTGGCTGAGACACTATTAACATAGGTTTTGCAGTCTCAAATAGAAGCATCAGACCTGATGCTACAACCTCCAGGCATTGGGCACCAGATTTATGTGAGAAAAGGCCAAAAACAACCTTCAATTTTTTTAAATGAGATCGTAAGAGTAGACCAATCAACAAATCAGTCAGTAGACAGCCTATGGCCAGACCATCCTACAACATCCTTAGGAGATAAAGAATTCTCTTGTTATCGATCTTCGCTACCCTTTTCCATATTTGTGTTGTACCTATTCCTCAAGTTCTCGCCCAGAAAAAGGCTGATACGAGAAAGGGTAAAGCCCTAGTAATAACATTATCTCCATATAAAAGCGAGTTAGAAATTGAAGAAACAGAAAATCAAAAAGGGGGCTGCTATTAAATTCCAACAAAAAAAAACGGAAAAGAGGAAGTAAAAGAGCTAGACCTACCAGGTGCAGTCACACCTGAAAGTATAAAAAAATCTAAAGCAATACCGAATCCAAATGTTAAAAATCAAAACATATAAAAGTATAATAAACCTTCAGCAAGCAGCCAAGAATACATGTCGTCATCGTCTGAAGACCAAACGGAAGGAGCAACCAAAGTTAGTGAAGGTTGGACCTAATGTTTTGGATGTCAAGAATGGGCTCACAAAGAGGAGACATTTTTTATGTAACTTTTGTTCTCATATACATAACTAGTCAAATGGTCTTCTTTCCAATGTTGTCAATAAAACATAAAAACGCCGATTTTTAAGTCTCTGACTACTGAAGATATTGTTCTTTGACGAATCTATTGACGAATCTAGCCTAGTTAATTATACTTTTTAGTTAATTTTATACAAAAAATTCTTCTTCTTCTTCTTCCTCTGCCCTATCCGTTTCGGACGTTGGCTATTAACAAGGCTATTTTGACTTTGTTTACGGCACCTCTGAACAGTTCGGTCGATGTTAGTCCGAACCATTGTCGCAGGTTATGAATCCATGAGTGTCGTCTTCTTCCCGGTCCCCTCCTACTGTCGATTCTTCCTTGGACTATTAACTGTAGCAGTATGCCTCATGACATGTCCGAAGTACTCAAGCTTCCGTTTCTTTACGGTGAAGATTATTTCTTTGCTTTTGCCTATTCTCTGCATTACTTCCACGTTAGTGATGTGGTCTGTCCAGGATATCCGAAGAATACGGCGATATATCCACAGCTCAAAGGATTCTAGTTTCTTCAGGGTGGCTTCCGTTGTGGTCCATGCCTCTGCTCCATAGAACAAGACCATGAAGGCATCAAGAACACTGTGTCAAGAACACTTGACCAGTCTTAATTTTAGTTCCATTGAGATTTTGCTTGTGAACCACTTTTTCATATTGTTGAAAGCGTTTCGCGCTTTTTCAATTCGTGATCTTATTTCTGTTGACTGGTCCCATTTTGTGTTGACTGTGGTTCCAAGGTATGTGTATGTCTCCACTTGTTCTATTTTTCGGGTTGTTTAATGTCAATTGCATCGGAGGTTGTTGTGTTCTGCTGATGAGCATGCATTTAGTTTTGGTTGTATTGAGTTCTAAACCATATTCTTGACTTGCTGTGTGTATGCTTTGCATGAGTCTTTGAAGCTCGTTGCAGTCATTTGCGATAATAACTGTGTCGTCAGCATATCTAATATTATTCATTACCTCTCCGTTTACTTTGATACCCTCCGAAACTTCTCCCAGTGCTTCTCTGAAGATTTGTTCAGAGTATATATTGAACAGGAGCGGCGAGAGGACGCATCCCTGTCGTACACCCTTTTTAATATCTATCTTCCTACTGTGTAAGTTGCCCATCTTTATCTCAGCACTTTGGTTCCATTAGAGACTGGTTATTATGCGCAGATCCTCGCCATCAATATGCATCTTCCTGAGCATTTCCATGAGTTTATCATGTTTGACCTAGTCAAACGCCTTGGAGAAGTCGATGAAGCACAAGTGGACGTCCTTGTGCATGTCTCTGCATCTTTGAATTAAAACTTGCAGACTGAATATCGCCTCTCTTGTGCCCAATGCGCTTCGGAATCCGAACTGTGACTCCGATATATTTGCTTCGCATTTGTTATATATTCTATTGTGTATGATTTTGGTGAAAACTTTGGTAATGTGTGATAATAATACAAAAAATTGGATATTGTAAACCTATCCCGTTTTGTTTAACGCTGGTATGTAAAAAGGAGATATGTACATAGAACAAGAATGGTATCCCGTTTTGTCCAACTCTCTCTTCTTTTCTTTTATTTGTTTTTCTATCTTTGCTGTCCACCAATATGGTTTTTTGTTTTTATAATTTATCTGATCATTTTCCCTTCCAATGGATTTTTCTGCTGCTAGGTGTATTAATTTGTTATTCCTTGTATATCTTCCGCTTCTGATGCTAGTCTCAATTTATAAAGAAAAGAGGTTGACATCTGTAGGATACCTTTTTGATTTTATGTTTTCACCCTTATTATAATTTCATTATGTGTATAGTTGAGCTTATAATTGGTGGTCTGATCCACAGGTAGCTTTTGATTGACTCATCATTGATCAATTACATATTCTATTATTGATTTAACTGGTTTTTTTATGTATATTTATATACCTAACGTTTTAAATGTGTACAAATGCTGTGTTTACATCTAAATCAGTACCTAACCAAAAATTCCTTTCCAATTCTGTACATTATTAGATTTAACGAAAGTTGTGATGTAATCATCAAATTTCCTAAAAAAAGATATACATCTAAAACAATATTTTGACTATTCATAGTATTCCAAAACAACGTTTGTGATTTATTGTAGTGGATTGTTCCCATTCGAAATTATTAGAAATAAAAATTTACAACATACTACTAATTACGTGATAATTGATTTACTACTAAGCCTACACTAGGTTTGTCAACAATGGTCCAAATTTAAACACTAACCATGTTTGAATTTTAAATTTAAAACTTGAGTGTAAAATGGACAGGGCGTTTTAGCATTTGGCATTCCAAATGAGTTTATTTAAGTCCAATCAATAGAATAAACATTGGAAATAGAATAATATTGTATTACGCTTTCAACACGACAAAATCTATACAATTAACAATTTGATTGAGGTTATAAATGGTTAGCTGATAATGTACATTAAATCAATGGGAATCGATTAGCTGGCAGGTGTATAGTTGTTAATAAAAGTACACAGAAAACGAATTTTAAATTTCAATAATACTGTATGTGTTGAATATTAAATCTAAAGTTTAAATATACTGTGTAAGTCAACAAATTGGAATACATTTTTTTACACTAGTAAAAATTTCCAACTATGCTGAAACCATTTCTCTTGTATTGTTCCGAAGCTATTTTCTTATTGCATCTTAAAGCAATTACTATTTTAATAAGAATAAGCTACACCCCCTGAAATTAGACAAAGTAATTGGGGGCACTGGCCACAACTAATTGATATACCAAATGATCGAAGATATCACTCTAAAGCTTGCAAAAGAAAAACATCTGCAAAAGGTGCAACGAGCCGCTGTGTCCATCGTGCTTTGTACATTTTCATACCATTTTCATACCGCTGACGCTTCAGCGATTCCGCAAGTGCATAGTGACCACTAGAGTGGACGGACTATTTTTTAGGTTTTAGGAAATCATCATTTAGGATTTCATGTTTTTACACTTACTATACTATTTTTTAATGTTAATTTTTAATAGTTCGCAATAAAATAATTGTTCTAAAAAAAAAAAAATCATTAAAATTATGCAGGATTTCTAAATTTTCTGTATGTCATAAAATCGGCAGGTTTCGGGAAAATTAGAGCTAAAACGCTCCAGAACCAAAAAAAGTCGCAGAGGGAAACCGTGTCAGACTCGACCTAATGATACCCAAAGTTTGGAGAGAGTATCAATCATAAACGGTTTTGCTGACAGGTAGAATACACTAACTAAAAGATCTTTTTTTTACTTATAAATTAATGTGTACAAATAGAAGCCATAACTTCTTACAAAAAAAATGTTATTAAACTTTATAAGGAAGACATTTTGTTAACGTACCATATTGTTGGGAACACTTGAATAACCATTTTTCACCTCACAGCCCATTTAGATTGCGAGCGCACTGTATAATAAATACTATACTCAATTTATAAAAAAAAACAATCGCAGCGCGATATTAAAAAACTGTTGTCAACATCCGAGAATTTTAAACACTGGTCAACACACTGACACACAAAAACTGGAAACGAAAAATGGTGATAAATAATTAAATAAACATACAAACAAACATTTAATGGAGTGTTACGGACATTCGTTTTTTTTTTAGTTTTTGAGTTACGAAGCAGACAGACACATTATTTATTATGTAAGTTATTCTTAGACAATTCTGTATAGAATCCAAACAGGTTTACTATTTTTCTTACTATTATATAGTTAAGAATATTGTACGAAAAGATTATTTTTTTGTTGCGATAACGTTTCTGATCTTACAAGTTTTTTATTGGGAGTTTATAGAATGCTCAACAATTGATAAGGAACAAAGTAGTATTTTACGCCAGAAATAGTCGGAGTTTGTAAACATTTAATATAATTAAAATAATATTAATATATTGACTTTGTTATCAATTTTAAACTAAATAAAATAAATTTTTTTATTGTGGTCATCCGTTTTTTTTTCTTTTTTTTTTACTATCGTCAGCAAAAAGTTGTTAACGAAGGGTTAATGTAACGTGAAGTGGCTCAACGTTTGGGGTTTTCAGAAGTGTTGTAAATAGAGCTTGGAATAGTTATGTCACAAATGGTATAGCCCTCATATGTTCATTGTGAAGAGTGACAACGGAGTACCAACCCTGTTGATGACCGATATATGCGAATTATTGCTAGACGGAAGCCAAAATATAATGCTTCTCGCATCAACAGAACTTTGTGTAACGCCACTGGAAGAATAATTTCAAACCAAACCGTTAGAAGAAGGTTGTATATGACTAGCTTAAGAGCAAGAAAATGTTCATCTCATCCAGTTCTAGCCAGGGAATAACGCAGATTGAGAAGATGAGAAGACTATGAGCTGAAGAACACCATAACCAGATTCAAAATAATATGGCCATACAAAAATTCGTATGGCCGTAATTTGGTTTGGAAAAAACTGGGAGAAAGGTATAATGAACATTATAGGGTACCTAAAACTGCTTTTGGGGAGGCTCTATTTGCGTTTGGGGTGTTATTTGTTTTGATGGCCGCATCGACTTAGTGGTTCTTACAAATGCTACGATGACGGTTCAGAGATACGATAATGCCTCTCCCCACCCTGGAAGAATTGTGAACAAAAGATTACAGGATAACTGAATTAACAGAATGGAGTGTCCTGCCCGGTCACCAGATGTGAACTGCATAAAACATGTCTGGGCCGCTATACCACGACGACTAAATGTGTTAGATAATCCTGTGAATACGCTTTAAAAGTTAAGTGAAGCTGTGAAGTACATATGGACAACGTTGATCAACCATGAAAGTGGAAGCAAAACGAGGACTGGATAGATGACGCACGTCCTGGTTGAAAAATTTAAAGCAGTTGAGTGGAAAAACAACAGAACTGCTGCGTAAAATGGGCCACGATCATCGATAATACTCTTAAAGGATGAGGCACACGAAGAAGAAAAATAGAAAGAGCAAAACTGTCTAGTGCATCGATGGTTCAAACTCTGGTTAAAAAACCAAAAGGCTAACGTGGTATTATAAAGTCCAAATGGATCTGCTACTTAGACTGGAACACGCTGGTATATCGGATCGACCTATAAATGAGTAGTACGGCAAGAGATAGGGGCTTACGTCTCGGTGTTACTCCATAGATTACTACCAGACGTAGCAGACGAGCGTGTATCCTTAAAAAACCAAAATATTGAAAAGACAAAGACTTGAGTATATATGACATGTGGTGGGACGGCAAAAATACTTATTATAACAACTCCTTTTTAAGACAAAATTCGAGGTAAGCGAAATGTGCGAATAGGGAATAATTGTAACGCAGAACAATTTAAGGCGACTGTCAGTAAGTGCACAGCCATGATGATTTCCAAACTTTGATAGAAGATGGAACTTAAAAAAGTTTTGGATTAGACAAAGGGGAAAACACTTCAAACAGCTGCAAAAGTCAAACTCAGTAAGGTGCAAAAACTTGAGTGTATGGGGACAACTGGTGCCATGCGTACTACTCCAACAGTAGCTACGAAGGCTCTTCTAGGCCTGCCTCTCCTGCATTTGAGAATACAAGGAGAAGCAAGATTGGGAGCCTACAGAATAAAGCAATCACTGAAACTTCGCAATAAAGGAGTATCACAAGAAATGTGACGAATAACATTTTAATGAGAAACCAGATCACATAACAAAAAATACAATTTTAGGAATTCATACAGGATGTCTATTCCGGTCAGGAATGTATGGAGAAACAAGGAGTACCAACACCAACAGGGTAAAATCTGGTATACATATGGATCCAAAACTATAGAGAGTATTCCAAGCAGAGATTTATGCGAAACTGCAATGTGAAAAAAGAAATAATAAGAGAGCTCTTGAAAAAAAGCAGATCCATATATTGATTGCCAGTCAAATGGCACTGAAGGCACTGGCGTGTCAGGAAGTGACGTCTAGGCTGGTTCAAAGAACTGTATGAACTGGTAGACCGGAATAAGGTTCAGTTTGTCTGGGTACCAGGACATCAGGGCATGGAAGGCAACGAAAAAGCAGATCAAATTGTAAAAAAAAAGAATCTAATGAATTCAACGAACCGGCTGTAACTCGGAGAATATCAAAGGTTGCAGTTCGTAGGACTGTATAGGACTGGATGAACGAGAGTTATGAGCGATCTTGGGAGAGAATCCCAAAACAAATACATGGAAAAAATCTTCATTGGTGGACCATGTAGAAAAAGAACAGAGGAAATACTTCATGTGGGCAGGAACAAATTGAGAACAGTAACAAGAATATTGACCAGGCATGCACCAATAAGAAAACTCCTGAATAAAATAGACATTTACAATCGGGACCTTAACTGCAGACTCTACCAGGCATGCACCAGTAAGAGAATTCCCGAATAAAATAGACATTTACAATGGGGACCTTAACTGCAGACTCTGTGACAAGGAACTAGAAACTGTAAAATATGTATTATGTGATTGAGAGGCGCTTGACCGTAAAAGACAAAAACTATGTGGGTAACCAAGAGGAGACCCTGGTATATTTAGCACACTAAACGAAAGACCTGTTCCGTAGGAACAGCACGGAACGGAAGGCGGAATTACACTCACAGGCGTAGAGAGTGTAGTCAGAATCCAAAACGACTTTTCAAGACCCTTCCATTATAAAAATGGACTGAGACAGGGAGATGGACTGTCGTGTCTCTTATTTGACCTTGCACTAGAAAAAGTAATTCGAGAGTGCCATATTAACACGAATGGCACCATCTTTAATAAATCTGTACAAGTGGTCGAATATGCAGATGACATAGATATTATTGCTAGGTCCACAGAATCTCCAATCAAAGCATTTCGATCACTAAGGGCGTCTGCACTAAGAATGGGATTAAAAATAAACGCACAGAAAATCAAGTATATGTATTGTACTAGATCAGGCAACCAGATACCTAGACTATTAAAATTGATGATCTGGAACTGGAAGGTGTAGACACCTTCGTCTACCTGGGCTCGCTGCTGACCAAAGACAACAGTGTCAGCGAAGAAATTAAAAGAAGAATAGTGCTTGCCAATAAATGCTATTATGACTTGAGGAAACAGATGACCCCAAAACTACCCAGAAAAATTAAAGTTACCATATATAAAACACTAATAAGGTTAGTGTTAACATACGGGTCAGAAACGTTGTCACTTACACAGAACGACCAAGAATTGGTTAAACGTTTCGAGAGAAAAATTCTAAGGAAAATATATGGAGGAGTCCAAGAACAGGGATTGTGGCGTAGGCGCTACAACTTTGAGTTATACAGAAGTTTTGGGGAACCTGACGTTGTAAAATGTATTAAATTAGCACGCCTTGGATGGATAGGGCATGTAATTAGGCGAGATGAAGATGCAACGATCAGGAAAATTTTCGACCGAAGACGACCAGTGGGAAGACGAGCCAGAGGAAGACCAAAACTTAGGTATCAAGATAACATAGAGGATGATCTAAAATCCATCACAGTTAAAGCATGGAGAAGAGTTGCCAGAGACAGGGGCGAATGGAAGATTGTTCTGAAGAAGGCTTTAACTCATAACGAGCTGTAATGCCACTGATGATGAAACGAAAGACCTGTACAAACTTCTAAAGGGTACAAAAAATTTAGACTGGGTGTACGAAACAACAATGGGCAGCAAACACAATAAGCTTCAGCTTCAGTGATAACGGAGATCTTTTGGATCTCCCAGGAAAAAAAAAGACAACGAAGAAATTACAAGGTAACATTCAGTGCTAGTTAACGCACGCTGATGATGTAGTATTACTAGAAAATAGCTTTTTAAAAAGAGGATTTAAAGCTTTTAAAGAAATAGGTTTAAAACGTTCTAGAATATTATAAAGATGGGGTTACTACTACAAATAGATGGTTAAATAATTGTAAAAAGTAATAGTTTTAAATATTGAGGATCTGTATACAGTAAAGAAGAAATAAATGAAAATTGTTGCAGATGAAATGGGAGTCTATGGAAGAGAGCACAGATTAAGGTGGTTAAGAACATGTTTAACATCCAAATTATAGTAACTCAATACGCAGAAATAATGCGTGACTGGTTCGTGGGAGAAGTAGGAGAGGAAGGCCAAAGAAGAAGTGGGAGAGACGCTTAGGCAGAACCTATTGGTAAAGGGCATTGATATTGGTATGACCCAGGATAGAAACCTATGGAAAAATGTAATAAGGAAAGCCGATTCCACATCATGATAAAAGTAAAAACAAATCAATCGTGCATACGGTACTGTGGACATACATGAAGAACACGTGCGTTGAGAAAAAAACAAACAAAAAACGATCATCAGGGAGGTATCCAGCGCTATTAAAAGATCAAAAGAAAGCAACCATTGCTTACAGTAGATCTAAAAAATGTTCTCTATCTGCCAGAAAGTCAAAAGAAACTACAACAATATGAACTTGGTCACGAGGTAGCGTCAGTTTTCCATAAGTAAACAGAATAAGAAAATAAAAATGCGTACAGAATTCAAAGAGATGAACCACATCATTTATATGGAAGACAATTTTTAGAATGTCAGACGATTGGTAGTGTTATTACTAGGCTTCGTAACATAAATTCGCGTCAAATGTAATGTTTATTTACTTATTTATCTTTTAAACCAATATCACATCTACACGAAACCACTAGACCGATATAAAAATAACAGTATTACAAATATTTTTACGCTCCGAATGCTATATATAAAAATATTACTTCACCACCTTTATCTGTTTAGTTCCGATATAACGAAAATAAAAATACCCCACGGGTCGTTGGATCGACCGTGAACGCGCCGCCACACTAAATTCTAAAAATCCCAACAGCAGAAAATTTTCGCCTGTGTCTATCCCATTCGGCGAGTGACCGAGCCCACTTTTGTCGTGCGATTCTATTTGCGATATGTTATGAGATGGGCCAACAAATTCGGGAAAAAAATTCACGAGGACGTGAAACAACTTGTGTGCTGGTTGAGATCACGCACGAGTTTAGCGGTTGTGGAAGCAGTGGCGTAATTTGGGAAATCTCACGGATTAGTTACAGCCTATGATTTGGTTTTCATCTTTCATATTATAAAATTCTTTATTTAGAACTTCGACGTTGTACCTTTTTATAAGATACATTATCAACTATATTTTCATATTTTTGGTATATACAGGGTGTCCAGAAACTCTCCTGACAAACAAAAACCGGAGATTCCTTCGATAATTTTAAGACGATTCATCCCAATTCACCAAGTCCGAAAATGCTACCTAAGGGCAGTGGCGCACCGAGGGAGGTTGGGGGTTTGGGGGTTACAACCCCCAGGACCCTATTTCGACACAGTTACTTACACATTTTAAGGACTCAAAATGGAGGTAACATCATAAAAAAAATGTTGGTGACCAACCAAGGCAAATTCTAGGTGCGCTACTGCCTAAGGGAGCTAGATCTCTTTGAAGATGGCGCCTTGTAAGTAGTTTTTTCGAATACTTCCAGAACCTTTCTATTTAAAAAAAAAATGAAAACTGGTACGGTTATTATCCTTCAGAGTGGAATCGATTCCATTAATTGCAAATTTCTAGTACCGATCACAGGCGTCCGTTTTGGGTAGGCCAACGGTTATTTTAACACATAACTTTTTTGTCTTCAACTTTTAAGCATTTGTGATACTAGATTAATAAATTTTTAGGTTTTCTAATACCAAAAAGTACTCTTACTTGAAGTCTGTAGGATACATCGTTTTCTAGAAAAAAAAAATGTTTCGTTTTTTCGTCCTAAAAGTTAAATTAATAGGTACCTTAATTAATTTTACAAATTACCTTTTGTTTCAATAAATGCTGCACACAATTCCTAAAAGATATTGTTCTAATTTAATTATACTTCTGTTGACATAATATAATTATATATATTATATAATTTTTAATTATACTTCTGTTGACATTTAAAAGCCAACTAATGCAAAAAATATTAATTTAACTTTCATGATGAAAAAACGAAAAATTTTCAAATCGATTTTTCTCGAAAACGGTGTATCCTACCGACTTTAAAAATACCTTTTAGTACTAGAATACCTGACTATCTAATAATCTAGTATCAAATATGCTTAAAAATTAAAAACAAAAAAGTTATGCGTTAAAATAACTATTGCCCTACCCAAAACGGAAACCTATGACCGGTACGGTAAGTTAGCAATTAACGGAATCGATTCAACTCTAGCGGACAAATAATCATACCAGTTTTCGTTTTTCCAAATAGAAGCGTTCTAAAGGTATTTAAAAAAAAACTAATTGCAAGCCGCCATCTTCAAAGAGCTCTAGCTCCCTTAGGAAGCATTTTCGGACAAGATGAATTGGGTTAAATTGTCTTAAAATTATCTGAGGAATCTCTGGTCTTCGTTTATCAAGAGAGTTTCTGTACACCCTGTATTTTTTATAATATAATTGTCATTTACAGTTTTATAACCATTTATAAGTTAAGACACGCAGTTAGAGTCTAAGACAATAGCTCACACTAAGGAGAAGACAATAAAAGAAAACATTGAAGACATGTGGGGGAAAATAAAAAATACTGTCGTGGACGCAGCAGACCAAAGTATACAGAAAGAAAACCGTAAACATAGAAAACCATGGATGACAAACGAAATATTACAAATTATGGAGAGGAGACTTATGGTAAAAAACAAAAACCTAACAAGATACAAAGAACTCAACAGGGAAATTGAAAAAAAAATAAATGTAGCGTGGATATAAAGGAAATAAAGGAAGAATGGATGAAAGAAAAATGTAAAGAGGTAGAAGATTTGCAAATGAAGCATAAAGATAGAGAACTACACAGAAAAGTTAAAGAAGTAGCTGGAATATGGAAACCCAAACACAAAAACCAAATGGAATTAGACCCTGAAAAACAGAAAGAAATATGGTAGCAATATCTTAAAGATTTGTTTGGTGATCAGAGAAGAGAAGAGCCCCCACAAATAGATACTGATGAAAAATTAAACATGGTCACCGAAGAATTTTTGCTGGCAATAAAAGACGCAAAGAACAACAAGGCACCCGGCGAAGACCTAATAACAGCCGAACATTTTAAACACCTAAGTAATAATGCTGTCAGGAAATTAACATACATCTGCAACATTATTTATGAACATGGCATAATACCGCATGACTGGCTAACATCCACATATATAGCTCTTAATAAAAAAACAAAAAGCAAGGAAATGTGAAGACCATCGAACTGTATCCCTAATGAGTCATGCCGCAAAGATTTTTATGCGAATAATTTATAACCGAATTCACAATAAGTGTGAAGAATACCTGAGTCTTTCTCAATATGGTTTTAGAAAGGGTACAGGCACTAGAGAAGCAATTATGGGATTGACACTGAAGGCAGAAAGGTATCTTGAGGTTAAAAAACGGCTGTATGTGTGCTTTGTCGATTATAGAAAGGCCTTCGACCGCATCAAACACGGAAAATTGATTGAGGTGCCAAAAGAAGTAGGGTTGGACGGACACGACATAGCTATCATAAGTAATACATACTGGAACCACACAGGATGCGTTCGAACAGAGAACGGAAACACCAAGTACATCAACATAGAACGAGGAGTGCGTCAAGGGTGCATTTTATCCTCCCTATTATTTAATGTTTATGCCGAACATATAATTAGGATATAATTAGGATAATTAGGATATAATTAGAGCTTCTCTTGAAGATCGCCCTGAACGTGACAGAGCCAATGGAATCATCATTAACAATATAAGATATGCCGATGACACCGTAGTATTAGCAGAAACAGAAGACCAACTAAAAATATTGATAAACATATTATCAGAAGAAAGTCACAGGCTGGGCTTTGACATTAACTTTTCCAAAACCAAAATTCTGGTATTCCACAAAAACCCCCATGAACAAGTTACACCTAACATACAAATAAATGGTATCAACCTTCAGAATTCCCAAAGCTTCATATACCTGGGCAGAGAACTAAATAGTCAACTAGACCACTCAAAAGAAATTAGAAGACGCATTGAAATAGCAAGATCTGGTTTCATGAATATGCGTAAGATGATCTGTAACCACAAGCTATCAGTCTCAATAATATCGAGGACACTAAAGTGTTATGTGTGGTCTCTATTACTATATGGCTGTGAGACCTGGACATTAAAACAGTATGACGTAAACAAATTAAATTCATTTGAAATGTGGATGTACCGCCGAATGCTAAGAATAAGCTTGACCCACGCCCTCGTTTAGTCAATCCTATCAAAATTAGAAAGACGTCATATCTAGGACACATAATGCGCCATATGGAATTTGAGCAGCTCCAGGTAATATTAGAAGGCAAGACCGAAGGTAAAAGGGGCATAGGACGAAAGAAAAAATCTTGCCTACGGAACATCAGAGATTGGACCCACACAAGAGGAAATTAATTAATTCATCAAGCCCAGAACAGAGAAAAATTTGCCATATTGATCGCCAACCTCAACAGAGAAGGCACTTAGGAGGAGGAGGATAAGTTAAGACAGCCTTTATCATCTTGTGGGGCGCGTTTACGTGCGCGAGGCAGTACATAAAAAAAAACGATAATGACTAATAAAAAAATTAATTCACAGAAAGAAAAGCCAAATGATAAATTATTCTGATAAATTATCTCTGATAAGGAAGAACTGGGAGAATTTTATCCCAGCACTGGTTCTGGACCAAAGTAGAAATCTGTGGAAATTGGAGAACTCCATAAGAGATTTCTCAAAAAAGCACAAAAACTGCCAAAGATACACTTGTATTGGCAAAGCTGTACTCAAGCAATCAAACGTCGCTTGTATCCGTCCCCCAAATTCGAGTTGACTCCAAAACTGTATAAATGGGAATACCTCTGTTTCTTCGCTGCTAGTATCCAAAACTCCTCTCCCGTAGGTCCCGCACTCACCAATAAGATGTTCCCAGATTTGTAAATGTAAATAAACAATTGGAATTTGCTTATTCTACTCGAAGAGACACTAAAGTATTTCTCTTCGAAGATTTTGAGACGCAATTCTAAGTAATTTTTTTTCGAATGTTGGTAAGATGCAAATTAAAACCTCTTGGGAAATTTTTGATGATATACTGAATGGGAAAAAAAGCTATAATATGACCAATTTCAATTTAAAGAATTCTCGCGACTTGTTAACGTACTCACTATGAAGTGTGTCTAAATGGCGTCTAAGTTTATTAGGTTTTATACCTTTTTATACTTTTATTTATATTTATCGTAGGTTTAAATACCATGGGGAAAAAAGAAAAAAATAATAAAAGGAGTTAACGTATAAAAAATAGAAATTTACCTCTATAATAATTATGAAGACATGACGCTACTGAAATTGATTTGAGCGTTTATTATTATTATTTGATTATCAGCCAACAGTATGAATTAGACGATAAAAGCTTTTTTATTCAATTATGGACTTTTTCCAAACATGAGTTTTTACTTTGATGTAGTTTAAATGAAACACTAAACACTTATTTAAATTACAACAATAAATTCACTTTATGTTCTAGTGGGACGAAAATAATAAAATATTTGTACAAGAAAATAACGTCAAAAAGCGCTAAAAAAACACTTAGTTTTTTTAGCGCTTTAGCGACAGACACAATAATGAAACCGAAATATCCGAAAACAATTTGCAGATCAATAACTGTTGCAGTTTTCGTTATAAGACAATTAACGGAAAAATATAGGGATTCAGAAACAAACGCTTATATTCAAACGTGTTATACGCTCCTTCTTTGATCGTTCTCCTTCGTTATTTTTGTAAAATTAGCCATGTATAGCGGTTTTTTATCTAATCACTAAAAACTTTCTTTCAATAAATGGAAATTCTGTACACGTTTGCATATCCCTAAGTAACCTCGTACGTATTGTCTAAACAGATCGTCGTGCAGCTAATGATAAGATGGATGCTGTGTTTTTTATCTGAAGACATTTTGAGTCAGGCATGTTTCTGCTATAGACATAGTTCAGTATCAATTATATTTGTTGAAAGAAGACCCCAAAATATTGCGTAGTTTCAATGAGTGGCCCTTACACTTGAACTCATTCTACATGTTTTTCTTTGTCATCTTTGTCATGTGTTTATGTAGAGAATAAATTTACGAGCAATAGAAAAATTGAGCAGAATATGGAGTAACTCAAAAGGTGCTGCGGTGAGCACTGCATCAGAAAAGAGTTTTCGTTTTTTAGTATGTAAAATTTTGAGTGCACAAACCAGTATTAGAACATGTGTAAGAAATAGTGGCCAATTTTATGTCACAGGTAGAAAGTTTTCGTCAAGGCCTAGTGCTAATCCATTATCTATTATCATTAGTGTTAAATTAGATCAAAATAAACTAAAATAATCACTGGAATAATGAAGAAATTCTGTAAAAGAGGATTAAAATTTGATGACGCGGACAATATCGAAACTTTGGATGGTGAAATCATTGTGGAAAATAATATTTTTCCCCTTTCCCCTTTTTTCAAACCCTTCGAAAATTGGGTCTACAGAAGAATTCTACGAAAGTCCTGGACAGAAACCTGCCAAATCTGCAAGACCTTAATATCAAAGGCAGGCTATTAAAAAAAAGTAAACTGAACATATCTAAATTCCTTGGGCCACATAGCGAGAACAACGGAGACCATGGAACTTTTGGTATTGTAACGATTCAAAAAACTTATTAGGTTTTAATTCACGTCTTTCAAATTCCATTTAATTCAGAAACCAGTAACTTTTATGTGACCCTGTAGATCTTACATCTAGTAATCTATACAATTACTAATTAGTCAAGTTTTCAGAGATTTGACCTCTAACAATCATACGATCAAGCTGAATTTTGCTTAAAATGTTAATTTTGGGACCCCAAAAAATATGCAAAAAATGTACGACTTTTACCTCCAGCTTCCCCTTAAAACCCCCCACCTTGCAGTGGGGAAACCGGGGAAAATCGATTTACCAAGAATCTATACGCCGCAGAAAGAGAAGTTTTGAATAAAAAATGTAGCTGAGATAATTTTATTTACAATTTTAATAAACTCAACAGTAAAAATTCAATATCTTTTCACCAGATTTTTGTACTTTTATATTCTCCTCAGATCAATAAAATTTTTCACTTTTTATAAACATATTTATAGAAACTGTCTTTATTTGCGACAAAATATAAAACTTGATCAATTTTATTTATAATTGATTTTAGCGCGCGTAACTGGCATTTAAAATCGTCGGTCGCTTCAAGCGTTATTTCTGAGAGAACGTTTATTTGAAACGATTTCTTCCACGGTGTACAGATTCTTGGTAAATCGATTTTTCCCTCTATGGGAGTGGTTTTAGGAGGAAGCCAGGGTTAAAAGTAAAAAGTGGTTTTTTGCATATTTTTTGAGTCCCAAAATTGAGAATTCCAGCAAAATTCAGCTTTTTTGTATAATTTTTATGGCATTTTCGTCTCTGACTACTAGATAATAAGCATATAACGTATTGCGTTTTAAAATTCCAAACGAGAAATAGAATAAACATTTAATATTTGTTTTAATGAGAAGAAATTGCATTTATGAGGCTTCGGATTAAGATCGGATAAGAATGGTCGGCTAAGTGGAACCCTTTTAGTCCGTAGGGTAATTTTTGCTACTGAAATTATGAACACGTGTGCGAATTGAAATTATTACCGGTCCATCTTCTGAACAAGCCGGTAGGCTGGCGTTAGTTCGCCAGTACTTTTGAGCCCTGGTACCAACAATTTCCAGTTCAGTCCATTAAAAGTTAAGTAAAAATGTCCGTCTTCATTGACTCGCCAAAGATGAAAGTGTAAACACTAGTTTTTTTGGTTTTTTATTGCTGAGAAACCTAACATGGTTCGGTTCATATTGGGAAACAGTCTTTCTTCAAGTCTTCAGTCAAAGAAGGTATTAATTGTAATGCGACATTTCTATAAAGGATCTAAATTAATATGTATAATTAAACCTATGATTTGGCTAATAATAAATATAGCTTTTATGTAACAACTTCGTTTTGTTTAATTGCTCTAACAATCTTCTTTTGTCCACAAATGGCTAACAGTGTGGACCACAAATACATAATGGCTAACAGGTTTGTTGAGCTAACATACAAGGTAGGTGTGATTGATACTGTTTATTTTAAGGAAAGACTTTTTTGGCAAAATATTTATGATTTTTCTTTGTACTGTTCATTCCATATTTCTGGTATAGCTCTAGCAGCTATGATGTCCTAATTTTTCTTCTTTTAAATTTTTCTGTTGATGTGCTAGCAAGATTGAGCCAAAGAACCACGACCACATTTCTTCCGATTCTGAGCAACGCGACCTCGTTCATTTTTTGTACCTCAAACACTGTCCATCGAAGACTACGGTGGAAAAATCCGTAGTTCATCCTGTACAGGATCGCAGCCAATGGAGATAGAAAGCGAATAATAGGCTCAAGGAATTATGAGGAGGAGGCTCTGTACTATGAGCAGTAGGAGCATATGGAGATGCATGCATTAGACAACTGATAATTTTAAATAAACAAATATTTTTAATATTATTGTACATTCAAATTGATTTATTTGAATATTACACTTAAAACTTATAGGGAGATATATGAATGCAATCAAACCTTCATATCTAGTTAAATTAGACCGAGCTATTTTACTACTTTTTATTTTAAAAATTATTATGCTCATGCGTTATTTAATGCAGTTACGGCGACATTAAAAAAACTGTACATATCATGTTGACACTGTAACAAAAAATTTCCTCTATACTCTATATGGTTTTATTTTTGCTCCACAAACGAGTGTGTATGTAGTTTTTATTCGTGAGATTTGACACATTTTTTTAAATAATAATTTCGCGCGTCGTTTTTAGCTTGTCGATTGGAATGAGCATGTACAGCATAATTAGTTGAAAACAAAAAACGGGATGACATCATTTTTGTCATTCTACAGTAATAACTAACAAAGGCAATGGTAAAAATCAGTGATAACGAGATATCGGTATAAAAAAAGTTTATTTTTCAAAGTACGTGCGTTGGTAGTATACAAGAGTCAGTTAATGTTGTGGAAAGTAGGGCACAGTTAGATTATAGTATTGTGTGTCACTGTATTATGTTGCTATGACAGCCCAGTTAAGTGTAAAGTACATTAAAGAAGAATGTATGTTTTAGAGATATCTTGCAATGATCCAAACAATCTACAATTTTATTTACTTTCATTTCATTCAGAAAGTCGTAATGCACTACCTGTATAACTTATTTCGTCTTAAAAAAATGTTCTGGTCACTAGAATTATTTTGATCGACGATTCTTAAAAGACGTCAGCCCATTCTGGAACATTTTTTTCTAGGATTGGATCATACGAATGAGATTTTGGCGCAATTTCGAGGGGAGATGCAAAGTTTTCAACAAAACAGCGTCTCAATCTGATTCTGACCATAGAGCGAATTACATCTGTTGTTTTTCCCGAAGATATTCGTCAGGTAAGATAATTTATATATATGCTATATTCTACCGATTTTAATGTAAATAGAGCATTACCATATTCTTCTTTCAGTTGTTTACAGAAGGAAAAAATGATGATCTTTCCTTTGGACTGCTCGGTTTGTCTTCAGTACCTACTATTGGTCTTACAATGTTATTTTTGTCTATCTTGGAATGGAAATGAAGAATGACATCGAGTCTTTGTTCCTTCTGGAGGACTGAGTAGGACTTATGGATGACTGAGTAGGACATATTGGAAAACTAAGTAGAACTAAACAGGCCTAAAGCAGACTGGTGATAACTAGGGTGGATTTAGCATAATTATACCCTTTTGCTGATCTATGGACTATCTTTGACTGGGAATACGTAACTATAAGATCTTATTTCATACACTATGTTTTTTGGCTAATCCTTGAAAAGAAAATTCAAAATGAAATAATATTTCTTAAGTTTTTATTAACTTCCGTAAATGTTTTTTATTTTTCTCACAATGTTACCAGCAAATTCTCTGGGGTGATAAACAAAGACTACTCAAAATTATTGAAAGAACTGATTCTTGTTCCTACGATACCTATCCCCTAAGGTGAACTCTTGGCTAGTGTGGAAATGTCAAAAAGAACTCGACAGCCTGTCCGAACATAACAGTGTCATAAGGTCACCGGGGAACACGCAACAATGAAAGAGTTAATGAACATGACAGAAGAGAATCAGCTACAAAATATTTCGGTCCAGAGCCTGCCGTGACTAAAGCGCTTCGAAAAACTAGCAAGAACCGGCTCAGAATCATAAGAACCATAACAGGCTTGTAATGCATGTAATGGGGTTATTTCATAGAGACTTGACTTTCATACTCTAAGCCCCCATTGATGTCTTCCAGGGTTTTTTAGACATCTCTCCCGAGTAGATATTAACAAGTATAGGCGATAAAACTCATCCATCTATGATATTTCTCTTTATCGCAATGTCTTCGTTCATTTGGATGCCCGTACTTACAGCAGAAATATTTAGCAGAATTGTTTATAGCATTTACGTTTTGTAAGCTTTTATGGAAATATCGCGAGATAAATAAGAATAATTTTAATTATCTAATTGTAAGTCGATTTTGAGCACAAAATCTGTTATCAAAAGATTTATTCACGCCTTTTTTTTAATATTAATTAAAAAAAATAAAACATATACTCACTGGTTTATCACCGGATCCTAATAATGGAGAATGGGCCTGAAACAATAAAAAATATTGATAACGACATTATACATATATATAAATCTTTATTATTGTGGATACCGTTAATGACAAAATGTAATCAGATTTTTTCTATATCCCATATAAAAGAGACACATGGCGTTGTATTTTAATTTTTCTCTACAGTGAAATGTTGAAGCGAGCTTCACGGAACTACCGCCACAAGATGGCGTCGTCACTTAGCGCCACAAGATGGCGTCGTCACTTAGCGCCACAAGATGGCGTCGTCACGTAGCGCCACAAGATGGCGTCGTCAAGTGTAGTCGTCATATATTTACTTTAAGCAGGTTTAAATTAAAAGATTTTATCTTAAGTTTGTTTAAAATGTTATTTTTTACAGTACGAATAAATCCAAAAATGAATTT
Organism: Diabrotica undecimpunctata; assembly: GCF_040954645.1. Classification (NCBI taxonomy): domain Eukaryota; kingdom Metazoa; phylum Arthropoda; class Insecta; order Coleoptera; family Chrysomelidae; genus Diabrotica; species Diabrotica undecimpunctata. The sequence goes on from NC_092804.1 coordinate 158,457,985, forward strand.
ATGTATGTACGTCACTCAAAAGTTTACAGCGAAAGAATGAATTCTTTAGAATATGATAATTTATATTTCTTTGAAATGTTTCCTTTCAATAGATACGATTATGTCTTTATTTGAACAGATCACACCTTTATTAAAACTATTTTACGTTTAGTAATGAAAAGAGCTGTAGGTATTATGAAACCGGGTGTGAGGTGTGACACTAAAGTGGTCTTTAGTCTAAAGTGAACATTAGTTTACTTTAAATTTTATTCTATACACTTTATAATAATTTCATATAAATATAATGTCGGATTTTTACAATTATCAGTTCAAAAATTGCATTAAAGTACCTATAACAAAAACATTTTAAGTTGAACTTCCGTGTTTATATTTAGGAAGAGATTTTAGAAATCAGCACATATTAAATATGGCTTTTTAGAAAATAGTAGTCACAGTGAAAAATTGGAAGAGTCCATAAACGTGACGAGAGTGTCCGTTATACAACATGCAAACTTTTTCAATAAAATTACTTTATTCAATTTAAACCATATTATTTAACTTTTGAAAATACAGAAAACACGTATGAATGTTTTATTAGGGATTGTCACAATAAATACTACAAAAGTGTTAAGTTTAATTAGCTTTTAATCAACTAGTGGAAATTAACACTATATACCGAATATTTCACCTACTAGAATGTCGTTTATACAAAGGACATTGCTTGCCATTGATTGAATGTCGTTGTTACAAAGGGCTGTACGCTTGCACAGATCAGTTTTCTGGTAAATGGTGAATGTGACATCAAACAATTAAAGCGATGCGTGGAGTGGATTAGTTCCACATTGCCGAAAGCATATAGATACCTAAATATACAGATAAAGAAAACAAGCAAGATTTAAAATAGAGATTAAGCAAAAGAAAAATCTATATTGGAAGAGAAAATGTCAAGAGCTTGATACATTTACAGGAGGTAGGCAGTCTAGGAAATCATAAAGGTTTATTCGTAACGTAAGATCAGACAAAATAGAATAACTACTATTCAGGAATATACCAATATCAATATGGAACAAAACATTAAAACTAACTTATACTAGAAAATCAATCAGAATATACTCCAAAACACCATAATTTCATTGTGGAATGCGTCACAAGTAGTAAATCTAGCAATAAAACACTGAAAACTTTTGTTTTTAACATTTCCCAAAATATATTATAATTTATCACCACTCTACAGCTGTTTCGGCAGAGTGCCTTTCTCAAGTGATCTATTTTTGGTATGCGGTGACACTTTACAGTCGTCAATTGAATAGGTTAAGGAGAGGAGAACTGTTCTTCTGAAACTAATTTCCTATGGAAACAAATCTCCCCACGTAGTCCTCACTGGTGTGGTATTTGGGAAGCGACTGTTAAAAGCAACAAATACCATATATGTACCGTTTAATGGACAACGCTCACCTTACCTTTGAGGAACTGAGCACTGTACTCGCCGGTATCGAAGCTATACTAAATTCACGTCTTCTTTGACCTCTCTTAAATGACCTCACAGATTTTGAAGCTCTTAATCCCGGCCATTTTCTAGTTTGTCGTAGTCTGACTGCTTATTCTAAACTCAACCTCATTGGGATTCCTGAAAACAGACTTTCATTCTGGCAACAATACAAACTCCAACAATCCCCTCCTTTAAGAAGCGATGGTCTACTGAATACGTGAACTGTCTCCAAACCAAACAGAAATTGCCCACGTATTAAACCGATTACTAAATTAGATCGTTTCCCTTTTTGTAATTGGTTTCCTTTACAGTTTAGTCCATATGTCCATGTGATCGGCAGTGTGTCTCCGACTTCTAAAGGCGACCCAAGATAAGATTCATAAAATTAATCTACTCGTTAGTTTGGCTATCTTTCGCACAAAATATGTTAAAAGTGAATGTAGTGTGCAGGGTTTCAAATTGTTTTTATAGACGTAATTCAATTTCCGTATATGTATATTCCTCAACAAAAGCGTAAATGTTGAAATGTCTGTTCTCAATTTAACCCAGGCTATCGAGAGCCTTCCCATCAAAGAGGTACATTTAAATCTCCACAAACAACAGATCGATGAATATTAGTGAATAAAGTTAGTTGCCAAACTCCTCCAAAATCTCTGGACCGATTTTTATGAAATTTTACATATATATATATATATATATATATATATATATATATATATATATATATATATATATATATATATATATATATATATGTATTCGGTAGGTATGAGAATAGGTCGTAATCTACTTTTCATACTCGTAAGGGGCGAGGGTGGTTAACCCCAAATATTTTTTGTTTTTGTTTTTTTTATGATGTGACATTAAAATTATATTTTCTTAATTCTTAATTTTCATCCCTCTAATCCCTCTATCCTACCATCCCTGTTAATCCCTATTTTTTTATGGCCATATTAGTGTCACAGAGTTAGTCGCCATACTCCTCCGAAATGGCAGAAGGGGTTTTTATGAAATTTTACATATATATTCGGTAGGTCTGAGAATAGATCGTAATCTATTTTTTATACCTCTAAGGGGTAAGGGAGGTTCATCCCAAACATTTTTTTTTATTTTTTGGACAAAATTTATTTATAATGTGACATTAAAAAATACATACAGTCTTTCATTTTCACCCCTATGTTTTAATAGCCATATTAGTATCACAGAGTTAGTTGCCATACCATACTCCTCCGAAATGGCTTGAGCGAGTTTTATGAAATTTTATGTATATTCGGTAGGTCTGTTAATAGGTCGTAATCTATTTTTTATGCCTCTAATGGTCAAGAGTGGTCCACCCAACTATTCTTTTATTTTTTTAACATTTTTATTTTTATTTTAATTTTTTTAGATGTGACATTAAAAAAAACATATTTAAAAGTACCTATATTACTCAATAAAAGCGTAACTGTTTCAATGCCTGTTCTCAATTTAACCCACGCTAAAGTGGGTTGCGAAGTGTCTGTGAAGTTGTCCGAGGTAGGTCCGCGATGTATAAATTAAATAGTAAGGGTGCCAAAACAGATCCCGGTGGCAGTCCATTGCTGAGCTTTATTTGGGCACTTTAAAAGTTGCCCATTGTGACTTGAAAAGGTCTGTCGGTGAGCATGCTATCAGTGAGTGTAGTTACCTTTTTACACAGGATGGCACGAATTAGTTTGTAGATTAGTTTTTGTCTCCAGACAGTATCGTATGCAGCTGATAGGTCAATGAAAGCAATGGATATTTTTTGATCTCTTTGAAAACCTGCTTCAATGTGTTGTTAGGGATAGGATCTGATTTGTGCAGCTTCGGTTAGGTTTGAACCCTGCTTGCTCAATAGGTGTCAATTCAAATATGTTTCTACTAATGATGTTGTAGATTAAGCGTTCTAACAGGTTATAGACACATCTCAGTAGTGCAATCGGTCGGTAGTTTTGGGGCTGATCATTTGCCTTTCCTGATTTTAATATGGCTATAATGAAGGCCATTTTTAGGGAATGAATAGTATAGAAATCAGCCAGCGATATCCTAGCATATTTGCCACAGTGGAGTAAAAATTCTGGATGGATTTTATCAGAGCCGGGTGCCTTTCCAGACTTAATTTCTGATATTTCTGAAATAATTTCTTATGCAGTAAACTCGTCAAAGTATTCAGATGTAGGCGGGTATGCAGACTTTTTTTAAATTTATTGCTGATAAACCACTAGATGCATTTTCAATCTGTGAATATATTTACCATAAAAAATGTCAAAATTTAGAAAAATTACTGATAATCTAATTTCGCTAAATGCCGAAACATGTAATGTACGGCCCGTAAAAGCTTTTTAAAACATATTTATAATAATTGAAGACGTATTCTAAAATTTACTTTAAAAATGTATATTAGTATATTAAGATCAGCATTGTATCATGTTCATCTAAACTATAAACACGAAGAATAATTTGTCTTAAGTATTATTTATGAAACCTTGTCAGATGCACGATAAATATTATCTTATTTCATTACTCTTCAACGAAATAAGCTGTTATATTTTTCTACGTGATACAGGTCCTGGACCGTAAACTAACAACTGAGATATCAGGACAAAACTGAAGAAGACATAATCTGGAGAATTAGCTGCCATGATGTATTTATCAAGATTTTTCATTTATTTTATAAAAATAAGAACCCGCAAGTCGTATTTTCCAATTTGCCAACAATCGCGTAAGGAGATCTTTTTTCCAGAGGCAATTGAGAAAATTACAAAAAGGAACGGGCGACTAGGTTATAACAAATATTTGTCATATTGTTTTTACTAAGTTGTTATATTTTTTAGAATTTTAATCAAGGATTTCTTGATGTTTATTCACAAAGGTTCAAAAGTTCAATATCGTGTACAAACAAGTGCGTGGGCCACTGAATTTTAATAAATAATGTTGGAAAGGATGAAAGAGAAACAAACACTCATAATAATATTGATCCGCAAGAAAACTAATAACCAACTAATATAGAAAAAAGAACAAAATATCTGTATTCGGCTTTTGTACATGTATTTGATGCACTAAAAAATGATCAGATGGAACAATATACCTATATCACATAATGAGAGGGGTGATTTATAATTTCTTTCCATTTTATGGGGACTGTCATATAACATCTAATATTATGATGCACTAAAAAGATGTTGTCCAGCATTTGGCCCTCCATAGCACTCTGAGTCACGTGAATCTTATGCACTACCTTTTTGTGAGTGTTAATGTTTCCGCTCCATAAGTAGGTACAGGTAACACACAATCCTAAGAGACGAGGAAGCTTGAAGCATATTCAATCGTCCCGCAAATTCGTCCAAATTTTTGTCCTCAAAAAATTTTTTTAGCTACGCCCATGGCTAACAAAACCTTGGAAGAATTATGTTACGCCTTCTAATTGGCACATCGAGGGCAAGACATGGTTCTCTTAAGATCCTTTCCCTTCTCAGAAACAAATCAATAGGTAGCTTGTGTGTTTTGTCTCTCCACTAACCCTTCACTTCCAAGAATAGGTATAATTCTCTGGCTTTCTAAAACACCTTTTAGTCCCTTTCACCCAAGTCGCTCTTCAATTCTAAAGGATTAGGGCCAATCTCGCATGAGCAAAAAAAATCCCCTCTTTAGAGAAAATTTAAGCCCTCATACGTATTTCGAAAACTATTACTTTATTTGTATACCAGCTTTTTAAGCAGGTCAACTTGGCAGTAAGTCGTTTATTCAGATTATTTCTTGTAACTGACCCGCTAATTTCGATTTTTTATTAATTATAGACTTAATGTCACTTCTGTTTGCCTTCACACATTATACCTCATACTTTATATTTCTACCACTGCCGTATATTCAGTACCGCCTATAACTTTTAGTTACATTCTGCTGATGATTAGTCATATTCTGCCGCCGATTAGTTGCATCCTATGGTCGTATATTCAATACCGCCTATAACTGATTCCATTCTGCCGCTGTATTGCCTATGCCACTGTGCGTGTTTCTGTTGACACAATCGCCGAATGGTTTATTGGCGCCAGTCCACAACAACTACTACTGCATCCTTACTTGAGAACATAACTCTTAGATTCGTGCCAATATGAACCTGTTAGTACATTTTGTTGTTTTCTTTAAAACAGATAATTTATAAATAATTTTGTTCAACCTTACCTATTTTGAGTTATTAATATAACACTGGCAGAGCAAATCTTTATTCTTTTATTTCAACACATAAGTAGTGATTAGTTGTTTAACTATATCTGACATTGTCAAATTTGACATTCAGGATGATTTATTGTGTAACTTTATTGATTTATCTACATATGTGTATTATATATTATGTCTTATTGTTAGTGCTTACCGCGTGATATAATAATTAAACTCTTCATTATTATTTTGTTACCGTATAGTAACCGTCTGTATTTTTGTCTTATGTTCTTTCCGTTCTCGTCACTTCGTATCTTTCCCGTGATCGTTCTCATCTTATTTTCTGCCCATTCTCGTATTTACTAGGTTTCCCTATTCCTTTCAAAAATAGAATGGTGTCCAAAATTCTCTTTTATTTCGTATTTATTTCTCGTTTATCTTCTGTAGTCGAGCCCTGTCGAACCCCGACCAAGACACCTCTACCAGACTAAAGTCCGGAATTTAATAACGTTCTTTGTATAAACCTCCCTCCCACAGATAAAATAAAAAAGTACAGAGAACATTGCTGATGTAAAAGATAACGAATGACTGTTTCAATTTTCGTAGGCCTACTTGGAGTATTTTTATGTAGTGAGATCAAAGGATAACAAGCCCCTTTACTGTAACAACAAGCCTATACACCACTAACTAATGTAGTTCATTTGGAATTAAAATATATGTTTCGTTTAGGTATTTCCCCAAGGGCCCTACTGCGTGAAAAACGTGCCCGGGTTTTTAAGGGTCAAATAATAAATTTTCGACGACTTTGTAGGCTGCAGAGCGAAAAACATTTGGGCCAAATATACCATATTATACCGTATTTTTCTTTAGGGTTCAGTGATCAACACCACGAATACTTTTATTGAATTATAAACGTTTTAAATAAAAAATCTATAATCTAATACACATATTTTTATGCAAATACATTTTTGAGACTATTTAAATAAAATAAACCAAGTTAGTACCAAAAAAAAATTGCATAATGACCATGTTTTGCTATAATTTATTTTAAGAGTAAAGCAGAGTAAATTCTCAGAATTTTAATTTTTGAGAAACAAAATACTTTGCTTCTCAACCGAGTTGAGAATTTAAAACTAGACGTTTCGGCACCCATTTTCAATCCTGATACCCGGTCTCATCTGCCTGCTCCTCGATGTAGTCAGTGACGGGTCTTACACTGTGTAGCTGCTTTTATACCCTCAGTATGCGGTGCGATAAAGGAATATAGTAATTTTCATATATATATATATATATATATATATATATATATATATATATATATATATATTTATATATATATATATATATATTTATATATATATATATATATATATATATATATTTATATATATATATATATATATATATATATATATTTACATATATATTATATATATATATATATATATATATATATATATATATATATATATATATATATATATATATATATATATATATATATATATTGTTCTGAAGCTATTTTCTTGTGGCATTTTAAATTAATTAATATTTAAATGGGAATAAGCCACAATTAAAGGTTAAAATACATTTATTGACGTTTCAATTTCCACTTCGGAAATTTCCGAAGCGTTTCAATTTCCACTTCGGAAATTTCCGAAGTGGAAATTGAAACGTCAATAAATGTATTTTAACCTTTAATTGTGGCTTATTCCCATTTAAATATTAATTAATATATATATATATATATATATATATATATATATATATATATATATTATAGGCGAAATATAGACTTAAATGTTAAACGTCATACAGCAAGACAATCAAGCATTATGGTATGGAGTGCTATATGTTTGGGAAGCAGATCACCTCTAGTTCTCATTAACGGCATTCTGTATATAGAATTTAGTATAGACTCTAAAGTGGCTCTCAAGATCAGCTGATTTGTCACCCATCGAACATGTGTAGGAATCCAAGGAGGAACCACTCATTATTAATTTTTTGACGAAAATGACGTTGCAAATTTGTTTATAATGGTATCAAATAATAAGAATATTATGATGTATACGTCTATAAATAAATATTTGTCCTTCTAGGTGTTGCATTTTTTTGGAATCAGTATCCTTACCTTTTTTCAAATCTTTCGATCGAAAAATCGATTTGATATCATGGAATATGAAGCGATAGACAATAAATAATACCTTATCAGTTTCGTGGGTGGTTAGTTTTTGTGTTGTATAAATAATTAAAATTAAGTACATTGTAAATTAAACTGGGTATATTTGTTCTCTCGTATGTGGAACTAATATTCTGAGATTTTATGAGTGGGAGTCTTAATTTAAACTTTCTAAGAAGATCTAGAACCTCCAACCATGTAAAAAGGGATATTTGCCATCAATGATGGAGTAAATATTTACAACATACGTTTTTGATAAACTCAGTGAATTTTTGGATCCTGTAATATTTTCAAAGACGTCTACAAACTGTTCGCATATAAACATCTGAGTTTCATCAGCAAATAGTTCGTTAATACGAGTGAAGCAAAGTCGTCCTTTATTATCTTTTTTTTTTTTGGACGAAAGTAATTTTTCTACTATACAGATTGAACGAATTTAAAACGGAACATACAATTTAATATATGTCTGTTTGAACTGCATTTGAAATAGAGGACCAATATAAAACTTGGACAAAAATAAATCCATACCCGGTGATAGACATTGTATAAAATATCGTTCAACTATCTGTCTCCTTTAAAGGAAAGAGGAGCTTGCCTAATAGTCGGAGAGATAGAGCCGAAATTTTGAACTGATCAGTAACAAGACATTTCTCTATTGGAATATATTCATTGTAACTGGGTTAAGACTTTGCCTTCCTGCGGACGCCCCTCGTGGTACAGGGGGTGGCTATACAGGGATGAAGTTGTAATTTTTTCGGAAAAATTAACGATCGATAATATGGCTGAAAATTTGCCCAGAGTAAGATCTTGGTATAACTAGACGAAATCCCAAAGGGCGGACGCGAGATTGGATACATAAGGGGTGGCGGACAGGGGTGAAATTGCAATTTTTTGGGCAAAAATTAACGATAAGTAATATGTCCGCCATTTTCATGGCTCATTATTTAGCCCCTAAAAACTCTAAATCGAAAAGAGCGGACAGCTGGGTTGGTACAGAGAGCCATAAAACGGGATCAAATGTACCAGTTGCCTGCGCATTTTAGGTCTCGGTAACAATTTTCAAACTGATTTTATTATGATATTTTTATACCGATTGATTTGAAAATTTGTATGCTCACTTCTGTTACCATTCTGAAAAGCGTTAAGTAGAGTTTTCCTCAAAATTTTCCAAAAACATTTCCGTAAATGAAAATGTTCGTAATTTTTTGAGGTAAAATCTAATTTGTAGAATCCTTTCGATTTTCTATCAGTTATACCATGATTTTTTTCCCAAAAATTTTCAAACGATTTTTCTGATTTTTCTGAAAAAAATTTAGAAAAACTTTTCTAAAACGTTTGATAAAACTCTACGTCATCGTCTGAATCTTTTATAGAATATTTTGTAGTTTTAAAATGATATTATGATAATGTTTTTTTTTCAAACTAAAGTCATATTTACTTTACAAATCACATTTTTTTCTTAAATATACCTCTGGGCAAATTTTCAGCCATATTATCGATCGTTAATTTTTCCCAAAAAAATGACAACTTCATCCCTGTATAGCCACCCCCTGTACCACGAGGGGCGTTTGCCTGTAAGGCAAAGTCTTAACCCAGTTACAATGAATATATTCCAATAGAGAAATGTCATATTACTGATCAGTTCAAAATTTCGGCTCTATCTCTTGGACTATAAGGAAGCGATAAGTGGTTTGACAGCATAATAACTGCTTGTGTAGTCTAGTTTTTTCCGTGATTCTAGGCGACCTATTTGGGTGGAGTTTTGACTTGTTCTTGAAAGAATTCAGAATCCAGCAGCCCGCTGAAGTATTGGATTTTTATAATATAATTATTTGACAACCTTTTGTTGGCCAACCACCTAGAGCAGAGTTGAGCCGAAATACATTGATTTCGTATGTTCCGTTTTAAATTCGTTCAATCTGTATAAGTATATTTTCTTGATTTTTTTAACTTCTTTCGCGACTACACAGAATATTCTTATATTCACGTATTCATAAAAGTTTTCTTATTCCAAACCTCTGAAATAGCAATTCGTAATTTTTCGCAGCTGGTGAAAACTGCAATTTACGTTTATGTAAAATCTAAGCTAGAAAGATAGATATCACATAGCATCCTTTCGCACGTTATGAAAACTTTTCGACAAAGAAATCTCCACAGTCAACACTAAAGACGTATGAGAGGTCGTGATAAATGAAAAACGCCATGAAAAGCGTTGTGAAAATCCCTCTGAATAATGTATATTTAGTCTTTCCTCCCAACAAATTTTTCTGTGCTTCCTTTTTTTTTAGTTTCGCCTTATTGAAGTTGATGTGGTATATATGTTCTTGTTTACTTTTCAGATATGTAAACACAGACTATTATTGAAAAAGATCAAGCAAACGGAAGCTTACTGGAGTGTAGTCAATATTTTTATATTGGCAGACGTACATGAAGGATGTTATTCTTATTGGAAATGTATTCTCTAAACAAAAAGCGCAGTAACCATTGAAATAAAAGTTGCCTTTTCGGCGGGGAATCGAACTACGTGCGAAAAGTAAAAAAAAAGGAAAAATATGTGAAGAGAGCCACGGTTAAGAGTGATGTCAATCCAAAGGAATATATACAGGGTGGCTCTTAAGTAATTGTACAAAAAAGAAACTGTAGATTCTACACTTTGAAATATTACGATTTAAGCCAACTTGCTTTAATAAATTGTTGATATTAAGAAAGCTACAGGGTGTTAAAGTGGAAATGTAAAATTTTATTTTTCGCTATAACTTTCATGTTTGTGAATATTTTGGTGTAAAAATTTATAACTGGGTGCTATTACGTATGAGGAATTATAATTTAGCGCAAACGTTAATCTAGTTTATAAAGGGCGCCACATATGCTACCTATCTGGCATAAATTTGCGCTTAACTTTTTTGCTTTTTAAGGTAGCGCTATTTGTGTTAAAAAATATTAAAGATATAATATTTTAACAAAAAATAAAAGGTATACTTGGTATTAACCAACGTTGTTAACCAACGAAGACATCAGGAGCAGAACCGGAGTGACTGACATCATCGAGAAGATAGCCAGACTAAAATGGAGATGGGAAGGACACATAGCCAGAATGACAGATGGGCGATGGACAAAGAGGTTATTGGAATGGAGGCCAAGGGAAGACAAGAGAAGCGTCGGTCGACCACCTACAAAATGGACTGACGATTTAAGAAGACTCAACAAAAACTGGATAAGAGTGTGTAACGATGCTCTGATCGTTTAACAGTTCGAACCGTGGGAGTGTCAATATTTGCGCATCCACTTCTACAACGTGACGGCGTAGTGGGATTCAGAACGGCTATTTAAGGCATGTGAATAGCGGAATTAGACAGTCTTGTAGCTAGCGCTCTAGGCTCCCTGACTCGCCGGTGTAGTGAACCTGCGAGCCATTCCGGACAGAGAGATTTCCGTATTGAGGATCGTACTCTGTCCCTAACCAAGCGGAACCCATCGGTATTGCGTATTGAGCATTACCGTGGACCTGCACAGAACCAACCGGAACAGAGAGATTTCCGTATTGAGGATTATACTCTGTCCTTAGCCAAGCGGAACCCGTCGGCATTGTGTATTGAACATTGCCATGGATCTGCACAGCTAAATATTTTGTTTGCGAGCATATTCGGAGCTTTCGCTGAATTGAAGCGAAAGCGAGTATAAATCTGCGCGCGATCGATTTCCCCCATTTAGTTTCTTATTAGTACTAATTAGTACTAATTAATTTCTTTTCTTTTATAGACGTTCGCCGAGGACTTAGTTCATCACGGGATCCAGACGGGGACGTAGAATTCGTTTTAGTTTTATTCATTGTATAAGTATACAACGTAGAATTCCTTTTTATTTTTATTTATTGTAGATACTAAATTAATAGATTTATTTTTACTTCAAACCTGTGTTTTACTGAGTCTGTCGCCCCGAAAGAGCTACCCATCACAAGTGGCGCAAGATAGACAGGGTTGGAAACATGAGGAAGAGGTCTATGTTCAGCAGTGGACTCTTGAAGCTGGATGATGATACTTGTTATTAACTCAACAGTTTTCAAGATAATCGCATTTTACAAATCAGCTGCATAATTCTGATTTAACGCATATACTACAGGAAACGAAGGAAAAATAGACAAAAGCATCAATACGAGACTGGCTGAATGACGAAAGTCTATGCCACAAAAAAAAATTAACGAAATATGAAAGAAAATAAATATATCAGTATAATAAATAATCATAAGATTTAACAAAATAATAGGATAATAGGATTTTACATCAAACATTTTACTTTTTATAATTGAAGTCATAATCAAAACATTTTATTTACAAACCATATTAAGAAATAGTTAAACCAAATAACATTAAACTTTTTGTCAAAGTAAGTGTTCGCTATGTCCACCATTTTTTTCAATGCAGTTATCAATACGTTCCATAAAAGATCGTCTCCTATTAAATAGCATGGTTGATTCAAAAGAAACTGCTGCAGTATTTATTTCTTCTCAAAATTGGTTGCGAATGTTATAGGTTCTTATAGACATGCTGTTTCATTGTGTTTTATGTATCAAAATCGAAAGGATTAAATTCGGGGCTACGTGGTGGCCAAGGAAAATTACTACCACGACCAATCCAATGTTTAGGAAAGTTGGTATTTAAAAGTATGTTTTCACTGCCGTCGTATAATATGGTCGTGCACCATCTTGCATAAACCACATATTTTGAATTAAGTTAAATGACAATTCTTCCAACACATCAATAAAATCATTTTCTAAAAAAAGTAAACAGTTCTCATCATTCAAATTACGAGGTAACTCACATGGTCCTGAAAAATGATTACCAATGATTCCACACGAGTGGACAAAGATTTTGTCTGTTTCGGATATCATTTGCAAATTTGCATCTTAACGATAAATCTGCTTGTAATAGATTTTTCACAGGTATAAAATGGTAAGGGTCAAAATACTCATGGTATAGGGTTTTTAAAACTAAAGTTCTGCTGATACGTTTAGGACAACATGAACCACTTTCGCCTAAATTCCGAAATAGATGTTTAAGTTTAAAGGTTTGGTAATTAGGTTGCAGCCTGTTTGGATAACTTTTTAAATATTCCCTTTTCGCTGCACGCTGACAATAAATAACAATCATATATCTCATATCCATATTAAAAAAAATTATGCCTCGGCATTTTCTGCTTTTCTTTAATAAACCAATTTGGGTCCTCCCACGCTTCTTTTTTTTGGTTCTCGAGGTCTCCAGAATGTCACTTTATGAGACCATCTGTTGGTGTCTTGTCTTGCTACATGTGCTACCCATTGCCATCTCAATGTCGCTAGTTTTTCCATGATGTCGGTTACTTTATTTCTTCGACGTATTTCGGTGTTAGGAATTTTGTCTCTGAGGCTTATATTTAACATGGCTCTCTCCATGGCCCGTTGAGTTACTATTTATTGTTCTGCCATTTTTCTTGTTATTGCCATAGTTTCCAATCCATAAGTTGCAACTGGTAGTATACAAGTGTCTTTGGTTTGGTTTTTCGTTTTAAGTGTATTGGGATTTTTCGTCTTTTAAAATGAAGCTCAACTTACCAAAAGCAGCCCATGACAATTGTGCCCTTCTTTTAATTTCTATATATATATATATATATATATATATATATATATATATATATATATATATATATATATATATATATATATATATATATATATTGTTCTACCTTTTCTATATTGATGTTATCTATCGTGATGTTTTCTAGGCTGTTGCTTAATATCTTTGTTTTGTCGAGATTCATTTTTAATCCTATTTGATTCGATTTGTGATTTAAATCTTGTAGCATTGATTTTAGTTCATGGATATCTCTGCTTATTAGTACTGTCGTCTGCGAAACGCAAATGGTTAAGATATACTCCATCTATTTTTAATCCCTTTTCGGCTCAATTTAGTTTTATGAAGACATTTTCTAATGCCAAAGTAAATAACTTGGGTGAGATGATGTCGCCTTGTCTCACACCTTTGCCAAGGTCTATTTTCATAGTTTCCAGATCATCATCTATTTTTACGTGAAAAGTAGCGTATCGTATATATTCTTAAGGAGTGCAGCATATCTTGAATCTACTCTGGCGTCGTCCAATGCTGTTAAGAAAGCCCATTTATCGATACTGTCGAGTGCTTTGTGATAATCGACAAATGCCAGATGTAGTGGTATGTTGCACTCTATTGTTTTTTCATTAACTATCCGGATTGTTTGCAAGTGATCGACAGTGCTAAAACCCTTACGAAAGCCTGCTTGCTCCACTGGTTGGTATGAGTCTAGCTTAGCTGTCAATCTATTTGTTATTATTTGGGTAGTAGTTTGTAAAGGTGTGACAATAAGCTTATTGGTCGGTAGTTTTCTATATTTGCGGCGTCCCCCTTTTTATGGAGTAGAATGACTTCCGCATTTTTCCATGCTTTTGGAATTTGTACTTCCAATACACATTTATTCAGTAATGCTCTCATTGCCTCTTCTAATGCATTGCCTCCCATTTTTAGCATCTCTGAAGTAATTTTATCTTCTCCTGTTGTTTTCCCATTTTTCATTTGTTATAGGGCGGCTCTAATTTCTGATGCTATTATTTCAGGGAGATCCTCTGAGCCCACATTTAAGATATGTTTTGTTGGTATACCGAGGTTTGGAATAGTAGAAGTATACAGCTTCTCATAAAATTTTCGGATTTCTCTAACGATCTCTTCCTTAAGCGAGCACAATGTTCCACGGCCGTCTTTTATCTGTATGATTTTATTCCTGCCAGTGGATTTACATGTTTTTAGTACTTTCATGTTCTTATTGTTTTCTATGGTTTCAAGAATCTGGTTTGTTCTATAAGCTCTGAGGTCTTTTCGAATATTTTTCTTAGTGCTTTATAGTCCGGGTTACCTCGGTTCGTTCTTCTTCTTTTCTCTATCTGTTCTAGAGTCTCAGGTTTTAGTTTAGCTTCTTTTTGTTTTCTTATTCTGCAACAAAGTTTCTTAGTGACTGTTTGTATGTCTTTAGTTATTTTCTCAGCTAGTTCATCTATATTCTTGTGCTCAAAGGTATTTACTACTAGTTTCCGTGCTAATTCCTCTTGGTATTTCTCTTATTATAATTAAATTATTATATAAAATAAATAGGATGCTTAAAAATAAAATTTGATTATAATTTGAAAGCAATTTATTAACAACTAACACTAAAAAATATATGATAACTAGAAACGAATTGAAGGATCGATGTGAAGACCGTTATTTCGTGACGCTACTCGTGACGCCGTCTAGTGGCGCTTCTTTCGTAACGCTCGCCTCAGCATTTTACTATAGAGTAAAAGTTATACAACGCCAGTATAGAAGATTATAGAAGCGATAGAGAAAAATTTCAGGGAATTGAAAACATGATCACGGCCAACGTCTGAATACGGACACGGCACCCAAAGCAGAAGATAGTAGCTTCGCTTCAACAAGACATTTAGTAGCCATAACAAAGCATTTTGTAATATTATATTACTATTTTTGAGTTGTTTTTATAAGTATGATCTATTAATTATGCTTATCCACAGGTATTCAGTGCTTCATCGCACAAATATTCCAACTAATTTATAAAATGCGATTATCTCGAAAACTATTAAGTTTTGAAGTTATTAACAAGTATACCTTTTTTGTGTTAAAAGAATATATCTTAATATTTTTTAACAAAAATAGCGCTAACTTGAAGGACAAATAAGTTATGCGCAAATTTATGCCACACGTGTGGCGCGCTCTATCAGCTACATCAAAATTTGCAACAAATTATAATTTTTTATACTCAAGAGCATCCAGTAGTTAATTTTTAGACGTCAATGTTTACAAACATACAAGTTATAGCGAAAAATAAAATTTGAAATCTCCATTTTAACACCCTGTATCTTCGTTATATCGTCAAATTTTCAAACCCTATTTTTCTATTCAAATATTGGTTTGCAATGTTCTGAATAGATTTAACACATTTTATATGTTACCTATTTTTGTACGTCTAAAAAAATCAGTTTGTTGACTTATGTTAATATCGTGACATCGCCTCTACTTCATTTTAAACATAAATAATGTTTTAATTTTGATAGACACGTACACTTCCCGTCATATAAAACTGGTACACTTTTTTTTCCCAATGTAAACCTGGGTTCAGACTGGATACAGTGGTTCGTGAATTAATTCGCTGTTGCCATCACAGATAACGGAATTGCACTAAATCTAATTAAAAAAAATAAAGTTATTATTAGATAGGTATTATTTTTATCATTAACAACAAAAAATCGTATTTAATAAATTTAATAACCAGAGATAGGGTTCAGCTAATATCCAAAATATTTGAAGGATCTTTAAACCTAGATTATTGGCACAGGGAACATTGGAATGCAGCTACTGTACCTAATTTTTTACTTCAATTACCTACCGAACACGAACTGTATTTTATATCAATAAGTTTAGTCACAGGCCAACTACCAAGATTTATTTATTATTTATTATATGAACGATAACATTAACAAAAACTAACATTATACTTTATCCTACGTAGATTATAAAGTGACAGTTACAATCCAATACCTCACTGTAATGTTTTATTATAATAATTTA
This sequence comes from Diabrotica undecimpunctata, assembly GCF_040954645.1. Classification (NCBI taxonomy): domain Eukaryota; kingdom Metazoa; phylum Arthropoda; class Insecta; order Coleoptera; family Chrysomelidae; genus Diabrotica; species Diabrotica undecimpunctata. The sequence goes on from NC_092804.1 coordinate 158,474,417, forward strand.
AAGTTATGTGTAGATTGATTTTATCTATCACTATATTTGAATTGAAATATTTTCATAAATTATAATAAAACACAAATCAAGGTATGAGTACTTAATTGAGATAATGAAAAATTACAAAATTAATATGAAAATTTTTTAGGATGCATGTTTAAACAAATTTAATGTGACTGACTGATCGAGAATGCTCGATGTTTTAGTTTTTAGAATACTCAAAACGCGGTCTATCACACATAATTTTTAGCCTATTTCATATAATATTTTCGTTGAACTGGCAACAGTGCCCTAGAAATTAGAATGACACATGTGACAAGATCAACTTACACAACTTGAAAAACATGATTTTCGGTAATAAGAGTTGTACCAGTTTTTTATGACGCGAACGGTACATATACATGCCGTTTTTATTTCTTATATTATAAATATGAAATTCTTTGATGTTTTATTGGTTCTCTACTGGATCTCTAAGTTTAAATAGTTTTTAATTTTAATTATGCACCGCAACATCGTTCGTTTTTATAAAAACTGCTACCTGGTCTCCCAGCTAAGAAAATTCTCATTAATTTTGAGCTAGAGTTATTGAACTTGGCATGGCTCTTCCTGTGCCGACGTTTGCTGCTATAAAGAAGACAGGATAGCAAATTGAATTTTTGCAGATGAAAAGTGAAAAACTGGGCAATTGTTTTAATACAAGTTTTCCTGAAGTCTTTCTACTTTTTTGCAGCTTTTTCAATTAGATTTCATGTATCTTACCAGGATTAAACCGAGCGTAACTCGAAAAAGAATAGTTTTATTTTTTGGGACTTCTGCTGTTGGAAACTGGAAAAGATAATAAAAATTAAAATTAAAGTTTCTCTTTGGCATTAATTAAATTAACTACGAAGGACGATTACTCATCCACTGGAAATTTCGAGTTTTAATAATGTTATGAAAATGTGTTATTTATTTTATCTTTTAAATTAATGATCGTGAATGGGAGACATATTTTTTTTGTTTTTTTTTTCAACAGTAGATAAGCACAAATTACTTACCTAAGAAATGTAAGTACTTACATTTCCTAGGTAAGTACAAATTTTATAAGCCAAGAAAGAGAAAATTCTAATCTCCAAATTGATTTATGTATGATCTGATTCCGGGTATAACTCCTGGAAAATAATTAAATAACAAAGAAGAATGTATATGAAATTTTGAATTGAAAAAAGAAATGGGGAACTTTAGAACCTTTTTCATGTCTTCAATACGTAAAAAAAAGAGAGAGAGAGAGAGAGAGAGGGGGGGGGATAGAACAGAGTGGCACATTGTCATTATGTAAATTTATGGATTCACGATTTAAAGTGCAGGGATTTTCTGATAAAAATGCAGGTAAAAAAACAAAAGAAAAAGTTAAGTAGCTTACTTCTATAAAAAAATAAAAAGAAGATTGTACTATCGAAAATCAACCAGTACAAGAAAAAGAAACCGATAAAGTTGACTTAAGTCCATGGTGTATTTTTGATCAATTAATTGAACATGACTCATCTAAACGTACACCTGTATCGAGAGTCCATTACAATGGTGGAAAAACCATCGCCATGTATATCCTAACTTAACCACTATATTCATAAAGTATTGTAAATGTGAACACATGTTCAAAATCTGGTTTAATTTTAAATAAAAGAAGAACACGGTTAACAAGAAGTGAAGTAGAAAAACTTATGTTTTTAAATGTCAATTTAGACGATTCGCGATTTAAATGTAAATGTAAGTACGATTTACTATTTGTATTGTTTAGTTTATTTTTGGGTTGCCGAGAAGAAAACGCTAAGAACAATAGTGGGCAAAACAAGAAGAGACATGGTGAGAAATACAAACGTTAGAGAGCAGTGCAAAATTCAAGATATTGTAAGATGGGGAAGGCAGCGTAAAAGGATGTGGTACAGTCATGTAAGACGAACGGATGAGAATAGACTCCCAAAAATTGCCCTAAAAAATAACCCGCCCGGTTCAAGACCTCCACGAAGACCACCTAAAAGATGGAGGGATAGTTGGCAATCTACCTCCCAGAAAATTAACCAGAGGCAGCTTCAGAATTAAACAGATCGGAAGATCTCCAAAAAGTAGAAGAAGAGTTTATTTTTCAAGTTATAATAAATATATCCTTCATTAGTTTCTTTCACTTCAATAAATATACACATAAACGATAATAGCCATTATGTTTGTTTATGTAGGTACTCTCTTACTTGAAACTACTGTTAAACAATCATAGTTACTTGTTTACGAAAATCGGTTTTAAGAGCGTAGGCGCAAAATTTCGGGCCAATGCTTTTTAAATGCATTCATTTTTTTCGAATCCTGAGAAATCTAACAAATATTTTTGAAAAATTTAAATGTAGAATGAAAGATTACATTATTACCGAGGGCCGAAAGTCCTTTAGAATAAACAAAAAGTTTTATTGAATGAGATATTTGAAATTCAAAATCACACTAAATTTTCTCTTTTTTTCCCCTTTAACTTATTAAAATAAACATTATAGAAGTTTTCAGGGACTTTCGGCCCTCGGTAATAATGTATTCTTTCATTCTGCATTTAAATTTTTCAAAAATATTTATTAGTTTTCTCAGGATTCGAAAAAAAAAAGAATGCATTTAAAAAGCATTGGCCCGAAATTTTGCGCCTACGCTCTTAACGATAAAAACGTCAACGACCCACCTTTTACTCTTACCTGTGTCCCTACTTTGATTTGGTGCTTTGACCACGCAACACGAGATGTGGCAAAATAATTTTGTATGAAGTTTTTTTCAATTCTGGCGTTATATGCAGTTTATTATTTTTATTGGAAATAATGCAAAATCTGACTTTAAAATAAGCTTATTTTGATGTTTAGATTTTTAATTCGGAAATCGTACTTAAAATACGAATCATTAATAAATTTTATTTATATAAAACGATTTCCGAAATGGAAATCAAAATGTTATATTACACTTATTGTAAAGTAAAATTGTGGCATATTCCCAATAAAAAACAGTAAGCTGCCATTTAAATCCATTTCGCCCAAATTTGATTATCTTAGAACATTGTTCAAATGCTAAAAAGATAAATAAAAGACAGTCAAATAAAATCAATAAGTTTGGCAACGTTGAATTTCCCCTTTTTTATTATTTCCACTCATGTATTTTCGGTGATATTTAAAGGGCGGACCTAATATACCTCTTTCTTTTTAAACAGGTGTTTCTCACTCCATCTCACATAAGTTCCATACCGACCATAAACTTTTACCTATACTGTATATTCTGTTTTCCAAAGGCTTTGTTGGATCCTTTGTTAATTTTGTATAAGGCCCGTTTATTATTAGATCTTTAATTTTGTTTTCATATTGAATTTTATCCATTAATGCAGTTGCATTCCCCTTGTCTGCTGGTAGGATGATTATGGAGTCGTCATTTTTTAAAGTTCTTATAGCCTTTAGTTCCTCTTTGCTTATGTTTTGTTCAATTTTAATAGACTTTTCCAATTCGAGTTTACATAATACTCTGTATTCATCCTTTTCGCGGGTTGGTAAACATTGAGATATTTTCTCCACTGAACTAAAAAAAAGTTGTTTCCATCGTTGAAATTATAAAAATTCTGTACTAACCGGACTATAACATGGAAGACAAAAACAGTCCCTTACATTGTACTCACTAAGTTCAAAATAATTCAGCGGAACAGAAAGAATTTTAGTAAACACCCGACCTCCTTCTATTAGAGAAACCATTTCGGTGCTCAATCCCCTCTACTATTAGGTGAGCGAGCACACGGCGTGCGCTAAAGAGCTCGTAGCTCTTGCAGCTAGGGAACGTAAAGGGCACTTGTTGCAGTTCTTTACCGACCGAGTTACGGACCTTTGGAGTAGTCATATATTTTTTTAATGGGGTGCTTTCGAGGGAATTTAATGGTCTCCAGGAGGTTCTTACGGAACACGGTTTATACTGTAGGAGATCCAAGAAATTACGCTGAATATTTAAAAGCAAGTGGGTACATTGTACACACAGAGAATTATTAGTCTGTCACATGCAAGATAAAAGATACTGTTTCCCCCAGAGGTTCTATGAATATAATGCCCTTGTTGATTACATAATTTAATATTCTTGTAGCGTTTTTAAATATTAAAAAACTCTGAAGGTAAAACATTAATAAATAACGTGGTTATGTCTAATATATTATAATTAAATTATATTATTATAATAATTTTACTTTCTGGTGTAATTATTTTATATTAGACTATTTTTAAAGTAGATAGAGTTTTCGTATTATAATTTCAGTAAAATACAGACAACCAAAGTAAAAGCAACAAATTTAAGGAAAAAATAGTTCACCGGTTCCATTTTAGGAGAGTTTGTAGGACTTCTCGACTTATTTTGAAAAATCTTTTGTAGTAATTACTATTTAAAAGGGAATAAGCCACAATTAAAGGTTAAAGTACGTTTATTGACGTTTCAATTTCCACTTCGGAAATCGTTCTCAAAATACAAACATTAGTTTAGGACATAGGTCGACATCGTGCATTTTAAGACAATGATTTCTACAACTTAAGACAACTACCAGAAGCTTACAATCCCAACTTGAAGATGTTCATAATATTCGAAATGTTCGAATCATCTGACAAATTGTTCGTCAACGCCTCAAGGAAGGTAATTTGGTAAATCGTATACCTACCAGAAGAGAAATGTTCAAAGAAATGAAAGAGCTAGAAATACCAAATCAGTTGGTAAATTTATCAAAAAGAACTCTTGAAAAAGTTGATTGTAGAGTACGAATTCAGGGGAACTGTCTGAACCTTTTAAAACAAATAATGGGCTGCGCCAGGGATACCCTCTCTCCTGTATACTGTTCAATCTGGCTCTGGAAAAAGTAATACGTATGTCACAAATCACAACCACTGGTTCAATATATAATAAATCAGTGCAAATCCTAGCCTATGCTGATAACATCAATATTGTTGGGAGAACCGAAAACGCTGCTACAAAAATGGGTTTAATAATAAACACCAACAAAATGAGTATATGAAAATAAGCACGCAACCACAAATCCTACGACCACTTGTTATAGAAAACGACGTCATCGAAGCAGTGAACGAATTTGTATACCTGCGAACGCTCCTTAACACTGAAAATAATACTACCGCAGAGATAAACCGCAGAATTTGCACGGCCAACAGATGCTATTTTGAACTCAATCTCCCCCTTAAATCCAATTATATCGAGAAATATAAAAATAAAACTCTACAAAACAATAATACGCTCAGTCCTAACATATGGTTCAGAGACCTGGATTCTAACAAAAAATAATGAAAACATGTTAGGATATTTCGAAAGAAAAGTACTAAGGCGAATCTATAGAGCAGTGAATGACAATGGAGTGTGGAGAAGACGATACAACTTAGAACTTTATAGAATATACCAGGAACCTGATATTAAGATAGGGCGCCTGAGGTGGATAGGACATGTCATGCGGATGGAACAAAATGACCCAGCTAGAAAAACGCTCTTTGATAGACCCATTGGTCAGAGAAGAAGAGGAAGACCCAGAACAAGGTTCCTTGATAACACCAATGAAGACATGAGAAATATGGGAATACGTGCTTGGCGCGGAAAAAGACGACGACTGGAGAGAAATTCTTGAGAAGGATATGACCCACGCAGGGTCTTAAAGCCATAATGGAAAGAAACGGTCCCACCCAAGAGCCATAAGACAATGGCAAAAATTTATGAGTTAGCCTTCGGATTGCTTTGTCATCCGGCTTATTCTCCTGATTTGGCCCCCTCCGATTATTATGTCATTCCAAATCTGAAGACATGACTCGAAGTTAAAAAATTCAGCTCGAACCAAGAGATAATTGACGAAACAGACACCTATTTTGCAAAGCTTCCAGAATCATACTATTCGGACGGCATAAGGAAGTTGAACAATCGCTGGAATCGTTCTATTACGCGTAAATGAGACTATATCGAATTTTCTGGAAAACAATGTTTTTCATTTCCTAGGAGATCACCTATCAGACCACCTATTAAATAGCTTTTCAAGAATAAATTATCTAGACAATTATTTTGATTATTTGAATGAAGTTAAGTTTTTTTTATTTAATCTCAATATATTATATTCAAATTAAAGAACTATTTTTTCCTGGTCTATCACACGTGGAAATAAACAGGACCTGAAACTACTTTTCGGTATACTTAAGGGAAAATTGTATGCATAGAAATACGGATATGGAAGAAACGTGGCATGAATGATTCCGACTTTCAAAAGTGTATGCTCGATGTAATATAATTTTCTTAAATTGGCTAAAAGTTAACTAGGTCAATCTGAACAGGCAAGTGGCTTTTCCGTATTGTATTTTAAAACTGGTCGTCTAAATGCAAATGACGACGCTTAACAAATTAATTTCTTTTATTTTTGACATTTTGTAGCTTTATTTACCTCGAGCACTTTTATGATAAAGCGTTCACTATAGTCCATTGTAAAGTTTCAAAGTTTTATCTAAATTAAAAGCTTAGTTAAGTTCAATTCAGTGGAATTACTAGAACGCCAAGAACAAAGAAGATCAAGCAGGATGAAGTCTTAAAGATTGGTGTAATGATTGTTCGTCTAAAACCGTAGCATTAGGCAGGACTTATTGGTTGACTACAAAAATGTAAAGCAACTAATCACAGTTTTAATAACATTTATTATACTTTCTCTACTAAAGTGTCTTCTATACATAACCGAGACTTTTTTTTCAATATTACTTTATTATTTTACAGCAAATCTTTTACTAACAGTGTGTTTAAATATTATATAATATTAAACATAATCTTTATATTTTTTGGTAGTAACTTAACCTTTTTATATTATACAGGAGAGGATACGATTTTGTTTTCATACTTTATATTTTTTTCCATATAGAGGTTTAGTTTAGTGATGAAGGAACATTCAAATTATGGATGATAAGGCTCAATTTATCCGATGACATCCAGGGGAAAATATAAAAAGGGACGTGTAATAAAACCTATTAAACATCTCACCTCAATAATGATCTGGTCTGTAATGAGTGACAAAGGATTGAGACGTTTATATGTGGTAGAAGAATGGTAGAACCGTGTGACAGAACCAGTAAGTTTTGCAGACACGATTAGTTTCACAAATAAACGAATGATTCGGTAAGGGTCTTTATGTAAAATGGAGCACTTTGCCATAGAGCTAAAAGTATTCAAAGTTTTGTGATATTACCATGGCTCGGCAACTCACCAGACATGATACCCATCGAAAATGTCTAGGATTGCCTAAAAACGAAATTGCCCTAGGAAGTACTAGCAAACAAGGTTTAGTTGATAAAGGGAATCATTTTTTATTGAAACCGTAATAACCATTTAGAATAAATGGCAACAAAATCTAGGGGAGTGGCTGCATTTCTTAAAACCAAAGGTAGCTTAACAAAATATCACTATTGTAGTTAAATTATGTGATAACTTAAATTTTTTTTTAATAAATATACAAAAAAGTTAATTTTATCATTTATGTAATCCTTAATATATATGGTTAATATATACACATATATAGAAGAGCTTTCAAGTAATTTTAGCTTATGGCTGGAGTTATTTCTTCATAAAGTTTGGCCTGCTGTTGCATTAGCCAGCAACCAACTGTAAAAAGATATAACCAATGAACGAACTGTTCTTCCTGATAGCTCCTCGTTGTCAACTATAACTTTTTAACAGCTTCTTTGGTTTCTCTGGAAGTCGTTTTTTGACGAGGATTCTTTTGTTTTGGCTTCTTTTGTATGCGTTCTCTGTTTAGGCAACTTATGCCTCTTTAGGGTTAGTTTTTACCATTGTTGAGGGCAGCTGTGGCTATTATGTACCTTTCTATAGACAGGTATAACTGTGCAATGGAAATGGTAAACCAACGAAAACCTCCTACTTCATATAGAAATTTCGAAGTGAGCTATTTGGACAGTGGCGGTAAAAAATTGGGGGTTCTTCCAGTATGTTAGTGTATTCGTCGAATTGTTCGTTGCTGGCAGAGATCAGCAATTTGATAGGGAGGTGAGAACGATTCTTTTTGGGTTGTCTGATACCTAGCCGAAAAATGGGAGGAGTTTTTAGAATATTTTGACCACGAATAGTTTTGAGGCTATAACTCCTGCTCATAAAAGAAAATCTCTTATGAATGACTGAATGAATAGGACGTACGTGTGTAATGGTATTTTTGTTTGCATTAGCCAATACAGCACTGAGGAGGCTGACTCTCTTCCTTGCCCTTATCTGGGATTCCTTTGAAGTCAGATCTCCAATACATCAGCGTTCTGCTGAACACTATACCGTATGTTGTCTCCATGACCAAGGTTTATTCTTTCTTCAGCTTGATGTGTGTAATAGCCGCTAAAGTTTGGTTGTTTGAAGTGGATGAGTTGTATTTTATTTGGATCAGGTGTTACGTTACATCTGCTGCATCATAAACAAAGGTTAGTTTGAAGCTATCTTTCTATAACATTTGTGTCTCGTTAGAATATTTCGCGAATATGCGTTATGCGAATATAAGTTAGCTGATTCTGAATTCTAAATCTCCGAGAATGGTATTATGCGACTTCTGCTAATGAATTTTGCGCTGTCGCGAAAAACTAATATAGCCAATATCAATCACGGTACTACAGGAAGAAAAGACTCATAATGTCGTGTACTTTCTGGATGAAATTCCTGGAATACGTGACGTAGGTGTCCAAAATGAACAGAGTGGCAAAAGAAACAGTCGTATTTTAAGTTCAAAAGCTTAATATTCCAGCTTTACGACGGAATAATTTTTTAAAGTACCTTGATGATTCTCTTTAGTGTAGATATTAGCTAATATTCATTATGAATAAAAATACATAATATGGCTAATAGACTATGTCTAACGCCTTCCTTTTCCTCTAAGCACACACAACTAATATTCATCATCCAATTTGAGCTATCCGACATACTTAACCCACTATAATTGTAGACCTATGCAATATAAAGTTTCCAAATGTATATTTGGGTCCCTAGATCCCATAACTCGTATGTTTGTAATTAAAACTTGTCAGTCATTTGTAATTGGGAGGTTAACGAAACGGTGGATAAAATTTGAAATTACCTAATAAGTAAACTTTGTCAAATTACAGACTGTAAGCTTCCACTATTTGTTCGTATACTAACTTTGGTGGGAGAGAACGGGACTCGGGAGGAAATAATAAAGAAGGAAGTTCGTGTACCTCCCGTTGTTGGTTAAGAATGCATTAAACGTATGTCAGAGTTTCAGGCAACTACGCCGTATAGGGTGATAATTGTGTAGTTTCGCTTGATGATGTTAACGAACAGTTCTTGTCACACGAGACAGTTAGATCCAAGGGAGAGTCTCAAACGTACGAAAATAGTTGTTCTAACTATAATTTAGAATAAGTAACTTTCTTAATCAACAAATATAATAACTATCTTGAACTAAGTACATTGGATGGATATTCTCTTTCCAAATTAAAAACAACAAATTAAAAAAAAAGTAAATTGAGTTGATTTCTGAAAAAATTTTTAGACAATATAGTTGAGCTTTTTTATATAGTAAATATCCATCATATATATTTTACATAAATGTGATGTTTTAGGATCAATGAAAATTTACACGTATCATCATTTCCACTAAATTTTCCCTCGCAATAACCGCTTGTTCTGAAATAATCCTAAATGACATTTATAACTGGCGCAGTCCAATCAGATTACCCGACAAGTTGTAACAAAACTACCCGAAAACGTTTTTCACAATGCTTCGTCGGCTTAATAATATACTAGCGTCTTCCAGTTGCTGTTTGGACTAAGCTTTCGAGAACGTCGAATAAATTTAAGAAAACGTGTCACTCGCAGAAGCTGTTACTCACGTTTTACGTTCTACGTCTTCCTTATCTCAATTAATGTGCGATAATGACTACCAAACGTTTCTACGAGGAAATGGGATACAAACAGCCGAGAACTCCGCCTGAACTTCAGTCTCTTTCTGCCTTTTCCAGGAACGGAGCCAGCATTTCCGGGTGCTATTTATATTCCTTAGATTCCGTTTGAATCTCAATAACGGATATCAATGCCGTGTAGCTTCAAGACGACAGAATTCTGTGTCGAAGAGTTTAAGAAAACAATTTAAGTTAATGAAAAGGTGGGAAAAGCAATATTAGAAAGAATAGCTTTACTTTCAAATAGTGACTTTAGAAAAATTGAGGGTAAATACAAGAAAATTGAGATAATTTACCATTGGAATAAAAATAAATAGTGGTTCTATACACAAAACAGACAACAAAAATTTACTTTTAAACTACTGCTTCAAGGAACAGTAAAATTACAAAGATACACAAAATCTAGACTCGTTCTGTATGAAATAAAACTCTATTTGTTCTGTCTCACTATTTATTTACGATTTTGTGACTTCTTCAGGAGAAAACTCTAAGTTTATTAGAATAATTATTATATGTAAACAAAGTGAATATTTCAATACTTACACGACATTTTTAATGACGACTTAAATGACATTTTTGTTTGATTTTTGAAGAGAAAAACAAAAAATAATATGGCTTTCTATCTATGGAAATCAGACTTAGTACGAAAAATCAACTGATAATAAAAATAGTCGTTTAGGCAGGACAGAATAGAAAAGTCACATTTTTTTTTGTTATACTTCTATACGCGCGCTCCACGTTGGAAATTTGTACGGGAGTGAATCGGTGAAATCATTACATATGTAAGATAATGAGTAAGAGAGAGACAGAAGATATATTTTCTCTCTCTTCCTCTCTCGAGAATAAAAATGTCTAATTGAATCCCAATATGAATTCCCTTTTTTTTATATATTTAAAAAAAAAATTATATTAAAAAATATTTAATTTCATTAAATATATGTAATATACGCAAAAATGCTAAATTTTAAAGTAAAATGAAAATTTACAACATAATCCGAGTTGTTGGTTTTTGAAGTTATACTTCTATATGCGCGTTCAATTTTGGAAATTTGCACGGGAGTAACAAGTCTCGTTAGGCATGTTAAATTATAAATTAAAACTTGTAAATATCTCAAGAAAGTTCAAATGTGTACTTATATACACAACTAACAACAATTAAATATTGTATTTGTCAATGTCAGATAAATTGACAGTAGTTGTATCACCAAAAAATATTTTTGAAGTTATACAACTATACGCGCGGTCTACGTTCGAAATTTGCACGGGAGTAAATGGATGAAATCATTACATATGTAAGATATGAGTAAGAGAGAGACAGAAGGTATATTTTCTCTTTTTCTCTATTGGGAATATATTTTGAAATACGTTAGTGTCATGTCTAATTGGCAAATTTCTTGCGTGTTTGGTTTATACGCTGGTATATGTGAGTTCAAATCCCAATATGAATATCCTTTTTTATTTTTGAAATATTTAAAAACCCCACGTTAGTCTTATTAAATATATGTAATATACGCAAAAAAGTTAAATTTTAAAATAAAATGAAAATTTACAACATAATCCGAGTTGTTGGTTTTTTATTTTTATCTTCCACAAATATTTTTTGAAGTTATACTTCTATATGCGCGTTCGACGCTGGAAATTTGTGTGTATTCGTATATATTGAGTGAATCGGTAAAATCATTACATATGTAAGATATAGGTAAGAGAGAGACATAAGATATATTTTCTCTCTCTTTCTCTCTCGAGAATAAAAATGTTCCTTTTGTAAACATATTTAATATTTATTAATAATATTATTTTTTTATTAATATTATTATCATGATAAATGAAACATTTGCGGAAGTTATGTATATTGTCATTTTTAAATACTTATGAATATTGCATTTTAATTTGTATTGTATTATAATATTGAATTATGTGGCAGTGTATTGTATATATATATATATATATATATATATATATATATATATATATATATATATATATATATATATATATAGGGATATATACATAATCTGTATTAAAATAACAAACCAGTAATTAGAGAAGAAGTTAGTTAAGTCGGAAATATTTATTTTCATGTAGATTAAATAATTAATACTAACATCACGGATATCTTTATAAACCAATCAACGTCTGGGAGTGACTAATCTCGAGTCAAACGTCTTACCCTTGTCACGTACCTCCTAACCCTGTTATCTTGCCTACTCCTTCTCTGCGTTCACATCTCTATTTCTCTCCTACATCGGTTATTTTCTTGAAATTGTTCCTTTGGGGCTATTTGCCTTATGCTTGATTAAATTCTGTGTTAATCGTGTAGAATGGTAGAAAGAGCCAGCTAGGAGGGGTCGGACCTAACTGATGTTAGTAAAATTAAAATTATCTTGTTCTTATAATGGAGGAGACGGTAAATTGGAGGAAGTTCGGATATAGGTCACACATAAACGAATTTCCAGAAAAGGGGAGTTGTGGATGTCTGTTGCGAGACTACAGAGGCGAAACAGAATAAACGTCGTCGTATCGTAAATTATAATTGCTTCGGTTAATTTTGTTTAATAATAGCAATTTTATTGTTATTAATATGGTCATTTTTTGAAAAAAATATACATGTTTGGGAAATTATTTATTATCATTTTGAACATAATATGATCTACTTTAAATCTGCCTTCAATTTTAAATTCCTCTCTGTAAAGTTGGCGTTGTCACATGTTTTTTAACTTCACGGAAATACACGTGTCCTTAATTGCCTTTTGGAAACACAAAACTCTTAAAATCTCAAATTTCTTGAATCATGAATCTAAATTATTGCCTTTCGAAAGAGCAGTGCACACAGAAATTAGTGTTTGTATTATTTGCTAGTTATTTATACCAGTGGTCACATATTGATGTGAAACGTGGACCCTCTCAACCACTGATGAAAATCAACAGAGAATATTTAAGCGCAAAATACTAAGGAAGATATTTGGACCAACCCAATGCAGCGATGGTTCGTGGAGAATTAAAATGAACCACGAGCTAAATGAACTAATGCAGAGCGCAGATATTGTTAGATTTAAGTCACAAAGACTAAACTGGCTTGGTTACCTAGAAAGAATGCCAGAAAATCGAGCTGTAAAAGTAGTCCAGAGATGGAAGTCCCAAAGAAGCAGAACAAGAGGAAGGCCCCGTAAAAAAAGGATAGACGACGTAGAGAGGGATCTTAAAACCATGAACATCAGGCAGTGGCGAAGGAAAGTATCCGACAGGGCAGAATGGAAGGCCAAGACTCAAGGGTTGTAGCGCCATTAGAAGAAGAAGAAGAGTTATTTATACGTAAAAGCAACTCAAATATTAATGCCAAACCAAAGGAAACTGAGCTAGTTCCAAACACATTCCGACCCCTATGTCTTCTAGATGCTATCTGAAAATTATACGAGTACATGGTGAAGAACACGCTAGAACACTACTTGAAATCCAGAGAGAAATTATCCGAAAATCAGTATGGATTCCGAAAAGAACGTTTAACTACTCCAGCTGTCCAGTAGGTGATAGACTTAGGCGTAGGCGCTAGAAGCAAGAAGAAACACTGTAAAGAGAAATGTCAAAAGCTTTGGATAAGTCACACAATGTCAAAGACACAAAATGACCTTCCTCCAAGCCATCGACTATATCTCCCACAATTTTCTGTACAGCTAGTGCAGTGCTACACTTTTTTCTAAAGCCACATTGATTACAGTAAACTATTTTGTGTTTTTCTAGATATTCTGTCAAACGAACATTTAGAATACTCTCAAAAATTTTGCTGAAAATGGGAATGATTGAGATGGGACGATAATTTCGAATTTCATCTAAAGCTCCCTTTTTGAACACTGGTAGCATTTTTGTTACTTTTAATACACCCGGGAAAATCCCTTCAGAAGACAATTATTATAAAGTATAATGAACTTGTCAATAATCATATCAATAGTTTCCACAATTATTTTTTTGTTTAAGAAATAAAAATCCGTGCAGTGTCAATTTATCTATTTATGCAAAACATTCCTAATTTCAGTATCACTAACAGGTAATAAAAATAATGAGCCGCAAGGAGAGTGTATACATCTTTCAAAAAATCTATTGGCTACATTTTCATTTGTGGAATTAAAGAACTATGATCTATGTTTAGCTACTGAAGTAAAGTAATTATTAAAATCGTTTGATGTAATCGCGATTGGACAGACATTTTTATTTTGAAATTTGTTTCTGTGATAATTTATAACTTTCCAACTGTCACGAGATATATTTTCTGAACTGGAAAAGAAATTCTCATAAGCCAGTTTTTTTTAATGATATTGTTGATTTGTAGTGCTTCTTAAACTTGTTATACTCACTATATTCCTTTGTAATATCAGCAATTATCTTGACTGTAGAAAGATTTTCTCGCATTACTATTAGTTCATCATCAAACCAAGAAATTATAGCTTTACTATGAGTTCGTGATTTTTTTATTGGAAAATTAATTTCAGTTAACTTTACATACATTTCAGTAATAAATTGAGCTAATTCTGTTTTGAGAGAAACAAATGAAGCCCAGTCAACGTTATTTAACGACTGTTTTAACATCAGGATGCCATTATTTGTTATATGTCTTCTGTATGTATTAGCACCATGACTTTTTTAGATTTTGTTTTTAAGTAGAGAAATTGAGCAAGATGATTAGAAATACAATGGAGCACAATTCCACAATGAACTACTTCACTGCTTATGTTTGTTAAGATGTTATCTAAACAAGTTGTTGATCTAGTTGTGATTCTAGGAAATTCATCAATATTTATGGTTAAGCCAGTAGTAGAAATTGGATCACGGAAACTGTTTAGTTCATTAGAAGCTTTTTTGAAATCAATGTTGAAATCTCCAGTTATTATCATTTCTAAAAAATTAGCCAAGCAAAACACCAATACCTTTATAAATAGGTCTAGAAAAACTTTAAAATTCCCATTTCCGGTCCTATACATTGTTACTAAAATAGTTTTAATATCTATAATCTCTAATGCACAAAATTCACCCTCACATTCACATGATATATCATTTAAGCAAACAGGTCGTGTAGAGATTTTATTATCGCTAAAAATTACAACACTCCCATATTCCCTTACCTTCCGACAATAAAAAGTTGACAAAAAATACCCATCAAACTTTGGAGCGACTCTAAGCTCTAAGCCGACGAACATAAAGATTAGCTTGATGTAGATGCCGTTTGATCACCCAGTTACATTATGGGCTAACTGCAATTCAAACATTAACTAGTTGGTAGTAAGTAAAATGTATTTTTGTCAGGCTTGAAAAGAGAAAGTCTGTTTATTTTGTGAAGTTTCCCAACCAACCGAGATTACTTGTTAGATCGCACCTTCCTCAAGCATTCCAACTGGTCGCAACATTTTTTTCTTTTGTTAAATGTCTTATTCCAATGAGGTTTACGATAATATAGAACATATTTATCGATACAATACCTATTTTTGTTGCTGATAACACTTTTTATTTTACAACAGGATTTTTACGTTTTTGTTTAAGTTATTTTTATGTTGAATTTAGCCAAGTATATAATATTTCTACGATAACAAAAGTAGATTAATTATATGTACTTCGAATTGTTTCCGCACCCATCGCATTTTTTAGATCTGGCCCTAGAGACGACTGGCTGTTTGCAGACCTTCAAGAATACTCAAGGGGAAAAATGTATTAAATCAGCAGATTACTGCGGAAATTGAGACGTATTTTGAGGTCGAAGATAAATCGTCCAACAAAAAACAATCGAATTACTAAAGCGTTAAAATTGCGCTCATGTTTACTCATTCTGCAATGTGTGATTTTTTTATTCAATAGTTTAGAAAAATTGAGACGATATAAAGTTTCAATAATCAACATTTAATAGCTACTAAATGTGGAAATAAAGCCTACAATCCATTTAAGACGACAAAAGGACTTCTACAAGGCTGTGCTACGTCCCCTACTCTGTTTAAAATATTCTTGGAAAAGACACTCAAACCATGGAGGAGAAAGTGCGAAGGAATGGGCATACCAGTAAGAGACGAATACCTATACACCTTAAGTTTTGCCGACGATCAAGTAGTCATCGCACAAGACGAAGAAGATCTCAGCTTTATGCTCAGAAAACTAGAAGAAGAATATAAAAACAACGGAATGGAAATAAACTTAGAGAAAACCGAATACCTAACAACAGAAAACAAGGATATGAGAAACCTAGAGATAGACGAGGGAAGACAAATAAATGGAACAGATAAATTCAAGTATTTAGGAACCATAATATCGAACCAGGGAACAACAGAAGAAGATATAAACAACAGACTGAGACAAACAAGAAACTGTATAAGACAACTAAACTCAGTGTTGTGGGATAAAAACATTACGATAAAGACAAAAAAGAGAATATATAACACCCTGACAAGAAGTATCCTGACATATAGGTCCGAAAACTGGACAATAAACAAGAGAAATAGAGGTAGAATAAGAGCAGTAGAAATGGAGTTCCTGAGGAGAAGCTGTAGACTTACAAAAAGAGACAGAATTGAAAACGCAGAGATTAAGCGGAGAATGGGAGTGCAATCAGACATAATCGACTATATAGAGGAGAAGAGACTATCCTGGTACGGCCACGTCAGAAGAGCGGACAGAGGACGCTGGATAAACAAAATCACAGAATGGAGCCCGATTGGAAGAAGAAAGAGAGGAAGACCCCGAAGGTCATTCAGAGATGAAATCGACGAGGCTATGGAGAAAAGAACCCTGCGAGATGGAGACTGGAATGACAGGGAAAATTGGAGAAAACGGTTGAGTGAAGGAAGACAGTGAAAACTGTGGAAATCCTTAGTAGTAGCAGTAGTAGTAGTAGTAGTAGTATAATCAACATTGTGAGTTCGCATCCTGACTTATATCTACTCAGAACCACTTATTAAGGTTTGTGCCCCAGCGATATAGGATTTATTGCACTTCTTCAAACTGACCATCGAAACCTTGATACTATCACTGCATGATATTTTATACAATATCCAGAAAATATCGGGGTGATAAAGCAGTTAAGTATTTATAAGAGGGCCTCCCAAAATTCATTCAAGATTTTAATTTGCCGTCCCATGTTCACCACAAGAATAAAGTGTAAAACTAGAGCTCGCTGGTTAAATGAAATTAGAATAGTAACAAAGAAAAAATGCATTATTTTGATTGTGAATAAATTAAAAATTAATTTACATATTACGAAAAATAGCTGGCTTAACAAATTGCTGTTATCTGTACAAAGAAAAGACTCACCTTTGAAATTGGTTTATTAATTGTAGCAAGGAGTAAAATAATAGCATCTGCGCGTCGCGACGCCGAGGCACAAAAAAGGGACGTGCCCGATAAACTTGGACGTTTTTAGTATGCTGTCACGACTTGAAGTGGTGTCTTGAGATGGTCAGAAAACCCTTTGACCGTTAGGTGGTCCATGAGAAAAGTGCACCACCATAAATCAGCGCTAATGTAATGCGCCTTTGAATGGCGATAATCTAACCAGATGGTCACAGAAACGTGATACTTTAAAGCGTTTTCTGTGCTGGCGACATAATTTCCAAATAACAAAAGACAAGTCAATATCTTTTAACTTAAAAACAGACCAGCTGTGCCAGCCAGCCTGACAATGAGATTTTACTGAATAGCAGAAAATGATATCTTTTAAAGTAAATAAAGTTTAAAATATAACATAAATACTAAATACTTCCCCAAACAGTAATAATCCAGGTATTGTAGCTATGTAGTTTCAACTACTCTCAAGATGTATGTAAGATGTAAGTATTTTCCACATGCTTAGTAATTTAACAGTCAAAATTTTACCCTTTGTATCAATCATCTTAATATGAACATACCCACTTCTAGGTTTCACTAATCATGGTCCGACTGAACCGAAAACGTGTTGATGAAGATAATTGTAATCCTTTTCAACAAATTTTAATAATAAAATATACCATTATACATCAGAAATCTTTACTTATTTGTAAGTTTTTTTTAAACTATGGGATACAGTCAACCACTTGTCTCTTTTATTTTGAATTTAATTTTTTTAAAGAATTTTTGTATAACAAGCAGTGCAAGTAATTCTTTTTCACAAGTATGGAAGCATCGCTAAACTTGAAAGTTTCTCCCACAGTATTGTTTGGAGTGTAATTCTCGTTTGATGTTTCTCTCTATTGAGAAATGAGCACTATCCCTTTCGTTTTGTGTGCGACCTGTAACAAGGTATTTGTAGGTAAGGTAAATGTGAGTATAGTTGACATCATTAGTTTTGTTTTCATTTTAAAACAAATTAGTATAAATTACAAAGCTCCAGTCACCAGATGGTTGTAGTATGTGGTTTCAGTCTACTTATATGTGAAGTTGACAACATTAGTGTTAGCCATTTTGAAATTGTGTCACTTATGTTAAAGCATGTTAGACAGACTACTATTTTTTGAGGAATTCAAGTAAAAAATAAATAGATAAATAAACTTTTTTATATGAATAAACTTCTTTTATTTTAGTGGTATTAAATTTTAATAACTTTAATAGTGCGGGTGATTGTTATTTAACGTGTTCGACCTTTTAAAAATCTTCTAGGGGTTAACATTAAATTTATTTGTGGTGTGTCAATTACTAAAGCAAAATTTGGCCATTATACCAATACCTACTTGACACTAGTGTCAACTACTGGAGAAGACACACAAATCTAGGCAAAGTAGATCTGTTCTTTTTAGTTAGTAATTATTATTTGTGTATTTTTATTATTATTCTGCCATTGTTCGAACCAGTAGTTGACACATCATGTCAACTATTGAAACACAATATGTCAACTATAACATCACGGTTTTTTTTGTAGGTAAAAATGCCCCCTGTGAAAGGGAAAATGTTAGCTTATCCTGAAGAAGCTATGACAGCTGCAATAGAGGATGTTCGCCTTGGGATAGCAATAGCCTCTGCAGCAAAAAGACATCAGGTTCCCAGAGTAACTCTTCTGTACAAGGTGAAAGACATTCTTGTTTAAAAGAACGAGTAGCACAACACTTAACAGCTTCCAGAGGCTTAGTAACTAAGCACGGATTAATAAATTGGTTTGATGAAATAACAAATTATCGGTCAAACAAAGATCAACTTCAGATACTACAAAATCCTTTACGCGTTTTCAATGCAGATGAGACTGCATTATTTCTGAACCCAAAAGGCGAAAAGGTACTGGTTCGTAAAAGTGAAAAAAGTGTTTACCAACAGGTTAATGCTGATGAAAAATATTGCATGACTGTTAACTGCAAACGCTGATGGCAATTTTGCTCCTGCTATAATTGTATATAAATATAAAAAAATCCTCACAAAGGTTGCCAATAAAGTGCCAAAAGGTTGGTCGATGAGCAAATCTGATAGTGGCTGGATGAATGGAGAGCTATTCTTCGAATACGTAGCAAATATCTTTCATCCTTGGCTACAAACACAAAATAATCCCATCGCCCTTTAAATCCGTCCTGGTTTGGCCTGAAGAAAAACCTTGTACTTTGAAAAGATTTTAAAAGACAAGGAAAAACTCCCTAGAAACAAAGAAAAACAAAAAGAAGAAAAGGAAAGGCAGAAGGCAGAAAACTAAAAAGCAGAGACAATGGCATTAAAAGTTAAACAAAAAGAACACAGAAAAAAGAAGAAGGTTGAAAGTTTTAGCAGTGGTTCAGATGAAGAATGGGTGGAATCTGGTTCTTCCACGAATGATGTTAGTTTTGAGTTAATAACAAGTGAGATAGAGCATGTATCATTCAATAACGACCAATTAATAAAGAAATTCAGCATTAATGATTTTGTGCTTGTTAAGTTTTTGGGTCAGATAATCAATATTTCTGATGACTAGAAAGATTCAGATAATGCCCATTTAGAGATCTCCTTCCTCAAACATGAAGAGAATGGAAAATTTAAGTGACCTACACTAGAAGACAAATCACAATAAAAATGTCTAAATAAATAACGTTCCTACTTAACTTTGAAAAATATAATTTCTATTATAAGATGTCAACTACTACAACTTTACATGTCATTTCTTAGAACACTTGTTGTCATGTATTGAACCCATGCACTTATTTTCTAAACACCTAATAAAAAAAAATAAATTATAACTAACGATATCTGTTAGTTCTAGAAGAAAGTATTTTGTCTGAAGAATATCTTGGTAAAAAATTAACAAGCAGATTGGAGTTTTCTTTAAGTTATATGTATCTCAAGCTGTGTAATTTATTAAAGTGTCAATTAAGGTCGTTGTTGCGTTCTGCACATACGATGACCTCAATATAACAATTTTGGTCATCCTGAAGGGGGAGAGAAGATATTCTGTTCAATCTAGAACTCGCTGGTTTCCCCCTTTCGGATTGGATATGTATATTAAAATAAAAGAAATGAAAGCAAGTGGACTGTATAAAACTCTATTTTAAAAAGAGGTGAAATAAACCATAAATATACATAACCCAATATACCTACAATTATAAATAAAGAAGAATATAAACTTAAAAGAAGAAGAATATATGTAGTACAAACTTACACACAAAAAGAGAACCATAAACAAAACAAAACTGTCGATTGTATATATATACCACGTTATAGATAGAAATAATATACAACAAATAAAAAATATGAATATATATGTCATATAAAAACAAATTATTAAACTCAATGCAAAAGTATACTCATAATACACATTATGAGTTAATATTAGGTAATAAAATACACAACACTGTGATATATATACAAAAAGAATAGTGAAATTATTATAATATGAAAAATATACAAATCTACATAAAGGTAATGAAATGTTCTCAATCAAGTTCAATCGCGATCGCGGCACAACAGATAAAAGTTCGAAGCAAATATGACATCTATATACCAAGTAAACGTACTTGATATATGCAGCAACAAAATTATGGTGTATTGTAGCTTACCCCATAAATCACAGCACCAACCGCTATTACCAACGTCTTCATCGACGTACACCAGGAACCACAAAATTCATGCAACTTTTCATCATCAAACCGACTTCCTCGGTCAAAGGACCGATGCAAAGTGTGTTTTAAGGTACTCTTAACCCAAACGCACACACATGTGTGTGCGTTTGAGAGATAAAACTCGACTCTGATTGTGTAGATGCATCGCTTATCTCAAATACACATCTGTTTCATTTTGCAGATTGCCTGTCTCGTAGCATGTAGTTTTTAACCCAGATGCACCCTTATACATGAAATCTTGATATACGGGGAGAATCAAAACTACCATAAATTCTTAATATTTAATAAATGTTTATTAACAGTTGCGAAACTGCAACATTCTCCCCGCGTTGGCATACGTGCCAATAAAACATAACTGTACTTTGTACTCCCGACGCACTGTACAAATTAGGAGACCGTAAACACTTCTTCGGTTACGAAACGAACGCCACACTTACAATCCTACAAAGCTATACATTTACAAAAGAGCACAAAGAACAATAACTTATACATACAACAATAAACTTATACAACAAACGATAATAGGTTACAAATACATAACTACATACTAAATATACATCACTACAATTATACAATTATCAGTACTATATATAAAACAATTTCCTCTCTAATAGGAAGTGCATTCCTCTATTATCCTAGGATACAATACACGAACCTGACGCCATCAAGATGTGGCTATAGAAGCAAATCCTCAGGATATCATGAACGGACCAGTTAACCAACGGGACCGTATGAAAAAGAGCGAGGAAAGAAAGAAAAGTGATGTATATGATTAGAAGGCAACAATCAGAAAGTCTCGGACACATGATGAGAGACGTCACTCAATACAAATCCTACAAATAACCTTCTTATAGTTCTCGAAAAGCAAGGAAATGGGAGAAGATAAATATCCTGGTTAACAAACCTAAGGAAATGGTTCTCCGCAACAACAACTAAGTTAAGGACAAATAAACAGAATAATTGTAGCCCGAATGGCTACTACAATACTCGAAACGAATAAGCAGCAAAGGCAAAAGAAATATCGTATGAATTATAACACTGTCCCTAGATATTGGTAATCTACCTGGACAGACATAATCATGACGAAAATGTAAAATGAAGAAACTCTATTCTTCCATAAGCTTTATCCATAAAAGATAATTATGATAATTTGAAAAGCAATTAGCAAATTATATCTCAGGTTGAGACTTAGCTCCCTCTCGATAAAAAAGCGTCGACTAATTCTAAGCTAGGAGTAGACTAATAGATAGAGAATAGATAAAATACTAACATTATACTATTTAATAAACCAGGCCTTTTTTTTTACATAAAAAGGCAATTTTGAAACGAACGAAAAACAAAAGTGGTGCGACTTCTAAGAATTCTTTGTACTTTAAAGAATTCGAACAATGTCAAAAGAAAATGTCTTAACTCTCCTAACATTAAACCGTTATTTTAATATAACGTGGCGCAAATACATGAACAAATAAACCTACGCAAGCTTTAAGCAAAAAATATATCCCATAATCTATGGCAATAAAAAGAAATCTCGAACAGGTAACACAATGATGGATGGGACTCTCAACATTATAAAATGTGCAACAACTAAGTCCGAAATGAAGTCTACAAATTGACGTACCTTGGGGCCCTACATGGCCCAACTGTACTTGTGTTTTAAACATCTTTAAAACAACTAGATTGTTCGAAGAAAGAAGAAGATGATGCTTTTGAGTATAAGGAATGGTAGCATTCCTCAACATACCGCTAACTTTCGCACGGTGAATAATTTCCCCTGGATATAAATTCAGAATATCCAACTGATTATCCGGATTGGCAATACCGGATGGCAACGATTCCAATATAAGAGGAAACGAGAGTCTTTTCAAGTCCTGAACAATAAGCAATTCAGCTTGCTTTTTACGAACCTTTCTGATGAAACAAAATACAAATGCCTTTACTCGGCGTAAACGACAAAGATAGGAGTACATTTTAAGCATATGTACCCCGAATGCTAAATCTAGAGATGGGTGTAATGCCACTCTAGGAACTTTTGACCCAATTATGGTCGCAATATCTAAGTTATTAGATTCTTTAAAATTGTCTCTGTCACGAGACGACAAGAATTTTGGCTCACAATGCCAAGATTTTGATCGAGCAAGTGTATCGGGGTTAGCTCCCCGCGAAGCTGTATCGGCAGCGTCATCATCAGACACCCCATCATGTAAGTCGTGCAAAGAAAAATCCTTGGGTAAGGATTGAATATTAAAATGGACCTGAGGTCCAGAGAGATGTACATCATTAAAGGATAGCCCCGTAGAAGAACTCGCGTTTGTATGAGCGTCACGAGTCTTGTAGGACTCTCTATCATTTACCACTGCAACAGGTGGAAGGGAATATGCAATACTGCTAAGGCCCATAGGTAACGCCTTAGGGACAGTATCTACATGAGCTAAAGTCGAGGATAGCTGACCTGACGAACTAGGCGCCATCACACGAGTTGTTTGAGACGTGGATGTCTCGAAGGAAGGTTGAGGTTTTGAAAAAGATGAGTCTTTTGACATATGATTTTGAGAAGATTTAACTACATTGAGTAGATGGCATAAATCTGAAATAAGTGTGGGAGGTCTTTCCCCCACATGTAACCTAGAAGAACAATGGGATGCACTACCTACTTTATAATACGTAAAGGATGAGAGGACGGGCTCCCATATTATAAGTCCCATTGCCTTACAAAACAAATCATCTACAATGTTTCGATCCTCGCTATCTTCAGCGGAATCTACCAATAAGTTCTCGATTGCATCCTGTGCGCATTCATATTTATCATATTCAACCTGTAAATACTCACGACGAACTTTCAAAAGATAATCAATATCGACCAATGAAACATTTTCTGCAATCCAATTACAGTGACGAATAATTGCATTCTTTGCAGACCGTCTCTTGAATTTGAGGGTTTCCATTGTTTAGACAAAAATGGAGCAGCTAATATTTAAAACTGACAAGACAAAGAAGAAAAAGATTGTGAACGAGTAAAAGTAATTGTAAATCCCTGGATTTGTTACAGAAACAAACCAAAGAGATACTTGTATTAGTCGAAAGCAGGTCTCTATAATAAGACAACTACAAACAAAATAAAAAAGAACAGTCTCCACAGACCAGGTATCTTATCAAGGAAAAGAAATATCCCAACATAAAACGATTACAATCTGTTACTAATGTCCAAACAATCAGGAAAAATACAACAAAGAAAAATGGTTGCATTAACCGAAAATATTTTTTCCACCCTCACAAAAACACCAGCGAATACAAAAGAAGAAATGTCTCTACAGACTGGGTATCTTTTTTCATAAAATAAATACCCCAATGTAAATGGTTATACTAACCGTAATAAGGTCTCTATCATAAGAAAACCCTAAACAAGTAAAAGTAAGAATGTCTTTCGGCAGACTGAGTATATGCTTAGACAAAAGAAATACTCCACTAAAAGCACTATCAAAAAATCAGCAAGAAATGGGTATAAAACCTGAAAAAGGTCTCTGTTATAAGAGCACCTTGAATAATGTATATAAAAAAAGGTAGTCTTTCGGCAGACTGAGTATATGCTTAGACAAACGAAATACTCCACTAAAGGCACTATGAAAAAATCAGAAAAAAATGGGTATAAAAACACCGGAAAAGGCCTCTGTCATTAGAGCACCTTAAATAAAGTATATGAAAAAGAAATAGTCTTTCGACAGACTAGTTATCTTTCAGTATAAAAGAAGTCTAAATGTAAAATGGTTATAAAAACCGTAAAAAGGTCTCTGTAAAAAGAGCACCTTGAAAATTAATGTAAAGTACAAAATCGTCTTTCTGCAGACAACTGGATATCTTTTAGTATAAAAGATATACCGTAATGTAAATGGGTATGACAACCGCAAAAAAAGGCCTCTGTCAGAAGAGAACCTCGAGAAAGCAATGTGTAAAAAAAAAGGAATATGCAATAAATGGTTATCACAACCGCAAAAAGAAGGTCTCTGTCAGAAGAGAACCTCGAGAAAGCAATGTAAAAAAGAAATAGTCTTTCGGCAGACTAGGTATCTTTTAGCAGAAAAGAAATATACAATAAATGGTTATAACAACCGCAAAAAGAAGGTCTCTGTCAGAAGAGCACCTGGAACAAAGAATGTAAAGAAGAAATAGTCTTTCGGCAGACTAGGTATCGTCTTTCGGCAGACGAGTAGGTATCTTTTTACATAAAACAAATACCTGACTATATAGTTATGATAACCGCAAAAAGGTATACAGTAAATAAACCTTGTACAACGTAAAAAGTCAAATGTCTTTCGGCAGACTGGGTAACTTTTCAGATAAAAGAAATACCCGACTATACTATGGTTGTGATAACCGCAATAAGGTCTCTAGCATAAGAGAACCTCGACAAAGAAATAATCTTTCAGCAGACTAGGTATCGTCTTTCGGCAGACGACTGGGTATCATTTCAGTATAAAAGAAATACCCCAACAAATAGTTATCACAACCAACTAGGCTCCTACCATAAGGAACCCGTGAGCAAGACAAATAAAATGGTTATCATAATTGATAAGGTCCCTACCATAAGGAAACCGTAAACAACGACATATTAACTGGTTATCATAACCGACAATGCCCCTACCATAAGGAAACCGCAACTACACATGAAAAAGAACATGGAAAAAGGGTATCTACCACCAGAGAACCCCAAATACACACACAAAAACAGAAAAAGAAGAAGAAAATCCGGCTCGAAGGACCATTATGTTGCGTTCTGCACATACGATGACCTCAATATAACAATTTTGGTCATCCTGAAGGGGGAGAGAAGATATTCTGTTCAATCTAGAACTCGCTGGTTTCCCCCTTTCGGATTGGATATGTATATTAAAATAAAAGAAATGAAAGCAAGTGGACTGTATAAAACTCTATTTTAAAAAGAGGTGAAATAAACCATAAATATACATAACCCAATATACCTACAATTATAAATAAAGAAGAATATAAACTTAAAAGAAGAAGAATATATGTAGTACAAACTTACACACAAAAAGAGAACCATAAACAAAACAAAACTGTCGATTGTATATATATACCACGTTATAGATAGAAATAATATACAACAAATAAAAAATATGAATATATATGTCATATAAAAACAAATTATTAAACTCAATGCAAAAGTATACTCATAATACACATTATGAGTTAATATTAGGTAATAAAATACACAACACTGTGATATATATACAAAAAGAATAGTGAAATTATTATAATATGAAAAATATACAAATCTACATAAAGGTAATGAAATGTTCTCAATCAAGTTCAATCGCGATCGCGGCACAACAGATAAAAGTTCGAAGCAAATATGACATCTATATACCAAGTAAACGTACTTGATATATGCAGCAACAAAATTATGGTGTATTGTAGCTTACCCCATAAATCACAGCACCAACCGCTATTACCAACGTCTTCATCGATGTACACCAGGAACCACAAAATTCATGCAACTTTTCATCATCAAACCGACTTCCTCGGTCAAAGGACCGATGCAAAGTGTGTTTTAAGGTACTCTTAACCCAAACGCACACACATGTGTGTGCGTTTGAGAGATAAAACTCGACTCTGATTGTGTAGATGCATCGCTTATCTCAAATACACATCTGTTTCATTTTGCAGATTGCCTGTCTCGTAGCATGTAGTTTTTAACCCAGATGCACCCTTATACATGAAATCTTGATATACGGGGAGAATCAAAACTACCATAAATTCTTAATATTTAATAAATGTTTATTAACAGTTGCGAAACTGCAACAGTCGTGGCATATTATCGTGCACGTTGCGTTTCCAGCACATAGCGTTTAGTTTCCGAAAAATATAATCTAAATGGTTTTAAATATGAACAACGCACACTGTCCGGAACATAGCGTCTCAGACACAACGTTTACGTTCAGTATATATGAAAACAATATTTTACTGATACCGACGGCTACGTAACGAATCGTAACCGGTTGGTAAGGATAATGTGAATTAGATGTCCGTCGTTTTCCCCCCGTTGTTTATTTAGGTATTTGTTTGATTTTGATACAGAGTATTTAAAAAAATAATTTTCGAGGCTATTTTGTCATTTATGCATGTGTTTTTATTGCTTTGTGACAATTAATCACGGAAGTGATAAACAATTAAGACTTTTGTACGGAAGTGATACCTCTTCTGTTTAAAAATACTTTTTGGTTTGATATGTATGGCTTCTAAATGTAGTATTTTGTTTTTTAACTGAAGGTGAAAGTATTCAGGTGAAAGGTCCAGTATTCACATTCCTTCTTCCTTTCTCTTAGCATTGGATGTACTTCAAACCTTCTTTTTAACACAGTTTTTCATTCTTCATCGTTAAATAGAAGAGCAATTGCACATAATTTTTTTCGAGAAAAGCGAGATCATATGGTCACCGAACCAAACTAAAACGTTCTATGTATGAAAATGTGAACGCGCAGACCAATTGCTGGAGTGGAAACGCTACGTGCCGGAAACTATACGTGCACGATAATATGCCGCGACCTTAACTCCCACATTTACCTTCCTGCGGTATATTAATAGAAAAACTTCCATCAACTTTTTGAAGAAAAGCCGAAATTAGAAACGGGTTAATAGATAAAATATACCATTTGGATGTGACATGTTGAAAAATAAACTGTAGGTTCAGATCGTAAGTTACATTTTAAACAATTTATTACCGATGAAATATCTAAACACCGTGTAATCCAAGTACTTTGTTTACCATCTCACCACTCAGAATAAAATGTTATCGAGTTGATAATAAGAAATAAAATATGAAGTGAATCATGTAATTAAAGAAGAAGAGAAAATGTAAGCTTTAGATAACCTTATCGAATTACCACTATGAATTAAAATTTAAACAATTACAGAAAAAATACAAAGCCCAAATTAAAATGTTTTATTCAAATTTATAAAAAGAAACCTAAAATAGTCTCTTTTTGGCCCAACGTTCTTTGTAAAAAAATATCGAAAGTTACAAGGCTGAAGCAGCAAAAGCCGAAACTCCAAAGATGACAAAAAACTTTTTAACTAGTTAAAAACACGCCAAGTCAATTCGAGAAATACCCTTACTAAAGAAAAAACTGCCTCGATGCCCCATCTGCTTAGGGCTGTGTTTTTAGGATGTGACGCTAGAATTTAAATGAAAACCGTCAAGTTTCGATGCCTTACCCGAAAACTGGCGATAGAAATCTATTTACATTGGAAACAAATCGAATAGTACAGGAAATATTTGTAAAAAATGGAAAACAGGGGGTTATTCTTGGTTAACCTATGAAATATTGTGCACAAAGTAATACTACTTAATAATAAGCAAAATGGATTCACTTGTGTGGTATATTTATGATCCACGAAACAATATAGATTAAAGGACTATCCTGTATACATCAGTATACAGGTATATAGAAGCAATAAAACTACTAGACGAGGAGAATATCGAAATCTTGGTAAAGCTGTTCAATAGAATTTATGATACTGGTTACATTCCGCGAGAATGGCTGCAGTCATCCTTTGTGATGATCCCAAAAACAGCTAATGCCACAAAATGCAATGAACACCGCTTAATCAGTTTAATGTGTCACTTGCTGAAACTCTTCCTTAGGATATTACACTCAAGAATGTACAAGATACTAGAAGAACTTAGCGGGTCAACACAATTCGGTTTTAAGGGAGGACTAGGAACAAGAGAGGCAATTTTATGTTTGAACACTTTAATACAAAACTGTTTAGATCAACGAAAAGATGTCTACCTCACCTTCATGGACTACGAGAAGGCATTTGACAATGTTAAACATGATATCATAATGGAACTACTACATAGGGCCAACATTGACCAGAAGGAGATCAGAATTATTCAGAATCTATACTGGAACCAAATGGCAAAGGTGGGGATTGATCAAGACCAATATACGGATGAATTTGAAATCCGGAAAGGTGTCCGCCAAGGCTGCATACTCTCTCCGATGCTTTTTAATTTATATGTTGAAAATATATTTGCGGAAGCATTAGAAGACACGGAATTAGGCATTAAGGTGAACGGCATACCAATTAGCAACCTACGCTATGCGGACGACACAGTGATTATAACTGATAAATTGGAAGATCAGCAGTTATTACTTGATAGGGTGAATAGCATAGGTAAAAAATATGGCCTCAAAATCAACATTTTGAAAACGAAATATATGGTCATTAGCAGAAACCCTCCAGAAAACCCGATAATATGCATAGGTGACGATCACATAAAACGCGTGAAAACTTTTAAATACCTTGGCACCACAATCAATGACCAATCGGATCCACAACAAGAGATAAAAACCCGAATACAAATGGCAAGGCAAGCTTTTGTGAAATTCAGACCGCTCCTATGTAATCAAAACCTAAATTTCGAAATACGCTACAGAATTGTCAAGTGTTACATATGGTCCATCTTGCTTTATGGCATGGAAACGTGGACTTTGAAAAAAACATCTATCAACAAACTTGAAGCATTTGAAATGTGGTCATTAAGAAGAATGATGCGCATACCTTGGGTGGATAGAGTTCGAAACGATGACGTCCTTAAGAGAGCCGGCGTGGAAAGAGAACTCTTTAAATTAATTAAAAAACGCAAGATTGGTTACCTTGGGCACATATTGAGAGTAGCAAAATATGAAATACCACAGTTAATCCTACAAGGGAAGATCGAAGGTAGGAGAGGAGCCGGTCGCAAACAATTATCCTGGTTAAGAAATATTAAAGAATGGACAGGAATACACAATACAGGCGAGCTGTGTCACGCCGCCAAGAACAGAATTCTAGTAATGAGATAGTCGCCTACGCACTTTGGTGTATGGCATGTTAAGAAGAAGAAGTCAGTGCCTTAGTAGAGATATGTGCAGGGTCTACATTTCATCAGACAGCCAAGCCCAAGCAGGTTTAAATATTCGAAGGTCAAAACTTTTTGGGACTATACCAAATCTCTCAAGAAACTGGCCATAAACAAAAAAGTAGCAGGTGTCCGGTCGTTAAGGGATAACGAGAAATGATCAAAATTCGTCTTTTTCTAGACCTGAAACACTTTAGTTCTGTAACCAAAAACCACAGAAAAAGGGAACTTCGTACCCTGTCTGGTTGTTTTCTGGGATCTCACTAGCCTACTATTAAAACTTGAAAGTGCTTTACCGAAATGAACAAAAAAATATATTAAATTGGTAACAGACTTTTTTACAGGACACTGCAGTCTGAAATATCATCTCAATAAGATGGACCAATAAGACAGTGAGGTTATTTCTGCAAAAACTAAAAGAACACGGCAGAACTTATAACCAACATGCACATAATTACTATTGAATCCTCAAAGATAAGGAGCAGGATCCCTAGCAAGCTGATCAGCTTCGCCAGAAGTCTTGATACTTTGGAGTGTCTTATAGATTATGGTTATGCACAAAAGAATTTATTAGGTAGAGCAACAGGAGCTTTGCTAATTTTCCAATTTTCTAATTAAAGTGTTTTAAAAAATTTTTAGTGAATTGATAAAATGTGGATAATGAATATTTAGTCATATAATATGGCAATGAAAGGAATTGGTTAAACTTATGTTCCAAGGGTGGTGATATGATGATATATTTTCGTTTAGTGGATAAAGCATAGAAAAATAGAAACGCGTAGATAGCTTATAAAATACTTTCCTTTTTGGTTAATTATTCTATGGAGTAACCAAGAAACGTGATAAAATTATTGAAAGATCATTGATTTAAAGTTTTTTCAAATTATAAAAAGGGTATATGTGAAGAATTGTTTTTTATCTCTATATGCGTTTTTAATGTTTTTGTAAACTCTTGCAGTGCACTTGTTGTATAAGTCACTACATCTGTTATTTTGTAAAGATTCCTTGGTTGTTTTTATGTTTTCTATATATATTTTTTATTGATATACTGTTTTTCGTAGCAAAATCTGGGTTATTTTCTTCTTTGGTATTCAACAAAAAACAAAGCCTGGAACGAAGAGCCTGGAGAAAAATATTAAAAGAAGCAAAGGACAAATTATAAGCATAATATTTGTATATATTTATATTTTGTAAATATAAAATTGTAATACGAATGTTACCTTAGCACCTTACCTCTATATAACGTGCAGAGCTTTAAAAATAAATTAGATGCTTGTGTATTATTTTTCCTACAATTTCACCCAATTTACAATCTTATGATATAAACAATAAGATGGACTTCATAAAAAGTAATAAAACCAAATATTTCAGGACGTCACAGTTGTTTTAAAGTTGCAGAATGTTTTGAAGATAATAGAAGAATTCTGCACTGTCCAAAGTATAGTAAATATAGTGTCAAAAAAGATGTGTAAATCAAGATTCTGAAATAGTGCCTGAAATCTGTAATGACAAAATAAAACATACGCTTAAAAAACTGAAAGCAAATAAAGCTCCCGAGGGGGGGCGGTAGATCCTCCCTTGTTACCAAAGTTACAGTATTAAGACTCACATCTACAAATGTAACAATGCCCTTAACTATTTTGCTCCACAATAAGGAAAATTAAACAGAGCTTAAAAAAATATAAACCGATTAGTTTGTTAAACCGTCTGTATAAATTCTCCCTGGTGAGTGGTAAGCCACGAAATACGTATAGCAGAATGGTATGACTCGAATTAAAACATAACAACAACCGTCTATATATATATATATATATATATATATATATATATATATATATATATATATATATATATATATATATATATATATATATTGTAACGATTGGGGTTTATAGAAAATAATTTATAAGTTATATACTACATAATATTAGATATAACAAGTATTTGGTTATTTTAAATAAGTTATATACTAGAGAATTTAATAAAAATTATTTATGTGAGGGTATTTTTAATAAATTAGCATATAATAAGTGTAAAAAGTTGTATTTTAATGTTGTAAATAGATTTAAGTGAGCCATGTGACTAGGCAACCAACTATACATACTCCAAGTGTCATATTAAGAATTTTTACGAATATAAGTGGGGTTATAATAATATATTGTTTGAATTGTGTATTTTATTAAATTAGAGTGTTAGTTACTAATTTGAATGTTTATTCTGATCTGAAAAGCCTAAATGTCAACAAAATTATCAATGGAACATTAACGAATTCTCCAGAGTGCAGAGTGTGACCATTGTTTACGGTCGAACATTCTGGAATAATGATTATGGCGGTGGATCGAACAGATATTTTTTTCGAGAACATCTATATAGAAGTTAATAGAACGAATGGAACATGATCTCTTACCAGATGATTCTAGAGGATCCAAAAAGATATAAATACCCGTGATTTGGATTCAAGATGGAAGTTTTTAGTCAGAAGTCAGGCCAGTTTATTATGAAAGTTAGTAGAGTGAAGTAAATTGTTCAGAATTTTCAAGACAGTCAGTGAATCAGTTACAAATAGTCAAATTGTTTAATATAGTGAGTTAAATGAAGATTAAAATTTATGCATATATTTAATGCACATTTATAATTATACACAAATAATTATTGAAGATTATAAAAGTATATTAGAAGAATATTGGATGGACATTGGAAGGAATTAAAATTATATTATGATTGGAGATTAGTATAAATCAACTTATAATAATTGGATATTGGTATATTGAAAAGAAGAATAAATATAAATGGTGTTTGCTGGTTGGCTTGGTGGTATATAAATGCTGGTGAAGAAAACTATATCTTAAATTGGTAGAAGCTGATAATTGGAAAAAGAAATTTCACAAAAACAAGGATAACCGAAGTACGAAGACATTCAGTGGTGATTAGAATATATATAGTGGAAAACAGTTCATTTAGGCATTCAGTGAAAGAAAGGTACAAAATTTTGTTAATATAATTTAGTTAATTTTCAATTTCAATTTTGAAGATAGTTTGTTTAAATTTTACATTGTCTATAGAATTTAATTAGTTTTATAAGAATATCAATTTAAAGATAGTTTATTTTAAATTTACATTGGCTAGGTTAGATATATATATATATGTGTGTTTCATAATAGTTATAATAAAGATAATTTAAAAAAGTACTTACAAGCTAATTCTTTGAGAACCGCGATAAAAACCCTATATATTATATTATTAAAAATACTCATTGCTCATCATTCAAACAAACAACACATCATAACAATATATATATATATATATATATATATATATATATATATATATATATATATATATATATATATATATATATATATAACTGTTTTGGATGGGTTGGAGTCAATAATAGGGCTATTGATTAACTATTTTTTTATTCTCGAGCTTTCAATTGTGTTTACAATTATTATCAAGAGCTAAAAAAGACAAAATACTTACAAGGTTGAACTAAAAAGAAAAAACAATTTTTGTTAACTTACCAAATAAAAATTAGTTTGGTAAGTAAAAATCACTGCTTACATGTTCAAAATATTTAATACAAAAATGTTTTTATCTAATAAATGTTTCTCTGAAAAATTTTTATAATTTTGAAAACATTTTTTTTTAATATAAGAATAATTGAATTTATAAATAAGTTCAAATAGCAACCAATTACAAATAGCCTCAATGTCATAAATGCCAACATAAAATTTTTATTTTTGACAATTATATTGCCAAAAGTAAAACTTCGTTTAAACATTCTTTTTTGTTTAGTAACAAAAAGAAGAAGATTTATTCACCCTTGACAGATGTCTGAAAGAATGTGACAGATATATGGAGAATTAAATTAAATTAAACATTCTTTCAGACATCTGTCAAGGGTGAATAAATCTTCTTCTTTTTGTTACTAAACAAAAAAGAATGTTTAAACGAAGTTTTACTTTTGGCAATATAATTGTCAAAAATAAAAATTTTATGTTGGCATTTATGACATTGAGGCTATTTGTAATTGGTTGCTATTTGAACTTATTTATAAATTCAATTATTCTTATATTAAAAAAAAAAAATGTTTTCAAAATTATAAAAATTTTTCAGAGAAACATTTATTAGATAAAAACATTTTTGTATTAAATATTTTGAACATGTAAGCAGTGATTTTTACTTACCAAACTAATTTTTATTTGGTAAGTTAACAAAAATTGTTTTTTCTTTTTAGTTCAACCTTGTAAGTATTTTGTCTTTTTTAGCTCTTGATAATAATTGTAAACACAATTGAAAGCTCGAGAATAAAAAAATAGTTAACCAATAGCCCTATTATTGACTCCAACCCATCCAAAACAGTTATATATTTGTTCCAAACGAGTCACAAGTACTTCTTTTTTCTTATATATATATATATATATATATATATATATATATATATATATATAATAATTTTAACGTTTTTACTCAAAAGAGTACAAATGATTGGGATTTGCATTGGTCCCCTTTTGGTGTATTAGTGAAATAAAGATATTCATAACCTAACACCGTCCGTTAGCTTTCTAATAAGCTTGGATATAGGTTACTTAAATCGCCGCCGATGAGAAGGCTCCTGATTTCATGTGTGTATGTATTCAGGGAATCTACAGTGTTCACTGACTTCCCTCGCTCAACCGTTTCCATCTCTCTCTGTTGTACCATTCTCCATCATTTAGGCTCTCTTACTCATGGCGTCGTCTACTTCGTTCCTCCAGGATCTTCGGGGTCGTCCTC
The DNA here is from genome assembly GCF_040954645.1 of Diabrotica undecimpunctata. Lineage (NCBI taxonomy): Eukaryota > Metazoa > Arthropoda > Insecta > Coleoptera > Chrysomelidae > Diabrotica > Diabrotica undecimpunctata. The sequence goes on from NC_092804.1 coordinate 158,509,078, forward strand.
TTTTTCTCCTTCCTATGGGGCTCCACTCAGTTATCCTCTTTATCAATCTGCTGTCGCTAGTTCTTCTTACATGTCCATACCACTTTAGTCTTTTTTGTTCTATATATGTTAGTATGTCTGTTTCTATTACTGTTCTTTGCTTTATTTCGTCATTACTTCTCCTATCCACTTTTGTTACTCTACAGCATCTCCGCAGGCTTTCCATCTCTGTTGCTTACTATCTTACTGCTGTTTTTCTTGTATATAATCCAATTTTCAGCCCTATATGTCATAATACTTCGCACTAATGTTTTATAATTCTGTTTTTGTCTTCATATTTAGGTGTCTATCCCACCATACTAAGTTAAGTTGTCGGATTGCTGTTCTTGTTTGTCCTAATCTTTGCTTAATTTTTTTCTTTGTTGTTGCTTTTTTCGTGATTATAAACCCCAAGTATTTGAATTTATCCTTTCCTTTAATTGTTACGTTGTCGTCGATATATAGATCTTCTATATCTTCTTCACTTGTAGATAGGTACTCTGTTTTCGCGAGGTTAATGTCTAGGCCAGCCTTGGTATATTCTTCTTGTAGTTTCTTCATCATGTAACTTAGGTCTTCTTGGCCTTGTGCAATCACTACTTGATCGTCTGCAAAGCTTAACGTATATAGGTATTCGTTTCGTACCGGTACTCCCATGCTTTCGCATTTTCTTTTCCATGTAGTCAAGGCTTTCTCTAAGTATATTTTGAATAGGGTTGGAGATGTGGAACAAACCTGCAGGAACCCTTTTGTTGTGGTGAAGTCTCCTATGATTCTTGTTCCCATTTTAGTGGACATTTTATTTTCTTTATACAGAGCTTTTGTGGATTCTATGAGTTCGTCTGTATTTCTAATTTGTACTTGTACAAAAAATGTTTATCTCCATTTTTTGCTTTTTTCTTTTCCAACAGTTGTTCCAGTGTCTATATGTGGTCTATGCATGATTACTCTGCCGCGAAACCTGCCTGATCCTCCCGGATTTTGCCTCTTATCGCTTGCTCTATCTTTTCTCGTAGTATCTTCCCATATAATCTTCCTATTGATGATATTACGCTTATTACTATATAATTTTCGCATCGTTTTCTATCTCCTTTCTTAAATATAGATGTAATATATGCCTCCTTTGGGAGCTGTTCTCCATTTATGGCTTTCTGAAATATCCTTATTATCATCCGGTGTAATTTTTTTCAGCCTTACTTTATAAGCTCAAGTGAGATGCCTCCTGACTTCATATTTCCCCTTATTGAGTTCGTTATTAGAATTTACCAGCTAGACATTGCGTTTCAGTTCAGTTCAGTTTTCGCAAGTCTTTGATGAGTGAGTTTTCTTTTCGGCAACCTGTCATTCTTTGTACACTCTGTACATTGTACATATTTTTCTGGCATTTTTTGTACATGCCTGTACCATTGCAGAACTTTGTTTTCGAACTTTGTTGTAATTGAGCATTCTACTTCCATTCTATTCCATATTTCCTCTGTTCTTATTCTATCCTCTCTTGTGATGTGTAAACATCTCATCATAAAGTCCATTTCAACTGTTCTTATTTTAGTTCGTATTTTTGTTGTCATTGGCCATACTTCCGCTTTATATAGTGTATTATTCAGCACTATGCTCTGACAGATCGTTTTTTTATTTTCTTTGGTTAGTGTGTTTTTACACATCGCGGCCTTGGAGTGTTTTCATGATTTATTTTCCCATTATCTCTGCAACTTTATAACTGTCCTTGAATACCCCTTTAAAAGGCTTAATTCAGACACCAAAAGAATAAAGATGAGGGATTACTCTCAGAGGTAGAGTGCAAAACGAGGAACTTCGTGGCACAGAATACTGAACAACTACGTCACAGCACTGAAAAACACAGTAGATGACGACCAGTAACGCGCTATACTCATGCCCTTAAAATAACTACTAACAACTGGTTCACCATGAAATGAATAGAGAATATTAATGGAGACCTACATCCATCAGCAAACGCAAAGGACTATAATGAGTCCTTTGAATATGAATGAGGACTTATAGATGATCATGATTATATTTGAGTACTGCTATAGCTTACTACATATTTTTACACATTTCTCGATGCTAGATGTTGCCGGTGCAAATTTTCCCGGACTAAAAGAAATCTATTTACATTGGAAACAAATTGTAGGGCCGAGGAACGGCAAATTGAACGTTTCGATGGAACAGCACAATCGTAAGTTCTTGCAAAAAAAGAAGGAAAAGAAGGCGCATTATGGAGAACAAATCGTACGGTTCAAGACTATTATTTCGTGTTTGAAAATTTAGTAGCTAGAGGAAAGTGGATAAACTTTATGAGCGAGAGAAGAATAGAGATAGCTATAGTTGTTAAATATTGCGCTATGCTAATTAGAATTTACCAAAAACATTTTTAAATCTAATTGAAATATCTTTCATGGAAATCATTTTTAACATAATTAATAGAGAGTATTCTAGACATCTTGTTGCCAACATGGCAACAAGAAGCACAGAACCGTGAAGAGTGGCGAAAAATGGGAGAGACCTATGTCCAGCAGTGGACAGAAGAGGTTGCATGATGATGATGATGATGATTCTAGACATAACATAACTTTCAATTTTGAAATCGTTTTTACAAATTCTTGAGAACAAATTAAGTAATTGGTATAACCAACTGTAATTTGTACTTATTTTCAATTCAAAATATGTATATGCCAAAACTGTATCTAAACATAATAGAGGACATATCTGCAACTCTGGAACAATACTTTGGTAGTAAAAAGTGCTTTCTTTGTACCTACAACCAAACTGTGTTAGTTATTGTTGGCATTTTGGAAGGTTTTCCTGAAACATCATCCAGCTCGGGCTCTTCCTGTTATCTACGACTCTAGGTTTAGTTGTTATTTAGAAAAGCTACGCCGCTACCACTAGCGGTACCGCCTTTTCATCACCCCTGAAGTATCAGGAGATTTTCGGTTTTCCAGTTTCTCTAATTATTCATTGATTCTGATAATCTTCGATCTCCATGGGCTTTGAAAAATTCAGTGAGCTAGGTACTCCATGTACTAATGTCTATTTTGTCTGTTTCTGATAACTCACTTATTTCTTTTTCGTGTTATAATAAAATCTCCATATCGGTTTTTGTAATCCGTAGAAATCGTCTTCCATTCTTGAGGGGAAAACTTGTCAATGTTTATCTTTTGCATTCTTTTAGTGCCTCAGTTTTGCTTCTATTTCCATTTTGTATTGAAATATGACGATTAAAGATGAAATGAAAGATATGAACATTTAGATTTTAATATAAAAATAAGTTACTGTAATAAACACATAACTAGAATAGGATTATGCAGATCTATAATGAAATATCTAGAAATCTGAACAAATAACTAAATATCTTTCACATGGAAATCTCGTTATCGGATGATATGAACGGACTTAACCTTGTTATGAGGTATCGGGAACACGAGATTGTCATAAAGTCCTATAATCAGTTTGTCATCAAAGCGTTGATTTCATATGTGAGTAGTTTCAAATTGGTAATCTCATTTACCACAGTTTCATATATGTACATTTATATAAATTATGGAAATATAACAATAGTTTTAGACTTATTTTAATAATACGAGATGATATAATAAAACCGATGTAGTATTATCTACTAAAAATATTACTTTGCAAAATATTCGTAAGATAAATTACACTCATCAAAATAAATTAGGGGACACCTATATTAATACCTTCAAATCATAAATTTATGATTTTAATCTTTTCTGTTGTTTTGTCGATTATTGTACCAACTTGGACGGTAATGCTAATAAATTAGCTACTGACGATCTTGCAATATGTGTTTAAGGAAATTGTTTTAAAGAAGTGACGGAGAAACTCAAAGCTGTCTTAAAAATAATGACAGCGTAGGTACTACCTGCAGAATTCCCTGAGACCCAATCCCTTTAAAACCCAAGACTGCGCTTTCCACCTTAGCGCAAAGGAAGCCAAGCGAAAACTCCAAATTGTGGGTAATACATTAAACACACAAACCAAACTATATATAGCTATATAGAAGGCTATAAAAAATTTAACAAAACTTCAATATGCGTGTTTTGTATATAATATAAAAACGTAATATTTCTTTATTGGGACTTAATTTTCGATGCCTATGTGGATTTTTATTTAGTTTTGCAGTTGCCAATCATGGAGAGACATCATTTAAATCGCGAAACGCAGTGGCGTGCTATCAGGATGTTTCAAGCTGGCAGAAGTCAAAGAGACGTTACTAAGAGGCTCTACACGTGAACAGAAGTATCATCGTTTGTCGTTAAGATGTCAAGAAACTGGTGATATTCCTGAATGTCATACAGGCCGTACAAGGATAACCAACCATGAAATGAATATTGAAGACCTGTTAAACTGTTTGTTTGAGCTGTTAGACCGTTGTCTTCTGAGATTAGATCTCGACGTTTCGCCAACACTAGGGGTTGGCATCTTCTGGAGATGTTACTGCTTCGCTTGTAAGCTGAAACTGACGCCACGTTGTAAAGTCAAATTTTAAATCAAAAGTTGCAGTCTAATTCTACCTGTTCCTGTTGTTTAAGAAGCCCAGTCTAACGTTTGTTTTCCAAACTTTCAACCTCAAGTTTGTATTTGTCCTAAGAAGCCGTCTCAGATCATCTTTCACAGTTTAGATATGGATTTGACCGTGTGGCAGATAAGGTAACCCCAGAAATCTTTTAAAGTGCAATTTAGTACAATCAAGGTAACTTTTTTTGTGTTAATAATTGCTTTCAGTACAATTTAAGAATTTGTAATTATTAAAATTATATGTATTAGGGCGTGGTTAGCTGTCATTTTAATTGTTCTGTCTTAAATTTAATGTTGACATATGACGGCTCGTTTTATTATTTTTGACATTAATTTGATTTGGTTTTTTAAAGAAGGTTAACCTCTCTATGAATAGTTTCATTTTAAAGATATTTCTTTATATGTAACAATTTCTTTGGAAGTTTTGTATCACCTCCCACTTGTCAACAGAGTTTGTAAACAGATCTTCTTCTTCAGGTATTATCTCCGCTACGGAGGTTGGCAATCATCATAGCTATTTTAATTTTTGACGCAGTAGCTCTAAAAAGTTGTTTTGAGCTGCATCCAAACCATTCTCTCAGGTTCTTGAGCCATGAAATTCGTCTTCTTCCGATGCTTCTTCTGCCATCTATCTTTCCTTGCATTATGAGTCGCAGGATGCCGTACTTCTCGCCCCGCATCACATGTCCAAGATACTGTAGCTTTCTTTCTTTAATAGTAAGTTCAACTTCCTTCTATTTACCTATTCTTCTAAGTACTTCATTGTTCGTAACTCTATCTACTCAGGAAAGCATCATTCTTCTATAGGTCTACATTTCAAAGGCGTTAAGTTGTCTCATTGTGTCTAGATTTAACGTCCATGATTCCACTCCATAGTATAGTACACTGTATACGTAACATTTTGTTAGGCGTACTTTAAGAGCTAATGTTAAATCTTTGCCACATAGGACCTTTTTCATTTTTTATAAAATTAGGACGTGCTTTTTCGATTCTGACTTTGATTTCTGCAGTTAAGTCATTATTTTCTGTTGTAGTGTTGTAAACAGATAGGACAAAGTAAGTGTTTCTTTGTTATTTTGGTATTTATCTCTGTAACTATCTATATAGTAATTTGTGCCATTTATTTTTGTAACTGTTTGTGGTGAGACAACAATAAATGTTTGATTTATTTCTCTAAACCATTTTTTTATTTATTTAAAAAAAAATTATAACCCCTTTTTTGAGTTTCATTTAAAAAAAATATTTTGCATTTCTAATAAATATTTCAATAGTTACAACTAGTTGTTATAATTATTATAATTAGTCACCTCGAAGCGGCATCCTTATTTTAAATAGCTAGAGGTCTTTCTTGTTGTTTTGTTTGTCCATCTGTTCCACGAGATTCATGTAAGTACCCTTTTGTTTCATTTTTGTAGTTGCCCCAACCCTTGACATTCACCTTATCCACGACCCCGCTACTCCAAATAAACCCTGAGTGCCGTTCGCATAAGTATCGTTTATTTTGCTTGCCCTATCTCCACCCCCAGTAACTTCTGTCCCCAATTTTCAACCCCTTATAATAATACCCTATGTGGTAGGCAACATATTTCGTTACATATTTAGCAGTAATTGGAGTTGTTCAGCAGAGCTTGCCATAATCACGGTGTCATCTGCATATCTTATGTTGTTAATAGATCTTCCGTTAATTATCATTCCTTTACTTTGAGATAGTAGGGAGTTTTTGTAACTACCTAACGTAACGTATCTCCATATACGTAAAGAACTAACGTATCGAAGAAGATGAACGTTAAATTGAGAGTTTTCTTTCTGCACGTAACGTAACGATGGTATTGCCCTCACCGAATTAGTGATTAACTAATAAATTGTCAGTGCCAGTCTTGTCCTTGTCATTTAACCCTATTTTTGATATTCAAAATAAATAACAAATATTGTTTTGAACAATTTTTAATTTTTGATATGGACGCGATATTAAATGTAGGTGCCTTTATTGATGATGAAGAAGACGAAGACATAGAAGATGCCCTTCTTCTCCACATCTTGCACGACTATACGGCCGCTTTAATTTTGATACCATTAAAAATATTTCGCTTTTGAATTAAGTGAAGTCGTTTTCTACTGCTTTCCATTATTTATAAAAATCAAAACAAATATACGTAACCACAAATGTAAAAATACACATACCACGTGTGCTTATGAAATGTGGATGTTGAAATTTTGGTAATCGGGTAAGATTCCCTTGCGCATTCGGTTACTTTCGGCTCGATAGGGATGCGTATGAACGTAACGTACCAGCCCGTTACGTTAGGTAATACGTATCTAGATACGTTAGTTCAACCATTAATGCGCATGCTTATATGTCAAAAAGATACGTTACGTATACGTATTTGCTTGCACAAAAACTCTCTAGTAATGCTTCTTCAAAAATGGCTTTACTATATACATTAAATAGTAATGGGGACATAATATATCCCTGCCTAACTCCTCTCCTGATTTCAATTTCTGGACTGGGTTCGTTATCTATAAGGATTTGTGCTCTTTGATTCCAGTAGAGGTTTGTTATTATTCGTAAGTCCCTATGGTCTATGTTTTTTGTCTTTAGAATTTGGACTAATTTTTAGTACAGCTATTTCACGTTAATTCATTTATCTTTGGTAATTTTATTACTCGCGTATTTTAATTTGTAGACATAAGGGTTTTATTAGAATTAAATGTATAATTCTATAATCTTTGGTTTTATGTCACTTACTTAAATATAGTTTACTTATAGTCTTCTTGCTTATTTCTTTCATGATAATATCCAAGGCATACCAAAAGTAGCAACCAGCGGGTTCTAGACTGAACATACGACATTCTCCTTACTTTCGGCTACCTCATTATATAGAGATCATTATGAGCAGAAAGCAACACATCCTCTTCGTCGACAAATAGAAATTTTAGTTTATTTTATTAAAAATAGACTATTTCTACGGAAACAGTTAAATGAAAACAAGTAAGAAAAACAAGAATAATAAACATTTTTTCATTCATAAACCTTAATTATTCTAATACACCCTATTTACATATACAGCTTTTGAAAATTATTTACCTTTATCTACGAAAATTTAGTTGTAAGTAATCATAAATCATACTTTAGTTACTTTTACAAAACTAAAAATTCGAATTTTTTTAATCTACGAAGCATCAACTTTTTAAATTAAAATGTAGAAGATAACTGGACAGATAGCCAGCACTGCTACTAACGCAAACAATGAACCGGAACAAGAATACTCAAACCCGAGCGGGACAATCCCCGAAAAAATATCAACGGAAAAACCTTGAGTTATGTTCTTCACATTTTTCACAGTTTTTTAAGTGCATTTGTCACTTTTATACGTTTCGGCACTATTAAAATGTCATCAGTCGCCGAACGGAGCAGAAAGATGGTGCGGATATTATGTAAAAGAATGCTAAACTGGAATATTTTTGGAAAAGTTTAGACCGCAATTGTGAAATAAATCGTCAAATTTTGAAGCAAAAAGTGAAACCCGTGTTTTACTTACGTGCGAAACTGATAAGCGAAGTGATTTTTCATATACCTAAGTTTAGTTATTGCATTTTGTGGCGATCAAAGAAGTTTACCGTTAGAAATGTTTAAAATGTTATTAGAAATGTAGTTTTTGAGTCTATTCATAATATAGCTCTATTCTCGAACCGGTTAACGTGCACACTACAATCCCGCTTCGATATGGATACATTTTAAATAATAATTTACAAAAGGGATGTCTGGCTTTCATTAACAGTGTATATTTACTGTTTCGAAATCTGTTTTCGAACTAAGTTAAATATTATATATAAGATTCCTGGAAGTTCCGAAAATGCAACAGTGGAAAAATAAGAGATGATGAAGGCAATCTTGCTATAACCAAAAAAGATAAAAAGAAAGTATGGGAAGAATACTTGGAGAAACTTTTCCACGACCATCGAACAATACTAAAGCACACCATTGAAGATAATTCAGGTCCCGAAATCCTACCAGAAGAAACAACGGCAGCGGTCAGATAAATGAAGGATGGAAAGGCAGCGGGACTTGATGACATTCCTGCAGAACTGCTGAAGCTATTAGATGCAGAACAAATAAAAATAATAACTGAAATACTTAATAAAATATACGAGGCAGGAAAAATAGGAGTGGCTCAAATCGGAGATTGTACCATTGCCCAAAAAACCAGGAGCAAAAGTTTGTGAAGACTATAGGACCTTAAGCCTAATCAACCATCTGCTGAAGCTGTTTTTAAAAGTCATCCACAAAAGAATTTACCGGAAATGCGAGGAACAAATTGCGCCCAATCCATTTGGATTTGTGAACGCCGTTGGTACATTGATGAAGGCATCTCAATAAATGGAGTCAACCTCAATAACCTGCGGTATGCAGATGATACAATAGTGTTTTCCAATACCGTAAAAGGGCTGTAAAACTTGATGAACAAAACAACGGAAACAAGTAGAACATATGGACTGGATATAAACACCAGCAAAACCAAGCTAATGATCACCAGCAAGGAAAACATAACTGGCGCAAATCTGTATGTGAACCAAATGAGAATTGAACGTGTCTCACAATACAAGTACTTGGGAACTATAATCAATGAGTCGTGGGACAATGCCCAAGAGATTAAATGTCGCATCGGAAAGGCAAAAAGTGCATTCTTAACTATGAGCTCTGTATTCAAGTGCCATGACGTCACCCTAGAAACAAAAATAAGGCTCCTTAAATGTTCCGTGTACTCAGTGCTTCCGTAAGGAGTACAAAGGTGGACCTTGGAGGAAGAAACTCTATCAAAACTTTAAGCGTTTGAGCTATGGTTATACAGAAGGATCCTGAAGATATCATGGACGGAAAAAGATGAAGAAGTACTACGGACTACGGAGGATGAACATAACTGCGGATTTTGTCAACATCGTGAAGGACCGTAAAATATATCAAATTGCCTAAAAATATTTTATTGAAATTAAATAACTCACATTTTTATGCACCGTAAATATACATACAATATTCGCGTGCAATACCCTTTCTTCCTAAACCACTCATAACCGAAGTCAGCATAGCTCTTTCAGTATGCATTACCGTTTCCATTCAAAGAGGTTTGTATCGCTGGCCAATCTAATAAATATTAAGTAGGTATAGCAGAACATGGAAGATACGATAAACGAACTTATATTACACGTCGGATATACTCACATATATTTAGAATACAGACAGTGGTGTATGAACGGTGTAACATTTTCACCGTATTTGAAAGCGATTCGAAGACAAATCCTACACTCGTGATACGCGATAAGTCAACAAAAAACGGGTGTGGCAGTCCAGTGGGACTGCCGGTAGAAGTTATACTTCTATACACGCGTTCGCCGTTAAAAATTTACATAGGAGTCAATCTGCACAATCATTACATATGTAATGCTATAGGTAAGAGAGAGCAGAAAGAGAAAAAGAATTAGTTATATAGCTATATGGTGCATCGTTTGCTGTATATAAACATTTGACCTGTAATAGGAGTATAGTAAATGAAGGATTGTATCAATATTTTAATGAAAATATATATTTTTATTTTTATATATGTATAAAAGGAGTGGAATGCAAAAAAAAATTTTACTCTGTAGTAAAATTCATTGTTTATTTTATTATTAATATAAAAATTACAATACAATAAATACACTGCAACATAATTCAATATAATAATACAATATAAATTAAAATGTAATATTCATAAGTATTTAAAACTGCCAATATACATTAACTTACTTTACGAAGATAAAAATAAAAAACCAACAACTCGGATTATGTTGTAAATTTTTATTTTATTTTAAAATTTATGTTTTTTGCATATATTACATATTTTTAATAAGATTAACGTGAGGTTTTTAAATATTTCAAAAATAAAAAAGGAAATTCATAATTGGGATTTAAACTCACAACCACCAGCGTATGAACCAAACAAGTAAAGGATTTGCCAATTAGACATGACACTAACGTATTTCAAAATTGACAGTTCTCGGTAAAACAGTGATTATTTTCAAATACAAAAGCCTAAAATAATTATAAACGTTTAATTTTAAATAATACAAAACATATCACATAAATAATAATATTAATACATATTATATTATATATAATATTATATATATATATATATATATATATATATATATATATATATATATATATATATATATATAGACAATATTATATATATATAATATATATATATATATATAATATTAAATACAAAAGGAACATTTTTATTCTCGAGAGAGGAAGAGAGAGAAAATATATCTTCTGTCTTCTCTCTTACTCATTATCTTACATATGTAATGGTTTCACAGATTCACTCTCATGCAAATTTCCAACGCCGACCGTGCGTATAGAAGTATAACTTCAATAAACGTGTAATAAAATATTTATTCAAATCAGGACGCAGAAAAGCTGCATTAACTGTGTATCGGTTCAAAAAACTTTCATTAAAAATTAGTTTTAATTCACGTATTTTTAAATGTAGTTCTATCAAAAATCGGGATAAACCGTTTTTTACCCTTAAAAACTCACACTACCTTCCACTTCCCAACATCAGATCGCCCGTAAATTATTTTTCCCTTAATTTTTGTTATATTTTCTTTCGTTCACAATGGGTTTCATCCTGTTACTATTTGTTTTTGCTGTCAAAAAGTATCGGTTCTGGTCTAAACACGGTGACTATGATAATGAAAATAGAACGTCCAATACAAAAAAGAACAAATTATACTACAGGAAATGATAAGTATCAAAGTCAAATTCGTTCAAATTCTATTGAGCTGTGAAGGAAAATTAGGCGAAAATAAAATTAAGGAAATAGTAGGTCAAAAATTTGAATACAACACTCGGAAATTTTTCCTAAAACATTTGAACTATCATATATAAAAGCACTCATAACTTTTAGTTGCGAAAAATAAAATTTAGCGTTTCCTTTCAGAAACAACCCTTTGTTATCAACTTTATTTTACCAGCTTTGCGTTACTTTGTTAAGAAATTTTAATTTATAGCCGGCAAAGGTATAAAACTTCACTTCCATCGTATCCAATCCACGCTACTAAAATCTACTTTAAAAGCCACTTTTCGCAATTTCCCATTTAAAATCCCGACCTCAAAATCTGGAAAACATTGAACATCTTAACGGGGATTAAACCCTCACATGTAAAATAGGACCTCGGGTCGGGCTGACTACGTTGAAAGATTAGTTAGATTTCTCTCAGTAAGATACCTTTTATGTGATATACGTATTGATTTAAGGGAGCTACAAGCAATTTATGAGCGAGGGGCTATTCCAACTATAGTATAGTTTCGAAATTGTAGACACTAAATTCCAGGAAACGGTGAAGACAATTCTGAATTATTCTTGGTCTTCCGGTGGCGTACAAATTTTGTTTTGTGTGAGAGGTAGCACTACTTATATTGTGTAAAAGCTGTAAGATGTGTAAGAGGTGAAATTATTGAATCAATTACAAATTTTGTGATAAACCCTGGAATGTAGATTTACCAGATCCACAAGATTTGGTATTTTTCAGTTTGCTAATTAGCAATTAATATAATTGAAAATTATGTTTATACTGGTAAAATAATTGTGGAAGGACATAAAAGTGTTTAAATCAGAAGTATGCAAGTGTCAATACGTGTACCTAATAGGTCGAGGAGGGAAGAGCTAGTGATAAGGCCTTTTATGTTATAAATTAACTTTGGTACCTACGAATTAAATGGAAGATACATGTATGCTGTTGGGTTATTAATATCTTAAGGAGGACATATGGTTAAAATGTCTTATGTGTATACTGAGTGGGGTATAGAAACCTGCTAAATGAAAGTAAGAAAGAGTTGTATCGTAATGAGTGTCTAAAGTGTGATGTGTCTTGAAATATTGTGTTTGAAAATTGTGTAATGATTGTTGTAGTGGAATTGCATAAAGAAAAAATATTTGGGTTGTAAGTAGGCAACCATCAATACCAATACCTCAAGTATTCTGGAGAAATAAAATTAATAAGGAACAAGGTTCTGTAGGTATCTGTGTAATCTCCATTTGCAAGCTGAGAATTGCATAATAGTTATGTGTATGATGTTAAGATGTTTATTGATTATGATTGGGGGTTAAACTGTGTACGTGTGGATTTATTGAATGTAGAAACACAATAAAGAGACAATTATAATTTAATGAGGAGTATTTATTGGCCAGTATAGGGTAAGATGAGATGTTGTTGGAGTGTTTATTTGGATATTAGTTAAATTGTACAATATTAAATTTTTATTAGATGTACAGGAATTGATTTTTTTGGAAACAAAGGTTGATTAAGGTTCAGAGTATAAAATTATGTAGTTGGTTGTAATTATGAAATCTGGTTAATTGTAAGTGTGGATGAAACTAAGGCCCTTTATGTTAAAAACTAACATTTGGTGCCTGGAGAAATTTTTTGTTGATTGAGTGTACCTTTTTTGTGTAGTTGAATGTTAGAGAATAATAGAATGTTAGAGACTGATAAAAATTCTTAAAATACAGTAACAATTTACCGCACATCTTGAGAGACGGGATTGTTACCAGCCATGGTTCGTTCTGGCAGCTGTAAATTGTAGAAAATGTATACTAAAACTTTCTATTATTCGCACTTAACGACATGGCCTATTTAGGATTGACATTGCTTTACAAATTTTACAAGCTGGACCATTCGTGTTTTTAAATCTTAAAAAGATTAGAAACCTGTTCCACCAAAAAGTGGATTGATATCTCATTATTTCTCTTCTTAATCGACAATTTCAGTGCTATCTATAATTCCACTATTTGGAAGAGTGATTTCATCGTTTGAAGGCAGAGAAGTGCGGAAAGACGTATGAAAATCGAGTGGCGTACACTCACTTTTATTTCAACGTCAATTATATTATATTTTTTAAATATTATTTCTTTAAAATAGGCCACAATATAAATTTATTTATAGGTTTTTACTGACGTTTCGATCTCTATATCCAAAGACCGTTTTCAAAGAGATACACGATAGTTACATTTATTTTATTTGTTTATTATTATATATTTATATAATATTATTTATATAATCTTATATTATTTATTTTCTTTTTTTTTTTCTAACTTTAAAAACGGTCTCTGGAATAGAGATCGAAACGTCAGTAAATTAACCATGTAAATAGATACATTGTGGCTTATTTTCAAAATTCTCCCTAAAAATACAGAATTCCATAAGCAAAAACCGATAAAAAATAAATATATCTATCATTTATATATTTGAAAACGGTCTCTCTATAAGATCGAAACGTCAGTAAATTAAACATTTGAATATATTTTGTGGCTTATTCCCTACATTCCCCTAAATATACAGAATGCCATAAGCAAAAAGCTATAATTGATGGATTCGACCGTTACGTGATGGAAATTCATTTTATGTAACAATAAAACACTAAAAACTATGTTTTCAAAACTTCCACAAAATTTATTATAAAATCTTATCACTACAGCTGTTTCGGCAGAGTGCCTTTCTCAAGTGATCTATTTTTGGTATGCATTTACACTTTATAGTCTTTAACGAAACCACTTTATAGTCTTTAACCAACTTGAGACAAACAGTTCTCCCCTCCTCAACCTATTTGGTTAAAGACTATAATGTGTAAATGCATATCAAAAATAGATCACTTGAGAAGGGTACTCTGCCGAAACAGCTGTAGTGATAAGATTTTATAATAAATTTTGTGGAAATTTCGAAAACAAAGTTTTCAGTGTTTTATTGTTACAAAAAGCTATAAAAAAACCAATAAATTTGCAGAAAGCTTATTGATGCTACCCGGCTGTTACGCTAAAACGTCTATTGACGTGACCTGACCAGGTTCTAATTTTGTTAAGATTCTCTTAAACCAGCGCTCAAATACCTCGGAAGTCATTTCTTCATGATAATCTGTTTTTCTTGACTCATATTGAAGCAAACCATCATCAAGGAACTCTGTATCACTTCCTATATGGATAATGATTAAACGTCGTCCCTTTCCTGATGGAGCTTTTAGTTCTATAAATGCTTCGCGTTTACCTTTGACATTTAAATCTTGCCAATCTTTTCCAACTGTATGACCTTCGTTAATCCAGGTTTCATCCAAATAATAGGTTTTCCGTTCAACGCTGCGAAGTGTGCGTATTTCTTTAAAATATTTTCTTCTCCACAGAATAATTTCTTTTTTTTTTCTAATAACACACTTTTTCTGTTTTTACATATCGAAAGTTCATTTCGCGCATAGTTCTGATTAATACTCTACGAGATATCTTGGGTAAAAAGTAATTGTTTTCGAGCCCTTGAGACATTTTTTCAGTGTTAAAATTTTACTCCGAAAATAAAATGTCTTGTCTCGTCATCCAAAACAATGTGTTTTCTACCTCTAGTTTTACGTTTTACTTGCTTTTTATTTTCCGATGTATTTTTAGGCACATGATAAATACAGCTAATAGATACTTTTGTTAAACTGCTACAAATATCGACCGCTTGGCTAATATTTGGTGCCTTTTTTCTGCATCATGCAATTCAATTCCTTCGTATGGTATCACTACCTTCTCTTCTGACGTTAACATTTTGCTGTCTTCTCTTGGAACAACTTGGTTGTTCGTCCATTATATTTTAATAATCACAGAATATAATTAAAAATTTACTATAAAACGACAAACTCCAATAACACTAGGATTATCACCACAAACTTCAACCGCAAAAAATATATTCACAAAAGGCAACAGAAGCACTCCCACCAGCACCGCCTATGTAAATGAACGTTTCTTGCTTCGGCAGGTGCGGTGGTATTACCGCTACGATTCTTTACAAATTTCCAAGTTGCCAAGTTTTTGAAACGAAATGGGAATAAAATGTAACATATCAAAATTTTATTTTATAAACTTAAATATGTAACAAAACTGAACATGTAAATAAAATTTATTTCAATACAATTTTGTGCTCAATTTTTACTATCGAAAAAACTCATTTTTTTTTTGAAATTTTTATGTCGGTAATAATCGCTGCGTCGAAGAATTCAGGTTTATATGACCATAACTGCTACTTGTGAACAAGAATCGGCTACACTGTGGTTACGTCTGATATAGAGAAGCACAAATACATGTACTAATTATACATTTTGTGATTTCTGATGAGAAAACGCAAATTAAACAGGTAGTTTTTGGGGGCCGCTGAGTACATTTAAATTTAAGAACATTTGGCGTTTAAATGATGAAATCACTCTTCCAAATAGTGGAATTTTACTACAGTTGTGTCTCCATGTGTATACATTCAAGATTTTCCTTTAAATTTTTAGTAAAGTAACATAATAAATTTAATTCAGTGAATGTTTTATAAATGTCATAGAGTTTATAAATTCAGTACATATCCCTGCGGTAACCCAGCTTCGGGACTATCGGGATGAAGATTTAATGCCTTAATTCTGCGTCGGCTTCCTCGAAGAGTCTCACTATATATTGAGGCTTGCAACCTTTTCAAAATAAAAAGCACTGAACGGAAAGAGAGACGAGAGAAGTACGGAACGATCAAAAACCACGATGCATTTTTCAAGAGCTTGCGTGAATGAACCCTATAAATAAATAGAGTTAGCTGAATTGGAAACAGGACCGGATAGAATACGTCAAGTCAACAGTATTAACAAAAGGTCTTTGTTGGCCGTTTGTAAATAGTTTGAAATTGTGAAACTGACACTTTTCAAATATTTAGCAAAATATAATAGCGAATTTATTCGCACCCCATTATTTATTGGTCTAAAACTGTTTGCTGGTGGCATCGTAGAATTTGTTCAAAAATGTCTTGAAAACATAAGTAATGTTAAAAAATAATTACTCTTTGCAAAATTGATAATATATATGTACATAAGTAAAAAAAAAGAATAGCACAGTACAACAAACTGAAAAAACATAAAGTAGGAGGTACTGTAGACTAGCGCGAACGTTCATATTTAATTTTCTTTACTTTTCAAACTGAATAAAGTAATTTTATTATTAATTTATTATTTTTTTATAAATTTTTTATTGATTTTAAAAAAATTGACAAAGTTTACATGTTGTATAACGGACTCTACTCATTGCGTAAATGGACTCTTCCAACTGTTTACTGAGACTACGAACCACGAACCGCTATTTCGTAGCGCTACTTCCGTGTCGTGACGCTACTTCCGTGACGCTCACCACAGTATCTTACTATAGAGAAAAAGCCAAAGCTTCGCTTCAAAAATTTTTGGTGCTGGAGAATTTTGGTCTGTTTTTCGTAGCAGCTTTATTCGTTTTATTTCTTTCATATTACTACCTTTAATCTCACATTTTCTAATAGATATGTTTCGCTAAATACTGTATCAACTGATCTAATTAAACCACTACGTTACACAAAAAAACTGTGGGACAAAGGCAATTGAATTGTTGGCTTCTAGAAAGTCGCTACTATCAATATGATTAGGAGATAAAGCATTATTCAAAACTCATTCATCACCATCATCCAGCCTTCATTCATCAAGTCTACTGCTGTACATAGCCCTCCCTTAAACTCCTCCATTCTTTGCGATTGTATGCTCTTTGTTGCCAATTTTTGGCAGGATGCCGATTGTTTGCAAGTCTTCCTTACTAGCTCCTAGCCACTTTTTTCGTGGTTGTCCTCTTCTCTTCTTTCTTTTCCCTCTCAGCAGCGAGTCCTTCGTCCACCTTCCGTCTGCCATTCTCGCAAGATGTCCTAACCATCTAAGTCTCTTTGTCAAGACGATCTGGCTAATTTTTGGTTTCCCGTACAGTTCTCCGATTTCTGCATTTGTTAGTCTACTCCAAACGTCTTCATAGTCTTTTACTCCCCGAATATCTTCCTTAAAACACTCCGTTCCCAGCTGTTCAGCATATTTTCTTGATTTCTGTTTATAACTCATGGTTAGCTTCCACACAGCACTGTGGGTTAGATCAATGTTCGGAATAGTCTTAATTTTGCCTCTCTGGAGATGTTTTTTGCTCTTAGCAGTTTGTGTAAAGGTCTGACCGTCTTCCTTCCTCTCGAAATCCGCTTCCCAATTTATTGACCTTCTTTTCCTTTACTTATTAGTCTCTGTAGTCTTCAGTTTTATCTCTTCATATTTTTCTTCTCATTACCATATACTTGGTTTTTTGCTCATGAATAATCAGTCCATACTGTTTAGTCTTCTCTTCAAAGAGTTTAAAAATCCTCAGCAGTTCCCCTTTATTTCTTGCCATTAACACTACATCGTTCGTAAAGGCCAAGACCTGGCTCTCTCTCATTATTGCCTCCAGCAAAGAGGCAATAATGAGAGAGAGAGCAAAGAGAGTTGAATAGTATTGTGGACAGCGGATCACTGCTTTAGTCGCCTTCTTACTTCAAATTTTCCTGTTAGGCTTCCTTCTATCCTTATTCTATTGTCGGTCTTCATTAAGTTCATTTTTACTAGTCTAATAATTTTTTCCGGAATTACAAGTACTCTTAGGACATGGTACAGACGCCTTCTTATCACAGAATCGTAAGCTTGTTTGAAATCGATAAAGGGGAGGTTTAACTTTAACTGTGGCTCGTACGTACTGCTCTGAATTATTTTTAACACGAATATTTTATATATGGTGGATCTGCCTTTCCAGTCCACTTTGTATGGCCCTGGCGAGTACCTTATATGTTACATCCAGAAGATAGATAGGTAGAAGAGAAGAGGTGGTTTTCGCACACTGCTTTATCTACCTTCTTATGCATGGAACATACTATTGCCTCTCTTGATACTTCCGGCATTTCCTCTCGCTCCCATATTTTCGTTCGCAGACTACATATCCGCGTTATAAGTGCTTCTCCCCCATGCTTGATTAGTTCTGCAGAAATACTATTGCTGCCTGCATTTTTATTGTTTTTTATGTTATATATGATTTCTCATATTTCTTTCACGGTAAGAGTCTACATTATTTCCGCCGGGTCTTCTCCTACCATTTCCACTTGCTTCTAATCATTTCCATCCGGTTCTTCATTAAGTAGCTCTCCAGTTGAAATGCTTCTACCATCTATCTAGCCTCCCTTGCTTATCTTCTATTAGGTGCTCTTCTTTACTCGTGGAGTAATTCTGTTTTCTCGGACCTTGATAACTGCTCATTTTCCCTCCTCGTACATTTTTATTTACACAATGTTCTTCAATCACTTGGAGCTTTTTATCGATATGCCCCCTTTTACTCCTCCTACACACTTTTTTCGCGTGCCTTCTCTCTACTTCATATTAATTAATTCTCGTTACTTGGTTTGTTCATATATTTTAGTTTTGCCTCGTTTCGTTTGTTAAGGGTTTTGCAATCGGCATCAAACCCTTCTTTGTCTCTCCCCTTCTTTACTTGACCTAACCGCTTTTGAGCTGCTTCCATAGCTTCTTCTATTATTCCCCACTCCATTTCGATGTCACCTTGATTTTAGCTTTGAAGTAGATTTGCTGTCACGTCTGCCAGTTGTCATAGGTGTCTTTGTTCCTTAGTTTGGCGTCTACATATTTTTTATACGATATTCTCTGTTGTCTGACCTTTGGGATAGTTTCTCTTAATTTCGTGATATTAATTATTAAAGAAGAACAAATAATTGTACAAAACAGGACATTACCCAACAAAATGTATTGCAAAGAGAAAAAACAGAACTAAATACATAAATTAAACACCAACTTAAAATTAAAAATTAAATGTTTTATAAGCTGTTCAAAATTAGTCTAATACCAACACTAATTAATTAAAATATCTAATATTGTTCGAAAGCCAACTCTGAATGACTCCCGTCCGGCATCGGGATAGACAAAGGAACATAAATTCCAAATTTACATCACGCATTTTTCTTTGTGTGGACTTGAAAAACAGTTGAAAATTGATTGGAATTGAGTCCCGTGTGTATTTTATTGTTTTATTAGTTCGAAGGGTGTTGCTTTTATTTACTTTCAATAAAGCCCAGACAGTGGCGAAGCTTGCACAAAATGTTTTCGATTTTATTAACATTAAACAAATGCCAATATTTTTCTACACTAAGCCATATTGGAATTGGAAAAGTATTGAATATAAAACTGAAGGGTTGAACATAGACGGTGCGATATAGCTTTTTATTAGAAAGCATTTGATAATAAAATTTAGTACATTTGTACCATTTTAAAATGGATTTGCTACGGATAATAGATATACAAGAAAGGGCACTAATAAAAAAATCTAAAAAAGTAAGAACACGTAAAATTCGTAATACTTTAGATAAATATTGTACTTAAGTACTATCTTTATACCAATACCCTATGAAAAAATTGGGAATAAAAGAAAATAAATCAAAATGTATTCTAAAGTCTTCATATTGTGAACATAAAGGGAATGAATATTAAATAAGGATGCTATGAATGTTATACCAACGAATGAGGTTAGGTTAGGTTCAATATGAGTGAGCGTTTAACTAAGAGGTCTATAGATTACGGACATACCGAAGATACATGGATGTGTGCGGTGGAGGATGGATCATCCGTTCACCCTCGCGACCTATCATCGCGGTTTACTGCGATGTCGATGCCAGAACAAAATAGTTTGTTATACATCGCGATCGAGCTGCTGATCGCGTGGTAAATTACAAGTTTATTGGTGGTATGATAAATATACTGAAATGTATCCAGACTCATTCTCATATAAGCATACAATCTGTCAGAGTGGTGTTCCTTAAGCTCTTTAAATAGGTGATGGTATTCTCCTAGACACTGCCTTTTTTATTTATACCATGAGCTGAAAACTGGCGATTTAAAGAATTACAAATGATCTACTACTTTTCACTTGAAGACATACATTCACTGTCGTCACTACTGTTTCTCCTCTACATAATTTTTTAATGTAAAAAAGCTAACTTTCCCAGAACACATGTCAGTCACCTGAGAAACCGCAAAGAAGCCCGTCATCGATGTAAACCTCGACCGCCACTGCGACCTCCACAGCGCACATCCATGTATCTTTGGTATGTCCGTACCGTATTATGGCTCATCTTTATGTTAAAACTGTCCCTTCGGCCCTTTTTAACAAAGTCTATTATGGCCAGAAGCAGGTTTCTAACAGAAAACTGGCCAGAAGCAGGTTGATAACATTGATGAAGACATGAGAAATATGCGAAATATGCTTGGCGGAGGCAAGCGATGAATAGGGACGACTGGAGAAAAATTCTTGAGGAGACTAGGACCCACGCAGGATTGTAAAGCCAGAATGATTATGATGTATTGAGCCTTATCCTATCCAATACTGGGCAGTTACACAGAACATGTTCCGCAGTCTCGTCAGCATCTCGACAGAATCTGAAATCGCAATTTCTGTCAATCCGATTTTGTTTATGTGTCCCTTGAGGCGACAGGATCCTGTTAGGAGACCTACGATAATTCGCACATCATTCCTATTCATATCTAAAAGATCTTTAAATCCTTTCTTCGAAAGTTCATGTATAAAACCCTTCCAATGTTTGAGACTCGTTCTGCCAATGGACCAGTGATTACATTTCATCCGTTCCAGCTAGTTCGATATGGTTCTTTTGGCTGTGCTTCTTGCAATGCCAACGACAGATTCTGGGCCTATGAATGTTTCTTTTTCCCCTCCCCTGGCAGGGTTCCCTTTTTTTTCCTCTTCAACACCAGTATGTCCAGGCACAAAAGGTAAACTTTGTTTGTTACTTTTTCCGATAAGAATTGGATTCTTCTTAAAAAAGTTCCAAACTAACTCGGGGTCAATCCGATTCAATTTCAGCGATTTTAATGCCGCCTGGCTGTTAGCTTTAATTTTTATAGATATGTCCCTGCAGTTCCCCTTTATTAGTTTCTGCAGGCACATCTCTTCAGCATAAATTTATGCTTGTATGATAGTAGAGTGATTACCTAGGCTTTCACTAAGGCATAGTCTTGGATTACCTCCTTATGCCCCTGTTACAACTCCTTCATCGGTTTTAGAGCAGACAGTATACCAGCATTGATCTGCCATTATGAGATTTGTTTTATGTGACTCCCATTATATATTTAGGTTGCATTGCATCTGGTACCATTTCCACTGTTGGTAATTTTTAATTATCTCTCTAGATTCGATTCCAGTATTCTTTTGCCCTGCTTCCTGGAGCCGTATCCGCCTTCAGTATGCTCCTACCTTTTCCATCCATATATGCAATGAAGGGTGGTCAAGCATGACCTCCATGGTGGCGGTTGGGGTAATCGACATCGCTCCTGTCATGTATGCTTGCATGCAAGCATTCTTGTCGTTGAAGCATATTCAGCTTCTTGATGGTCTTTTGTTGGCACCATATTAGTGAGCCATATCTAATCATAGGTCTGACCGCAGTAATATATAGCCAATAAATTCATTTGGTTTTCATACCCCATGTTTTACCACATATCCTTCGACATTTCCAAAGAAAAAGCTTTGCTTTGTTGGTTATTCTTACCAAATGGACTTTCCATGTAAGCCACTTATCTATTATTACTCCTAGATATTTGACCTCAATCGTCTCTTTGACATGGGCTTTCCATGTAAGCTGCTTATCTACTATTACTCCTAGATATTTGACCTCATTCGTCTCTTTGACCATTTCTCCATACAGAGCGGGCATCCAGATGTCATCTAAGTTAATGTGAAATTGACAACTACTATTTTACTTGATTGAAAGAGTGTCTTTCCCTGTCACACCACCTACTAAGGATATTTAATATTCTTTGAAGTGTGATGTTTGTCCTTTCTATTTTTCCTTATACTATAATTATTAGATCATCCGCATAGGCCTGTACTACTACCTCCTGTTCGTCAAGGAGCGAGATCAAGTCATCCACCAGAAGTGACTACAGGAAAAAAAGCACTCCCCGCTGTGTCCACCCCTAGCAGTTTTGGTACAAATCTCCTCTCATAGCAGGTCTGTCAGAATCAGCCTATTTTTCATCATTGCTTTGATCCAGTTGCATGAAGAGAATTTGGTAGTGCATTATTAATTGTGCTTAAGTATGATATTTTTCCTTATACTATAATTATTAGATCATCCGCATAGGCCTGTACTACTACCTCCTGTTCGTCAAGGAGCGAGATCAAGTCATCCACCAGAAGTGACTACAGGAAAAAAAGCACTCCCCGCTGTGTCCACCCCTAGCAGTTTTGGTACAAATCTCCTCTCATAGCAGGTCTGTCAGAATCAGCCTATTTTTCATCATTGCTTTGATCCAGTTGCATGAAGAGAATTTGGTAGTGCATTATTAATTGTGCTTAACAGTGCATTTTCTTCAACAGTAATAATGTAAGACTGATCGGCCTGTATGAATTACGTTTGGACCTGTCTTGTCTTATTTTGTGTATGTACACCACCCTTACAGTTGTCCACGGCTTTAGTATATAGCCTAGTGCTAGGCTAGACCTAAATGTTTTTGCTAGGATGGGCACTACAATAAGATGTCCAATCTTTTTGTAGTAGGGCAGGAAATATTCCATCCACCCGTGGTGATTTAAATGGAGCATTTATTGCAGGGAATTCCCTGTCTTCTTTCCTAGGAGGTTTAGATCGTTCTAGAGTTTAAGCCTGTATCTGCTCATTAATATTTATTGAACCTGGGAAGTGGTTCTGTAGTAAGAGGTCTTCATCGACGAATGAAGAAGTATGAAGTAATAAGAATGAATGAATTAAATCCCAACGCCTAAGAAGCAGGAGAAACTGTAAGATATAAAGTTTTTTCTGTTTTTCTTTGTGATGAAACTGAATAATTCCGTATGGTGGTCAATATAAAAAAGAAAATATACCTACCTACCTTTATTTTTTTTAACTTTTTTTCTAAATGTACCCACAGCAGTGCAGTACTACAGTGATTTTAAGTGGATTATATCCCCTTAATTTTTTTTGTATGTTTTGATCACTATTGTTTTGCTATTCTATAGACTTGTGAGTTAGTCAAAAATAAACTGATAATATTATATATATACACCGGTATTTTAGGCGGTACGCCCTTCCGGTAGGGATCTATGGAGGAGTATCACCGAGCCGCAAGCCCTTATCTCTTGCCGTACTGCTCCACCATAGGCCGATCAGACACCAGCATATTCAAGTCTAAGCCGCAGATTCATGTAGAATTTTAAACTGCTGCGTTACCCTTTTTGTTTTCTGTACATCGAGCTGGGGAGCGAACTCACATCCACTGAACCACTCGCAGTGAAGCGAATGAGAACCGGCCGCCCAGCCCGTTTGGCTATCTGACCGACAATAGTATACTGAACCACTCGCAGTGAAGCGAATGAGAACCGGCCGCCCAGCCCGCTTGGCTATCTGACCGACAATATACCGATATATGACCGACTGATAATATTAAAAGGACAGAAATACAGAGATACAATTAACAAATAATAACAGAAACATGTAGAAAAACGCGTCACACAGAAGAAACTACAGAAATTGTAGATTTAAATTAAATTAAATTCACTACATTTAGGAGGTTTTGGATGCTTAGGTAGGAAAAGAGAATTTACAAGTAAGGATCTGTACCACGGCTTATATCGTTCGACAAAAATTCAACCAATCAAAAAAGAGTCGCTTGTGTCATCTCCCAAGAATTTACGGTTAGCACAATTTAATTACCAGACATACTTTTAAAACGGAACAAGTTATACAGGGTCGCATAAAAATTATTGCGTTCTGAAGTTCTTTGGATCATTACATTATGTTTTCAAACGTTTTGCTGCTGAAGATTGCCCCAGAGTACAAACTAAATAAAATAGGCGACAACACACAGCCCTATCGTACTCCTCTAATAATACGTATTGGTTTTGACAGGTTGTTAGCAGTTAGTAATACCATACCCTTTAGTAATTGTGAAAGTGAAGCACACAATTTTTTTGTTTGATTTCACATACATAAATGCATTATAACAACTTATAACAAGTGTTCAAAATTGTGGCCTTGAACTTTCAAGTATTTATAGTGCCATTTAATCACGCCTTTATTTGTAGACAGTGTAATCATTGGTGCAGGAGGAGAATTAAATTAATTTCGAACTCTAAGTTCACAACCTTCTTTGTTGTAAGATGATGGAAATATCCTTCATTTTTTATGTCGCTCCATATAAAGGAAATCTAGGGGTACTATGTCTGGTGGTCGAAGGGGCCACCGGAAACACCCAATGCTATCAACCTAAAAATTGGTTTACCATTTTGGAACAATGAGGAAAATCTGTGAAAATATTTTCTTTTAAGTAAGAACTTACGCCATAGCTTGTAATCCCCATAAACCATTTTTCATAAATATCGTGTAAATAGTTTCCGATATATAGATAGTGTAAGCTAATCGTGAAATACCCTGTATATATAGACATCTTTTCTTTGATCGTTGCATTTTCCCAACAGTATTTGTAATATAAAAAAAATTAAAATATGTACATCGAAATTGTTGGGTACTATTTTTCATTCAAAAATAACAATTTTATATTAAATATACGTACATTATTGTATCTGTTTTACCACATCTCACAATAGTCACATCTGCTTCAACAGCAAATTTAATTTTTATTTTCCGGTTAGCAGATGCCGTTTTTCAACATTACGAAAGAAAAATCTCAACAGCTGAGACCATTTCGGATGTTTTTGGGTATATTTCCCGAAAAAACAATTACGATTACAGTGAAAATTCTCTACGACAGAAAAAGGCATTCGCGTCCCGTCTAAATGATCGTTTTTAAACGTTTTAGTTGGGTGGCCGAAACAAAGGCAGTGTTTATTGAAGGAAATACAGATTTCGACAATGTTTTTCATTGTATGAAGGAGAAATAAACATTTTCTGTCACAGGAATCCACACTTTTAGTCTAGGAGCCACGAAGGGCTAAATAATTACTTGTATTTATAAGAGGTATTGATGAAAACTTTTGTGTTCTTGAAGAATTAGCTTGTATGCGTACAATGAAGGGAACGACAAAAGGATCAGATATTTTTCTAGATTTTAAAGAAACTATCACATCTTTTAAAGTAACTATGAGCAATATTTGTAATATTAATGATGATGGAGCAACAAATATGACAGGGCAAAATCTGGTTTCCTAGGCATGTTTATTAAGGAATCGTTTCCTGGGATCGAAATAGTATTTCTTCATTATGTCATACACCAAGAAGCCCTGTATAAATCTGCTCTAGACATAAAACATGTGCTTGGTGTGATGTTATTAAGCTTGTTAGTAGCATTCGTTTACTAGCTCTAATTCATAGACAATTTCAAGAGTTTTCAGATTCATTGTAGTCTGAATATTCTGATGTACTTTTTTTACAGTAAAGTAATTCATTGCACTTTAGGTTCAAGGGGTACATAAAATTGCAGAAGAAATAAGAAATCTGTTCTCGTTGATGAGTGGTTTTATAAATTTTATCAAAAAAGTTTACATAAAGCCTCTGTTGTGGTTCAAGATATATAAAGACATACTTTCCGGTGTTCCTTTTTCAACTAAACCAGTAATTATAAGGTGAAGAACATGGCTCGGAGCAGTTTTTTACGTACGAGGTCAGGCTATTAAATCACGAGACTGCTTATGAAAAAGAGTTTTATTTTAAACATTATTCTACAATCGAATGCTTTCCTTCAATATATTCCCCTTCCCTCGCCACACACCGTTCCATTCGTTTTTTCCATTGGTCAAAGCAATACTGGAAGTCTTCTTTTGTTAGAGCTTTTAGGAGCTCCGCTGCTTTTCGCTTCACCTCTTCCATCGACTCGAACCGGATTCCGTTTAAGGCAGACTTAATCTTTAGAAACAGAAACCAGTCACAGGGTGCTAAATCAGGCGAGTACAGCGGGTGTTCTAGCACTGGAATACCTCTAGCGGCTAAATAACGCTTCATAGACAGCGCGTTATGTGCAGGTGCGTTGTCCTGGTGCAAGATCCACGGCTTGTTTTTCCGGCCGTTTCTTACGAACTCGCTCTCGCAGAGTTGCCAAAACGTTCAAATAGTAAGTTTGGTTTACAGTTTGACCCTCTGAAACCCATTCAGTCATCACGATGCCGTTAATGTCGAAAAAAAAAAAACGATTAGCATGGCTTTAAATTTTGATTTCGAAATCCTTGCTTTTTTTCATTCTTGGCGATGCAGGAGTTTTCCAGTGCATGGATTGTCGCTTAGTTTCAACATCGTATTTGAATATCCAGGTTTCATCGTAAGTGAGTAGATCTGTTGACGGACGAGCTTTTGGTCAGGGGTCAAATTTTTTGGGACCAACTTCACACAGACTTTCTTCATGTTCAATTCGTCATGTACAATTTTTCTGACAGTTTCTTTATCGGCGTTTACAGCCTCAGCAATCATCCGAATGCTCATACGACGATCTCCGCGCATAATTTAATTTATTTTGGTCACTGTTTGCGGAGTTGAAACAGAGACAGGTCGACCTGGACGTTGGTCATCTTCGGCGCTCTCTCGGCCTCCAGAAAACCGTTTTTTTTTAACCTATTCTCTATCCTTTCATTGTTGGATGTAGGTCTCCCCCAGTTCTCTCCATCTTTCCCTATCTTGAGCTGTTCTCTGCCATGTGGGACCTCCTCGTTTCCTGATGTCATCTTTCCACCTCATCTGTGGTCTGCCTCTTGATCTCTTTGCATTGTATGGACGCCACTTTCCGATGGCATTGTTCCATCGTCCGTCTTGGAGACGTTCATTGTGTCCAGCCCATTTCCATTTCAGTTTTGCTGCTTGTTCTATCGCGTCTACTGTCTTTGTTCTGGTTCTGATCCACTGGTTACGTTTTCTATCTTTAAGTGATATACCCAACATTTGTCCCTCCATCACCCTTTGTGCCTTCCTTATCCTATCCAAATTGGCCTGTGTAAATGTCCATGTCTGTGCTCCGTAGGTGAGCACCGGTATTATACAGGAGTTATATACCTTGCTTCGTAAGTAAAGAGGGATTGTTTGATTCTTTAGAACGTAAGAAAGTTTGCCGAACGCTGCCCATCTCATTCTTACTCGTCTCGATATTTCGGCTGTTTGATTTTCTCTGTTAGCTCTGATTGCTTGTCCTAGATAGATATACTCATTTACCTGTTCTATTTTTTCTGTTTGTATTTTTATTGCCTCTTGGTCTTCCGTGTTTGTCATTACTTTTGTTTTGTTGAAGTTAATTTTTAGGGCTTTTTGTAGTGATTTTTCATGAAGTTCATTCAGCATTAATTCTAGTTCTTATCGTTCCGAGGAGATCAGGAGTATATCATCCGCATATCTAAGGTGATTTAAGTACTTTCCGTTAATACATATTCCTCTGTTTTCCCAATCTGTTGATTTTATTATATCTTCGAGGGTCAAGGTAAATAGTTTAGGTGAAATTATATCGCCTTGTCGGACTCCTCGTTTAACTTTTATATTATCCGTTATTAATTTGTCGTCCAGAATTACGGTCATGGTTGCGTTTTGGTAAATATCATGTATCAATTGTCGGTATCTTGAATCTATGCTACTATTGACCAGAGCTTCTTCCACCGCCCAGTGTTCAATGCTTTCGAAAGCCTTTTCATAATCTACGAATGCTAAGTACAGCGGAAGGTTGTATTCATTGGTTTTCTCAATTAAGATTTTAAGCGCATGTAGATGGTCGATTGTGCTGTATCCTTTCCTGAATCCGGCCTGTTCCACTGGTTGGTAGTTATCAAGTTTATAGGTTAGTCGGTTGTTTATTATTCTTGTGAAGGTTTTATATAATTGTGACAAAAAGGAAATAGGACGGTAGTTGTTTAGGTCTGTTCCGTCTCCTTTCTTATGTATTAAGATTGTGTTGGCATTTCTCCATTGTTAAGTATTTTACCTTCAAACAGACATTTGTTGAACAGTATTTTTAGCATTTTTTTTTTATCGTGTCTCCTCCTTCTTTTAGCAGTTCCGCCAGTATTTTGTCCTCACCGGCCGCTTTATTTCTTTTCATGTCGTTTATGGATTTTTCGATTTCATCTTCAGTTATTTCTGGTAATATCTCTGAGCCAACATTTTGTATTTTCCTCGAGAGATTCAGTTTAGATGATAGTGGTGGGTCATTTTTAGAACTGTATAGGTCTGTGTAATATCTTTCTGTGATTTTTACTAGTTCTCCTAGATCCCTTCCTTCATTGTTCTCAGCTTTAAGCATGATTAGTTTTCTTTTTCCTATATTTGTCTTCATTGTTTTTAAACTTTTGTTCTTCTCTATGATTTTCTTAATGCGATCTTCTTGGTATTTCTTTAAATCTGCCTTTATCTGTTTTCTGATGGTTTTGTTCAGTTCGGTAAACTCCACTGTATTTCTTTTTTTATCATTCAGGAGGTGTCGTCGTTTTTTTAGCATATCTTGTGATTTAGTGCTAATTTTTTGTTGTTTTCGCTTTTGTTTATTAGCAATCTTCAGGCCTGCTTCTAGTAGTTCTGTTGTTATTTTATCGTTTAATTCGTCTAGTTGCAAACCCATTAGCTGTGATATGTCACTTCTTTTCAGCTGGTTTATATATTGCTCTTTGCGTTCTTTAAGAAGTTCTGCATTTATTTTTTTTTTTAGATGGTTTAAATTTTTGTCTGTCTGTTGTGGCGGTAATTTTGATTTTGTTTTTAAAACCGTTTATACCATTCGAAAACAAGAGCACGAGATAGAGAATTCTTACCATATGCCTCTTTCAACAAATTATAGCACCCAGTCGGAGTATTTTTTTTTTAAATTTAACGAGAAATTTCCCTCTAGACTCGTATAAACTTAAAGAGTATATTTTTGTAATAGTTTTAGGCACTAGTTCTTTAACATTTTGATTATCTTTCATATCGATATATAAAACTCGAACAATAATTGCTCAGTACTATGCAGTAATAATTGCTCAAATTAGTCGATGATATCCTTTATTAGTTTGATTTCTTTGCGGGTAATCATTTACAGTAATATTCCCAGCATCACAAACTGAAAATCGATGAAAAACGTTAGCTGATGGGTTAGTCTCTCCAAAATTATTAGTTCTAAACGTATCTGTTATTGAGTAGTAAATTTTTTATTACTCTTCATCGGATGAATCGATTTTTTTAACTAAGGAAAGTTGCGAGATGACAAATCAAGTAGGACGTATGTACATCGACTGTTTTGTAATACTCACGTATTATTTACAAACATATTAAAAAGTATTAACAAATATTTATTTTATGTGATACATAACGCATAATGATACGTTTGACTAATCCCCTGGCATACCCTTGCCAAGTAAGTCCCATTCGCTTGTTCCGTGAAAATGAACTCAATGGACATTTTGATGACTATCACGTTTTATATACAAAAAAAACGGATAAGATAAAAATAATATAAAAATAGGAAATAATAACATTTTGTTGACGCTTCAGAAAAACGAAAAGCACAAAAGAAGTGTTCTACTACTACTCTCATCTTTCCGAATCTTTTGTTATTAAATGTTTATGGTCACGGAGGTGAATGGCTATGGGATACTTACTTCCCCTCAGACATACGAGAAACGTTCATTATATTTTCCCATTTTCACTGAGAAAACTGTCGATAAAATTGTATGGTAAACGAATTTACTTCATCGTATTACAGGATATATTGGTAAAACTGGTGCAAAAAGGTCTGTCCAAATACAAAAGCCATTTTAAAAATAGTCAATTATTTGTATAAAGAGATTATTTTATATAAATTAATACTTAATCTACTATCCACAAGAAAAATGAATTCTTGTAGCTGGCTGTAAGTATATCATGAATCACAAACATTTTTTGTAACAATAAAACACTGAAAAGTTTGTTTTCAAACTTCCACAAAATTTATTTTAACTTGTTATCACTACAGCTGTTTCGGCTGATTGCCTTTCTCAAGTGATCTGTTTTTGGTATGGGTTTACACTTTATAGTCTCTAATGAAATAGGTTGAGGAGGGGAGAACTGTTTGTCTCAAGCTGGTCATTCAGAATTATATCTGTGTTTTTTAATTTGTTGATTTCCATAGATTCTAACAAAGATAGCTTAAGGCCTTTATTTTGAATGTGGAGAATTTTAAATTCGTCATTAAAAGAATGATTATGATCTAGAAGGTGAAGTGAGTATGTAGAATCTGTTTTTCTATTATTGAAAGCCCTTTTATGTTCTGCTATTCGTTTATTAAAATTTCTACCTGTTTGACCAATGTAAGTTTTTGGGCAGTCGCCACATTTAAGTTTGTACACACCACTGTGTAAGTGTCTTTTATGTTAGCTCTTGTTGTTTTTAATATATTTGCCTAGGTTGTTATTTGTTTTGAAAGCTGGTGTTATTCCTTTCTTTTTTATGTGTTTGGCTATTTTTGTTGATATTTTGCCTGTATATGTAATCGAGCAGAAGGTACTGGGTTTTTTCTCTGGTGGTGGAAATACTAAGTTCAGGGCTTTCTTGTGTAGTTTCTGATTTAATATTTTATTAATTGTTTGTTCGTTGTATCCACTGTGTACTGCTATTTGCTTGATGATATTTAATTCTGTCTCAAAATTGTATTTTGACATAGGAATTGCTGTTAATCTATGTAACATACTATGATAGGCTGCCAGTTTATGTTGTGTGGGATGGGATGATGAATTGTGAATAGTCGTGTCAGTATGGGTAGGTTTATGAAATATGGAGAAGTCATGTTTGTTTTTAAGTCTGGTAATTTTTAAATCTAAAAAATTTATGGATTGATTTTGTTCTGTTTCTGTTTCAATCCATAAATTTTTTAGATTTAAAAATTACCAGACTTAAAAACAAACATGACTTCTCCATATTTCATAAACCTACCCATACTGACACGACTATTCACAATTCATCATCCCATCCCACACAACATAAACTGGCAGCCTATCATAGTATGTTACATAGATTAACAGCAATTCCTATGTCAAAATACAATTTTGAGACAGAATTAAATATCATTAAGCAAATAGCAGTAAACAATGGATACAACGAACAAACAATTAATAAAATATTCAATCAGAAACTACACAAGAAAGCCCTGAACTTAGTATTTCCACCACCAGAGAAAAAACCCAGTACCTTCTGCTCGATTACATATACAGGCAAAATATCAACAAAAATAGCCAAACACATGAAAAAGAAAGGAATAACACCAGCTTTCAGAACAAATAACAACCTAGGCAAATATATTAAAAACAACAAGAGCCAACATAAAAAACACTTACACAGTGGTGTGTACAAACTTAAATGTGGCGACTGCCCAAAAACTTACATTGGTCAAACAGGTAGAAATTTTAATAAACGAATAGCAGAACATAAAAGGGCTTTCAATAATAGAAAAACAGATTCTACATACGCACTTCACCTTCTAGATCATAATCATTCTTTTAATGACGAATTTAAAATTCTCCACATTCAAAATAAAGGCCTTAAGCTATCTTTGTTAGAATCTATGGAAATCAACAAATTAAAAAACACAGATATAATTCTGAATGACCAGCTTGAGACAAACAGTTCTCCCCTCCTCAACCTATTTCATTAGAGACTATAAAGTGTAAACCCATACCAAAAACAGATCACTTGAGAAAGGCAATCAGCCGAAACAGCTGTAGTGATAACAAGTTAAAATAAATTTTGTGGAAGTTTGAAAACAAAGTTTTCAGTGTTTTATTGTTACATAAAATGAATTTCCATCAAGTAACGGTCGAATCCATCAATTATACAAACATTTTTATTTAAAAATATCTTTAAAAAAGGTGTATTAATACAAAAATCCTATCGGGCTACTTCACAGAACGTTTTCGGAATGATTATTTCATCATCAGTACTATCTAGATTTACATATTTGAAGCCACTTTAAATATAGTTAAATTAATTTTATGTTTAATTATATTTGTGATGAAAATACATTTTTAATGATACGTAATGATGTTTAAGTTATAAACGGAATTCATGGCAACCAACGTAGAAGTCCACTGGTGTTGCTAGCCCTTAGACACCTATGAGGACTTGAGGATAATATGGATAGGCTATTGTATGGATACAGAATGGGCTATTGTAGGTAAAAGTGATAATGGTTAGATGACACATAGCTTGATGATGACACAAGGATCCTACAGAGGTAACACAGTTGCAAAAAGAACAAATAAATGCAAGTACATAGGATCAAGAGATACTGCATAAGGAACCAGAAACGCCTGTGAAGAAAAATATGTTAACATCTTCTGAGGATAACGTGACTGGGATGAAAGAAGTGATGAAGAGGAATATGTTACAAAAGATAATTCTATAAAATAAATAAAAGACGGGGGCTCTATATTAATGAAGTTTAAAGGAGAAAAATGTATGGCATCAAATTTTGTATATCTTTGCATCCTTCAAAAAATTGGATGTAAAACATTAAATCTCCTATATCTGTGGCTCCAAGTATCTATAGGTAAACATTGAGACATCTCACAGGACCAAGAATTCCAACCGTTTAAAGCTTTCATCATCAACAGCTAGATAGGCATTAATATCTTTATGGTATGCAAATGGTCATTTGAGCCATATCCTGCCCTGAAGTCTGCCTGTTCTTTGGACTGATGGAAATCAAGTTTAGGTGTTAGTCGCTTCTTTAAGTTTTTCATAAAGAGTTTGCATATATGTCACAAGAGACTAATGGGTCCATAGTTATCTAATTTAGTAATATTACCTTTTTTGTGTAAAAAGACAATCACTGCACTGTATCAATCTTTTGAAATCGTACCCTCATGTAAGCATTTATTAAACAATTCGCTTACTCATTTTAAGATGATATCCGCTCCAGCTTTTATTGCCCCAATAACGAGTCCATCACCACTGGACCACTCTTTCCAACCATTCAAGCTTTCATACAGTATTCTTTATGTGCCGTCTTCTACCAAAGGTTGGCGACCATCAAACGATAGGTTTCTCTGTTTTGTGCCGCATGTATTATGTTCGCAGCTTCTGGTATTTGAGACCATTCTCTCAAGTTTCTCAGTCAGGATTTCTTCTTTCTGCCCAAACCTCTTCTACCTTCAATCTTGCCTTCCACGATAAGCTGTAGCAGACTGTACTTATCATTACGGAACACATGGCCCAGGTATGACGCTCTTCTCCTTTTAATAGTTGTTAACAATTCCACCTCTTTACCCATTCATCTTAATACCTCTGTGTTGGTCACTCTGTCTGTCCAAGGTATTCTCAGTATGCGTCGATACAGCCACATTTCTAGAGCCGCTAACTTCTTTATAGTTGCTGCTGTTAATGTCCACCCTTCAACTCCGTAAAGTAGCGTAGAGAGTACGTAGCATTTCGTGGCGCGCCATTGGAGGTTAACGCTTAGGTGGCGGTTGCTTAAGAGCTTTCTCATTTTGATGAATTTCGATCTTGCTATTTCAATTCGGATCTTAATCTCTACGTCTGGGTCCCACTTATCATTTACTGTATATCCCAGATATTTAAATCGGTGTACTCTTTCAATACGTTCGGCTTCAATATTCAGGTCGATATGTTGAATGTTCTTTTTACTGATCACCATGAATTTAGTTTTCTTTCTATTGATCTTCAGTCCAAATTAGTTGCCAGTTGTATTTACTCTATTTAGCATTATCTGTAAATCTTCGATGTTGTCGGCCAGTATAACAGTATCATCTGCATATCGAAAATTACTTATTGGTACGCCATTAATCTTGATGCCCTCGTTGTACTCTTCCAGTTCCTCTAGAAATATTTGTTCCGTGTACAGATTGAAAAGCAGTGGCGAAAGAATACAGCCCTGTCTAACCCCTCTCGAAATGGTTACATTTTCACTCACCATATATAGATTCCAATATAGATTTTTTATAATCTGTATGTCCTTAGTGTCAAGTCCTGAAAGATGTAATAGTTCTATGAGTTTGTCATGTTTGATAGTATCGAATGCTTTCTCATAGTCGATAAAACAGGCGTAAACATCTTTCTGTTGTTTACGCCTGTTACAGTATACGCATACAGTATTAAGATGATGAAAACAAACTATAATTTTAATGATTTTACAGCTACGAAACGTTTTCTCATTTAACCTACTGTATTGTTGTACTTTTCATATTATATCAAATAGTAATACAGCTCATGTACATGTTCGCCACCCTTTATAGTGCTGGTGTAAAATTTCACAAAAACTTATTTAAAATATAGTTGATGTACAGATTGTCCACGTGGAAAATAGCTTTTTAAAGAGGCGTCATAAATTTTATTTATTTTTGGATTCTGCTACAAAATCATTTGTATAACCAACTATGATTAAAAATTGCGCGGTTTTCAATATACATATTTTTATGTTTTGAAATTGAATTTTGAGGTAGGATATATAGGGGGTTTATGGTTAGCTATGTTGATACAAATCAGGTTCTTTGGTTTTCGCAATTTTAACTCATTCGAATTTGACAATAAAATATTTTGGTCAATTATTGGCAATACTACGTAATCATTTTCCTATCAAACACAACTGAAACCACAATTAACACAAATATGTTTTTGAATTTAAACAAATTGGAATAAATCTAGTTGATTCTCATATGAATTCTCATATATGTAAACTAAAAAGAATTGTATCAAAATCAGAATTCGATATCGTATCGAAAAGCAAAAGCTTCAATAGTTACAATGTCTTGTTCAAGAAAAAATAAATTTGATCTATGAAACTGTAACCGTTCTCGGATCGTGGAATCTAAACTGACTAACATTTTTTGTAATATATGTAATTTTTTGCTTAAAATGTTTACTATGCACCAGTTTTTCACACAGAATTTACAATCTCCTAAAATTTTGAATAACTGTTTTTCTATTTTCTATTTTCCTGTGACATCTTAATACAATTTATATTGTTCTAAAGCTATTTTCTTGTGGCATCTTAATGTAATTACTATTTTTCTATTATTAAAGTTTCAATTTCCACTCCGGAAATCGTTCTCAAAATACAAACATTAATGTTTGTATGTATGTATAATGTATATTTTGATGGCATAGACTTCTACAAACCATAGAATTTTTTTATTTTTCAACAACGAATAAAATGCTGTTTGCAAAATTTTTACATCATAAACGCTGAAAAAGTTGGAAAACTTTTGAAATTTGAAAAAGCAACTTCAGTAAACATTTCAGAATGATCCGTTGAATGCTGAAAAATACACGAAGTAAATTCTGCGTTTTTTATTGAAATTAACAATTCTTCGTTTTACAAACTATTAATTAATTAGGAAAAGATTTGATTTCACGTATAGTGCGTCTGTGTATCCGCTTATACGTATTTCGGCCTAATAGGCCTCTTCAGAACGGCTTTCGCAGTCGCTCTGAGAGTGAAAATAAAACTATTCTGTCTTAGGAAGCAACTCTAACATGGCTTCGAATGGACGCAAATAGCGACATCTGATATAAAATCCGTAAACTAATTTTCGAAACCAAATTCAGATTTTTGCTTTAATCTGTGCCTTCTAAGAATTGCAAGGCAAAACAGACGTTGATAAAGATGTTATTAGAGACATGGGGAATCTAAAATTTGCATTCCACAACATATCTCCTCAACTAAGCAAAAATCCTTAGCGAATTGATTTCATCCATGATCAAATTGAAGAGCATGGGGTTCAATGAATCCCCTTATCTAATTCCGTTGTCTATTTCTATAGGTTCTCTAAGTTGTCCATCTATTCTGACTTTGATTTTGTTGTTTTGGTAGATGTTTTCGATAGTTTTTATAATATTTAGGGGAACTTCTCTATTATACAGAAGATGGATTACATCTTTGAGTCTGACTCTGTCAAACGCTTTCTTTAGGTCAATCAGACACAGAAATGCTGCTCTATTATACTCCATTAACATATCTTGAAACGTATTTTATATATAAATTTAGCTCTGACATCCTGCTCTATATTTCTTTAAACTCTAACGTGTCCCACTTTTGAAATGGTTTTAGCGTATACTAAATTAAGCTTTAAATCTCACAATTTTTAAATTAATTTTAGAGTCTAAGCTTTAGCCTGCTCTTAATGTATGTTTTTGTTTCATCTTAAAATTTTAATTAAATGTTTACCCGCTTTCTATCATAAACTTAATAAACATAAATAAAAAACATTTTCTATATCGTAGGGCATAAAAAACATGTAAATTAAATGCAAAAAAGTCAAAACGAAACAAAAGAGAAATAACTCACCACATCGAGGTTGAAAAGTGACGACACTTTTTTGATGAACCCGTCCTTTTCTTGTTTGCTTTTCTTTCTTCCACGCGTCGTCATATTTTCTACACTTTAAAAAATTGCACGGATATCACACCGAAATTAAAACTCTGACGTCACAATTCATAATAAAAAACGAAAAACAGGTTTAAACTTCACAAGCCATTCCAATGGATAAAAAACAATTCTGAAAATAAATAAAATGTGTTGAGAAATATAAACGAGTGATATGGCAACCTCGACAAAAGTTAGTATAAGTAGTCTGTAGGTAAAATTTGTTAAAATTGCAGAAGGGTAATTTTTTTATATGCGCTTTTCTGTGGAACGTATCCACCGCATAGAACGAGACCTTACTGTATACCTAATTTTCGAAATATTTCTTATTTTTCAATTTATTATTTGCAACTAAATATTTTTCATGTATTTTTCCTTGCAGGTCTTTGCAAAATTGTCTTTAGTTTTATTGTAATCATTTTTATTAGAAGATTCATTTTAAGTTGGGAGTTGTCTTGAAAATCGTTATATCTACCGATCAGGAGATATGACAGTTCATTTTGTAGTAAGAAAATGATTAATTTGTAGATGCCTATTTAATAATTAGCTGTATCAAAAATTTACTCAGATAAATATAAAACTATAAATCATATAATAATCATAAGATAAATATAACCACTTGTCATTTGTTTTATTTAGAATAGAGATAAAATCATTTTGTTATCAGTATTAATGAAAATGAAACTGCTTTATGACATACGAGTATTGAATTGTAAAATTAATGTGAAAATCGTTATCAATATCTTTATTGTTCAACAATATAAACATAAATATTAGATAACACAAAAGATAAGACAAAGAGCATAAAATTTTACTCGTATTCTAAAATTGTTTCTTCTGTCATCTCAGTTTTTCTAAATAACTTTATGGAAATATGTACCACAAACGGTGAAATAGAGTCTGTATTGCTCCAACGCCCACGAGGCAAATGGTTTAAAATAACGGTTGAAAACTAGTTTCATTTGCAAGCGGTTTACAACCTAAACAAAACCTGTGTTTGCCCACCTGCGTTTGGGATCAGTTTAGTTATAATATAATGTTACCAGCTTATAATACAATGTTAAATTAGGCAAAATGGTGGGTATAAGAAAGACCAATTTAAAAAATTATTCAGTTTTTCTGAAACAAAAGAAACAAAGCTTTTTTCATAAATATATTTCTCATCTACCATGGATATTTGAACAAATGAATCATGTTCAGATGTTTCGTTAAATTTCCAATGTGAAAAAGTTATTCGTTATTCTGAAAAATCAACAGATTAATATTTTTTGTAATAGCCTCTTCATTTTTGCTTATCTCCAACTGCCAATTTTAATGTGTACCCAAAATTCAAATAATATCTTAAAATAGAAATATTCGTCATTTTTTTTTTTCAATTATTCAGTTAATAATAATTATTCTTTATAATAACAATAATAATTCTTTATCCTATCCAAAACAATCTAAACAACATTTTTTTGACCAGTCTTTAATTTCTGTATAATATGGCGAATCTTAAAGTATTTATATCCTAAAATTTTGGCCAAATATACCAAATATTTATATAATAAGGTGTTACAAAAAATTGCAACCCTTTTGCCTTTACGCCTTTACGCTGCCGAGATCACAAAATAGTTGAAAAAGCAATCGGTTTTAGACCATAGTTTAAAACAGTTGCACCGTGGGCGCTGGACTTTACTTCAACTATACTAAAAATAGTATAGTTGATTAGGTTACCACATAAAATTAATGAACCAAACCGAACAAAGGTGGTTTAATGGTATATTTCAACATATTTATATAGTATTTTATAATTAAAATATAAATAATTTACACAATGTTATCCAGTGAATATTATTAAATCATATACAATGTATAAACGTAATTTACTTACTACAAAAAAAAAATAGAAATTTCTTACGTCACTTACACATAATATGGCTAAAAACTTTACATGAGACAAACGGGTAGATTTGTTAAGAAAATCTTGTTTGAACACAACGAATTAGGTATTCGATTTCAAAACGTTTAAATTCAAAAATAATCTCATTATAATGTTTAATAAACGAAGGTGAACAATTACTCGCGACTTAAAAATAGATAAATAAAATTTAGCAAACAGGGAATTTAGTTTTGATTAAAAGTAGGGAAGTTCCTGTCTGAAAGCTATTAAACTTTGCAGAGGGTTCCCGGGGGATGATTGCCTATCTCTTGCCCCCAGATTTTGAAAGGTACAAACGTTTTACGGAGGAGAGGGAGGATGTTGAAACCTGTTACTTACAAAGTAACTTTAACGTTCAAAAAGTGGCCAAAATGGTTTGGAAAAATCTTCGATTAATTATTTGAGGCTATTGTGGAATCATCATTATCATCATCAGCCGTTTGATTCCACTGCTGAATCCACTTGTGCTAGATGCGCTTGATGTCGTCTGACCACCTTTGATTGCTGAATTACCACAAACTGCTGAATATGTATATACTTATTAATAAAAAAAACTGTGAGAAATGTTGCATAGGGAAAACGTGTGCTAAGCTTGTGCCTAGGATCTTAACGGAGGAACAGAAGATGCATCGTAATCTTGGAATGCATTAACAACGACTCAGACTTCTTGTGAAGGGTTATAACTTAGACCGAAACTTGTATTTTTTAATATGACCCTGAAATCAAGCGGCAATCCATGCAGTGGAAGACTCCAAACTTCCCGAAAGTCAAAAAAGCGAGGATGAGTGAGTCTAAATTCAAGGCGATGTTAATTGTTCTTCAGTATATGGGGCGAAGTTCAAATGAAATAGGTAGTATAAGATCAGACAGTTAGTCATTATTATTATTAGCAGGCTTTAAGAAAAATAAGAGAAAAAATCGCTAAAAGATGCCTGAAATATGGAAAGAGAACTCCTAGATTCTCTATCACGACAACGCACCAGCGCTCACTCTATCAAGCACTATTTGGCCTAAAACTAGATCATAATCATGGACATCCGCCCTATTCGCCAGATTTCACCCTGTGACTTCTACATGTTCCCAAAAATAAAATCCTGCTAGAATGGAACCCGCACCTAATCATTAAAATGATGTAAAATCTGCGCAGCTACTCAACAAACTGTTGGAAAATAGCCAGTTATCACCAAACCAGACAGTAAAATACAAAAATGTGCGACCAAAATAAAAAAAGGATGAGCTACAAAGGAAAGATATTTAAAAAAAAGCTACACTACCGATATGCGTAAAAGGAGCACTTGTAAAACTGTATATGATTTTGATACTTATATAAAATTAAAATGAACCACAAAAAAAAGATAAAACAAAATGTACAAATATTGGAACGGAAATATTCATATCTTTGTTCCCGTTCTTCTATTAACAAAGTAATAAGTAACAAAATACTTTTACACTATAAATGTTTGCAACATTTTAGATAAGAACCAGGCGCTCCTGGTTCATGTGGTAGATCCTAAAGAGGAAAGTGGAAATTGCAAAAGCATAGCAACAAGTCACTTTAAATATAATATGAGTGCCAGTAGAAAAAGTTAAAAAATATTGATATTTTGGTACTCTTCGTGATGAAAAAGAATTTACAGAAGAAATAAGGATAAGAACTGGACAAGCTATATTCAATAAAACTAAAAAAGTGCTATGAAGTAACGACCTGGGTTTACAACTAAAAGTAAGTCATTTGTCATTCTGTATTGAATATATAGTGGAAGACTAGACTTTAAACAAAGAAATGAGTGACCGACTGGGAGCATTTGAGATGTGGACCTACAGAAGGACATTAAAAAATAAATTAAGTAGGCATACAAACAAATGCTG
The DNA here is from genome assembly GCF_040954645.1 of Diabrotica undecimpunctata. NCBI lineage: Eukaryota > Metazoa > Arthropoda > Insecta > Coleoptera > Chrysomelidae > Diabrotica > Diabrotica undecimpunctata. The sequence continues at coordinate 158,549,673 of NC_092804.1, forward strand.
AATCCTCAGAAAAATGAAAATGGAAAAGAAAGTGATGAATACGATTAAGGCACATTTGCTGGTTGAATAATCTGAGAAAAAAAGGTAAAAATGTAGTTGAATTGACCTGTTCGGAGCTGTAGTCTTAAAGGTGAAAATTACCCTGATAAGTACCCACCTTCTTAAGGAGATGGAACCTAAGGAAGTAGAATAGTTTCTTCCACAAGATGGGCTTTTATTTCACCAAAGAAATTAATAAATCGATATCTTTAAAGGTTCGTCGGTTATTTACTAATAATATAATTGATACATGATTTCATTCGAACAATGTCAATATTAGATCAATTTTTGGTTGCTGTCCGGTACAAAACGTATTAATTCGGGCTTTGTTAATTACATAATGTAATACAACAACACGCTACTGAAAACCGAGTACAGTTCATTCAATTTGCTTGACTACACGTCCGTCGAGAATTCTATGAACGTATTTGGTATTATGCTTCAGTTTTTTGGCGCGCCACATATAAGCGGTTATTTATATAATTTATGCACCACTATTAGATAAAACTGAATACTATAAAAAATGTACAGTACATTTCTACGTTAACGAGAAAGTTTACAATTAAAACAATTTAAATATTGTTAACAGACTATATTGTTAACATCCCGAACGTATAATTTAAAAAATAAAATGCACTCTTCTCTACACCGTGTCGGAAACCATAAATTTAAAAATAAAATGAATATACGAATGCATATCGGTATAATGTATTTTAGACTATCCTTTTTACAGAACTGAAATTTCATATGAACACGTATATTTCGTTTTGCAAATTGCTGTAGACTGCATTGCAACGTCCAATTACTGGAATAGGTAAGCCAGAAAGAGATATACATGGAATTGATAGGATTGTTATGGTCGCTTCTCCGAACTTAGCATTGTTGCCATAGTATAATAAAATATAATATATATATATATATATATATATATATATATATATATATATATATATATATATATTAATAAAAATTAATCGCAAATTGTCTGGACGGGCATGACTTCAGAACGACTACAGCAAATTAGATAATTCTTTTTTTGTTGTGTTTGTTATTATCAGGAGAAGATTTGTGTAAAAGATAATTTTCAAAAAATTGTACGGAAAAAACATTTTTTCTGTCATTTTAAATCGCAATATAACTATAAAACTAGATTTCTGGAAATCTAGTTTTTTAAAACCAATTTTCAAGTCTGGTCATAACGATAAAGCTGAAAATTACCCCTTTCGATACTGTTGCCGTAAAAGTACGATTTTCATTTGCAGCTTTGATGAGCGAGCGCCGTACTATTACGCAAATTAATCTCCATCGTTCAGGTTCTGTCACCGTACATTTTTAAGTATTTACATCTTTGGAGAGCTATAATCCTAATAGTACGTTCTACATTGTCCAACTTACTTACTATAATATATATATATATATATATATATATATATATATATATATATATATATATATATATTGTTATGATTGTTTATTTTGACTTTAATCTTAGTTTATTGAGCCAATAAAAAAGAAATATAATTTATTTGTTATCAAAAGTAAAATAATCCTTATATTACCTGTGTTCGATGGATTCAAAAGATTTTCTAGTTGTCTTTTATCGGGATAGAGAAGAAAAGGATAAGAATACAAATATATTATATTACAAATATTTACGTTTCTTTATTTTATCTGAACGAATAAAACAATTATTAAATTCTGTCGTTATCTTATCAATCAGCATACAAGAAAATAAATTAAATTTTTATAATAATAAGATTATAAAGCTACATACATTTATATTACGTGAAAACCAATTTTACTTAAAATTTTCTTTACTTGAAACAAGAAACAACAAAATTTTAAACTTTTGATTAGCCTAACAAAACCTCAGTTCTTAAATTTGAATGCTAATGACCATGATGTCGAAACGATCCTTCACAGATATAAAATTCAATTGTACAAACACTTACAGCTTATTTTCTTCTTGAGTTGTATGTTGGAAAATACCCAGAAAAGTCCAGTCTCCTCAACGATGTGATCTCTTCTCTTTGGCACCTCGGCTCTTTCTTAACGTCTCTGCAAACCTCCGGCAGACTACACAAAAAACACCTGATTCACTTCTCCAAACTCAGCTATTTATTTATGACACCAGGACCTCCTTTTGTCAACTTGATGCCGTAAGAATACTTTCACATATACTTTATAAAATGCCCACGGTAGATACAAGGACCTCTTTTAATCTACTTGTTATCTCCTTCTTCAAACTATTCACTTCTTTTCGTTACGCCGGTATCCAAACTCACGAACCACACCCTATCTTGAGACAAACGACTGTTTCCTTTCGATGACCAAAATATGACTAACTTCTCCCGTCTCATGATCGGCTCACAAATTCCCATTTTAAAACGACCGTCCAATCAAAATCTCAAATTGTGTTTACCATGATTTTGGAAAAGCCTAATTTCGGTTTCAGAGAAAAACTAAATAGCTTACTTTAAAATTGGTTTTGTCAATACATCATTTATACATATTTCAAAAGATTAGAATATGGTCATTTAATACTCGACTATACAAACAATGAAAAGATTAACTTACAGGTAAAATGTCTTCTAATTCTAAACAAAGGTTTTTTTGATAATTTTGTTTGAAACGGAAAAAGGTCGTTTGCCAAACCACTTTCTATTCTTATCTACACTAAATCTTATCTTAAATTAATATATACATTTTTGTTTATAATGATATCTTAAAATTTTATTCCGATGGATATTTTTATTTATTTTTCTTTGGTTGGGAAAGAAGAAACATAACAATATATATATATATATATATATATATATATATATATATATATATATATATATATATATATATATATATATATATACTTATTATAGTATCGTCCATGTACGTTACGATCCGCAAATACACCAAACTGATGTCGTACATACACGGCAGCACATCACTCACCCTAGCGCCGTATTTTCTAAATGCCGTTTTTTTACGTTAAGTTTTACGAAAAACAATTCCACTACTTCGATAAAACGAATATAAACAAACTGCCGACAAACGGAAAACAATTCAACCACTTCAATATAAAGAATATAAACTACTGAGTGACCGTCTCGATCGCGAAGTGCAAAATTTTCCCGGTGCCGTATATGAGCAACGCGCAACCGATACTTGGCCCGTAGCGAAAGGGTTACCGTTCAGTTTGTATACAGTCAGAGTTACCAAAACTATTAGATTTTTTGTAAATAGAATGTTAAGTTTTGATTGCAAAAACATAATAATTGGTGAACAACATGGTTTTAGCCAAGGTAAATCCACAGTTACAAATCTCGTGTATTATACAAATTTTATCATTAACTCGTTGGAGTCTGGTTCTCAGGTTGATTCAATATATGCTGATTTTTCAAAAGCTTTCGATAGAGTCAATCATGAGATCTTGATTGCCAAACTTTGTGGCTATGGCATTAGCGATAATATCTCCAATTGGATTAAACATTATTTGTCTAATCGTTCTCAAATGGTTAAATATGGTAGTTTTTTGTCAAAACCAATTCATATAACATCAGGTGTTCCACAAGGTTCTCATTTGGATCCACTGCTTTTTAATATATTTGTTAACGATTTACAGCAATTAACTCCGGCCCATTTCTCTTATTCGCTGATGACATAAAAATCTTCAGATCTATTGCTTGCCTCTCTGATTGTGAATGTTTGCAGTTGTCCTTAAATAATTTTTCACGTTGGTGTGAAATAAATGTTTTACACTTAAATCTAAAGAAAATGTGTTAAAATCACGTTTAGTAAAACGCAGGCTTCTTTTAATAATAATTACACACTTAATGGTACTGTTCTGCCAGAGATACATCAGGTACGGGATTTGGGTATAACACTGGATAGAAATTATTAATATAGATAGAAACATGAAATTATAATTGGCAGGGATAACCAGACTCATGAACTGAAGAGAAGAATCGGCCTTGGGTGGGCAGCATTTGGAAAACTGAGAGAAACTTTTAAAAGTGAGCTGCCCACATGCCTAAAGAGAAAGGTATTTGATCAGTGCGTCCTCCCAGTCTTGACGTACGGAGCAGAAACACTTACCTTAACAAAAGCAGCAGCTACCAAACTGAGAGTCACGCAGAGAAGAATGGAGCGGTCCATGTTAGGAATAACTCTGCGAGACAGAATAACCAACGAAGACATCAGGAGAAGAACCGGATTGACTGACATCATCGAGAAGATAGCCAGACTAAAATGGAGATGGGCAGGACACATAGCCAGAATGACATATGGGCGATGGACAAAGAGGTTATTGGAATTGAGGCCAAGGGAAGACAAGAGAAGCGTCGGTCGACCACCTACAAGATGGACTGACGATTTAAGAAGACTCAATAAAAACTGGATGAGAGCGGCGCAAGATAGACGGGGTTGGAAACATGAGGAAGAGGCCTATGTTCAGCAGTGGACTCTTGAGGCTGGATGATGAAACTGGATAGAAAACTAAACTTTAATGATCATATTAGTGACATAACTTCACGTGCCCTGAAAATGTTAAGATATATCCAGAGAAATTCAAAGGACTTTTCAGTTTTTACGTTTAAAATATTATACTGTTCGCTAGTGCGATCAATTATAGAATACTGCTGTATTATATGGTGTCCTTTTTATAATACCCAGAAAACTCACAGTTATATTCTTAATCAACTTAAAATCAAAAAATTAGAGACAAGAAGAGCTGAATTCGACTTATATTTTTTACATAAACTTCTAAATGGATTTATTAATTGCCCTGAAATTTTGGGTTTAATCTCATTTAATATATCTATGCGAAGAACCCGTAATTCTGACCTGTTTTTTGTAGATTTCCATTCTACTAATTATAGACTTAATGAAGTTATTTCTAGGATGTTACGTACGGCGAACAATTACCAAACAGATTTAGAATTATTTAATACTTCAACTGCATCATTTAAAAAACATGTTAAAAAACTGTTGTAGCTAGCTTATGTATCTTACTGTAATTTATACATATTGCACAAAAACTGGAAAGGGGTTTAGCCCGTCAATAAATAAATAAATAAATAAATAAATAAACATTGATTCTTAGGTTGGTCTGCCCTGGTGTACTATTTGTCACAGTCTCTATGAAATCTCGTATCCTCCTTGATTTTCTAACCATATTTTTGTTTTGCACATGGTAAAATATTTCGAAGAAAATCTAAATGCAGACAACGAAAATGATCAGAACGAGACAATATATTATACGGCGGAGCTGCACATCGAAAATCCGAGTTATGAAGACGTAGTTCAGATAATAAATAAACTAAAAAATAATAAAGCACCAGGAACGGACGGAATTTCGGCAGAATTATTAAAGCATGGAGGATCCGAACTCTGGGAAAGAATCCATTACCTAATAACATTAATATGGACGAAGGAGCAAATGCCAGAGGAATGGACAGTTGGCCTCATACAGCCAATATATAAAAAAGGAGATAAGAGGGAATGCCAGAATTATAGGCCAATTACATTGCTAAATGTAATATACAAAATTCTTTCTGGTATAATCTACAATAGATTATTAGAGTACTCCGAAAATATAATTGGTGATTATCAAAATGGATTCAGACCAAATAGAGCCACTACAGATAACATATTCATACTAAGAACGATACAAGAAAAAGCTTATGAATACGACATAGACCTATATAATATGTATGTATATAGACTTTAAACAAGCTTTTGATAGTGTGAAAAGAGACAAAAGGCTGGAAGACCTTTGTAATCTAGGTATACCTAAGAAATACATCAGCCTCATAAAAATGACATTGCAGGGTTCAAAAGCCGCAGTCAGAGTAGATGGAGAACTGACTCCCTTGTTTAACATCAACATGGGAGTAAGACAGGGAGATGCCCTATCAACCATGCTATTCAACCTAGTTCTTGAGGCAGTCATCAGAAAATCCAATATAACCGGCCATATAAACACCAAATCAGTACAAATTACTGCATATGCAGACGATGTAGCCATCATTAGTAGGAATAAGCCACGACTAATGAAAGTGTTCAAGCAAATTGATCCTGAAGCAATAAAAAGAGGTCTCAAAATAAACGAAGCAAAAACGAAGTATATGACAGTCAAAAGAATAACTGACAATGAAAATAATATCACAATAGACAACTATACTATCGAACGAGTGGATGCCTTTACATATCTCGGCACAGAAATCAATCAGAATAACTCCGTAAGTAGCGAAATTAATGCACGTATTTCCAGCGGGAATCGTACATACTATGCTAATAAAAGATTGATGACATCGAAATTATTAGACAAAAGAACCAAAATGACTATCTACAGAACACTGATTAGACCCGTAGTAACCTATGGATGTGAAACTTGGGTAATGACGAAAAAAGATGAAGCCCAACTCAGGACATTCGAGAGAAAAATACTGAGGAAAGTATATGGCCCGGTACAAGAGGAAGATGGCACATGGAGAATCAGGAGAAACGACGAGGTTAATGAGTTAAATGAAGGTTATGACATTGTAAGATTTGTGAAAAGTCAAAGACTGTCATGGCTGGGACATGTGCAGAGACAAAATGATGCAAAAACAACAAAGAAAATGTTACAATGGAAGCCCATAGGAAGGCGAAAAAAAGGAAGGCCCAGAACGAGATGGTTGGATGACGTGGAAGACGACCTGAAAACAATGAACATAAGACAATGGAGAAGAAGGGCACAAGAGAGATCTGAATGGAAGGACATAGCCAGACAGGCAAAGACCCATCCAGGGTTATGATGCCAAAAGAAGAAGAAGAAGTATGGTAAAATAGTTGAGATTTTTCTGTCGGTATTAAATATCGTTTCTATTTTGTGTTTTCCCTGTTGTAACCTTTACATATGTTAGAATGGCATTGGTTTTGCGTCTCCTGTTGGGTCCTTAATTCTTCCTTGAGCATGTTGAGCCCTTTCAATGGTATATGTTGAGAAGCCGTTTTTTCTTAGCGCTATTTTCACATTAAGTATTTGTTTAATTTGATGTTCTTCGTCTGGCACTCTTTCCGATCTTGTCACCAGAGTTTTAATTACTGAATTTAATTATGCAGGATGGTGATGTGAATCTGCGTGTAGATATCTGTCGGTATGTGTGGGTTTTCGGTATACTGTATGTCCTATGTGTCCGTCTTCCTTCTTTATTATTAACACATCTAAAAATGGTAGTTGTTCGTTTTCTTCCAGTTCCATAGTAAACTGGATTTTATTGTGGATATTATTGAAATATTATCCATACACGTGGATAAAAGTATCGTCCACATACGTATGTCAAAGTTTGGGGTTGTGTTCGCCTGTTCCTATTGCTCGCAGTTTTATTCCTTGCATAAATAAGTTTGCTATTATTGGTGAGAATGGTGAACCCATCGGTGCTCCTTGTTTATATCTTTGCTTCTTATAGATAAGCAGTGCTTTGTTAGATTTAGAGTATCCTGTGGCATTGGATACTTTTTGCTTATAATTTCTAATGATTCGAATGATTTCTAATAATTACTAAGTCCAAAAAATCAAACAGATAGGTTACTGTTATAAAGGTCCATGCTACTCAAAACAACTCGTTTGCGTCGCTGTGTCAGTGTCACGAGAAAAATCTTATTTCCCTGAACTAACAAGTATAATGTGCATTTGACTGATAAGGAATATCTTTTTATATGAACACTACTTTATTCAAGTATGTTATTATTAGTGTTCTTTATTGTTTTTATAAAATTTAATTCTAATTAAGTAGTAAGTTTTGATTGTAGCGAATACAAATAATTCCGGCAACGCCGCTTAACCACGAAATTCACCTGTTCTAGACAGATTTCTGGATGAAGAACGTAGTTAACTAAATGCACTAGCCACTAAAGGTAGATAGATATTTTCCTGTCTGATATGTTAGAAATAAGTGGCTGACAAATCTCTGTACTCAATTCTTTTGGAATTTCCGTTCAGGTAAGATAGTGAACGCCGTTTATCTGTCTTATTTACTTTTGTTGTGTAGACGAGGTTATTAAAATTTATATATCTCATCGGTTTATGTGGATATTGCTATTTTATCTTAGACATTTTAAAACATAGGAGTTATCATAGCGTGTCGAGATGTAATACGACTCGTCTGATACGATGCAACATAACATGAGTAATATATACGGTACTGTGCGAATTAATGGAATCAAAGGCTGTTTTAATTAAAAATCAGTTTATTTAGAAAAATAAATATATTTTCACAAAACTATAAAGGTAAACTTACATCATTTAGTAGGAAATATGTCCCCCTTTGGCTGCAATTACTCATTCTACGAGCTTCTGACAGTTCTCAGATATCCTTTCAACTCGAAACCAAACCTGAATGACCGCTTCTATCATTTTTATTTTTGTACTACAGTCGATTTTGCGCAGTCTAGCTTTGCAAATGGCCCATAAATTTTCAATGGGGTTGAGATCTGGCGAATTACCGGGTCAATCTAAAACAATAATCTTCTTATTTTTGAAAAATTCCATCATTTGATTTGATTTGTGACAGGGAGCAGAGTCCTGTTGAAGAATCGCTCCTCCTAGGGGCTAACATTTTTGGATTTCTGTGTCCAAACGCTGTTCCATGGATTTGTGATTTTGGCTGTTCATCATGCCTTCGATTGGTACCAAAGATCCAAACCATGTATGAAAAACATACTTACCCAAAAAATTTTTTTGACTAGATGTTTTATGGTTTGATCAATATGAGATGGTGTAAAGTTTTCGTTGTCAGACTTAATGGAGAATTTCGACCGATGTCCCTGAACGATAAAGTGGGTTTCGTTTGTAAATAGGACTTTTCTCCAGTCGTCTACAGTCCATCTAGAGTATTTTTTGACCTACAACAGCCTTTGTTTCTTCATTCATTCAGTTAGAAGCGGTTTTTTTGTCGACACATTGCCCTTCTAGCATTCTCCAAAAGTCTTTTCGGAACAGTTGAGTTATGAATTACTACACCTAATGCCTCTTGTTGGAGTTCTTGGCTTGTTTTTCTTGGGTCCAATTTTATCTTTCGAAGTAAAATCTCTGCTGGTGTTGTTTTTCTCTTTCTTCCGCATTTTCCTAACCTTTTCACATCCATTGATCTGGTTTCTCATTTACGCTTCAAAATCTTGCTTACTACCCCCTGACTCCACACGTTCTTGCGATTTCTTTTTATAACATAGTGTGTTCAATTAACGTGACAATCTTTTCACGCTTCCTAGGCTAATATCCATGATGAAATTAAACGAAACAAACTCACTAATTATCGAAAACAACACAAAATGGTTCAAAAGAACATAAAATTAGTGGGAAAGGTCCTAAAAACACCCTCAAATAAAAGACAGAGGAAAGTAAAGTTGTATTTTCAATGCTTGGTCAGTTGTAAATGTGTGGACAGTGTTGCCAAATGTCACATTGATTCCATTAATTCGCAAAACACTCAAATATATTATGTTTGAAAAAAGTTGAATCAATTTAATGCTTTCTGAGAAACAATTTTATTTACAATTTCTGACAAACAATTTATTATTATATAAATATACAACTCTGACTGTTTTCCGACGCGCGAATAATTGTTCATGCGCAAGGACAATTTTAAACGTTTAAAATCAAATACGTTCGTTGAAATCATCGCTAACTTTGTAAACTTCCTTCGTCAGTCAGTCTCGTTCCATTGTACAGTAGAGGTTGCAACAAATGGGCTCGGCCCAACAAATAAATAATAAATTTAATTTGCTATAAAAATGCCATAAAAATAGGGTTTGATGATAAAAGGGTGAAAATTACGGGTTGTATGTACTTTTTAACTGACTGTATACAAAACACTAATAAGACCAGTGCTAACATATGGTTCAGAAACTTGGGACACTAACACAGAATGACCAAGAATTTCTCAAACGTTTTGAGCGAAAAATATTAAGACGAATATATGGAGGCATAAAAGAACAAGGGTTGTGGCGCAGGTGTTACAATTTTGAGTTGTATAGAAGATTTGGAGAACCTGACGTTGTAAAATTCATTAAGGTAGCACGCCTCAGATGGATAGGTCATGTAATCAGACGAGAGGAAGATGCCATAGTCAGAAAAGTTTTTGACCGAAGAGGGCCGATCGGACAACCAATAAGAGGAAGACCGAGACTTAGGTACCAAGACAACCTAGAAAATGATTTGAAGTCTATCGGAATTAGAGCATGGAGAAGAGTTGCCAGAGACAGGGGCGAATGGAGGATTGTTCTGAAGAAGGTTTTGGCTCATAAAGAGCTGTAACGCCACTGATGATGATGATGATGATGATGTATTTTTTAATGCCACCTCATAAAAAAATAAAAATAAAAAATCAAATGTCTGTCATCCCACAAATGTAAAGCAACCATGCGCAGTAATAAAACTAGAGAGCCCCAATACTACAAGCAGTAAACGGTAAACAAAATCATCAATGTAAAGCACAAAAAATGATAAGCACTCCAGAATAGGAAGAAGAAACGTGTTGGAAAATCCTTTCTACACCAAAGGGCCCAAGAAAGTAATACTTACTTGCCACGAAAAAGGAAACACCACCTGGAGTGGTTTAAATCCAAACTTATACCTGGTAGGTAGGTATCTTTATAAACTATATAAACGCCTTATTCTTGTCAAATAAGCTTTATACCAGATATAAACCACAGGATCCTGTTTACTAACATCTATAACACTCGACTTAATTATAATGACAAGATCATTGAGAATTTTTATATAATACACGCTTCTACGTTGTGATAAATGGAAAGAACAGCAGATGGAGAACCTATAATAACGAGCTACTCCAGCAAAGCGTTCTGACACGAGAGGAAAAATTGTCGAACAATTAGAATGTACAATGGAAGAGATCTTGACTATGATGTCAATATATTTCAAACATAACTCCTACTACTGTTCTGAAGCTGTTTTCTTATTTTACAGTGCCTGTAAAACTAAATATATCCTGAGAGGATCTACACCTAGAACATAGATAAACCTAAATTTCTTGAAGTCTTACGAGATCGCTCATTGGTAGATACATACAGCTGTCAAAATACAAAACAAAAACACGGGAAAACACGGGAAACAAACTCCTAAACCTTGCAGGAAGTAAGTGGGTTGTGAATTCAAGGGGTGCAAAGTCAACAACCGAAGCCTCGTACGTGTCTGTAGTACAATATTTTTGTCCTGTATGGACTAGGAATAGACACACTTAACAAGTCACCTCTCCGTTGAACTACGGAAAAATGGTAGAGGATATGATAGTACGAATAGGACGAAGAAGTATTGGCAGACCAAGAAAAAAATGGTGCGATAATTTAAGCAATTTAGGAGGCTAATATTAAAGAAGAAACAGGCTTTAAAGCCTACATACAAGAAGGAAGAAGAAGAGGAAGAATGTCGGTCTACCATAAGAATCAAGTTTGTATAGGTTAAGAGAAAATGTAATATCAATCTTTTGAATTTTTAACGTTTTTAATTCCTAATTCATTATGATCGCAATTTTATTTTTTAACCGACAACTTTTCTACGTTTCTTAAGTTGTCCATTCCATGAAGCTACCCATCGTATACATTTTCTTTGCACTTCTTTTTAAATAGTAACATTGTATTACTTAATACTCGTTTCATTATTATACTAAACAAATATCCATAATCACCTACCATTAATTTCCGTAAGTACCTGTCAGATAACCAGCACAACCGAGCACATAATTACGGAAAAATAGATCAAGGTACTTAACTAAATTTTTTATTTGGCGTTTCTCATTATAACATCAACATGAAGGGCATTTACAGCAGGTAGTTTTTATTACTGGTGATAATACAAGCTGTATTCGGCCTACATTTTGTGTAATCAAAGTAAATATACAATAATGTGTAATAATTAGTCAGAGATACAGGAATATCAGGTATACCTATAAAGTTTTTTAAAAAATGTTATCTTTGTGTTATCAGAAACTATCCAAATAATATTTACAAAATTTTTTAATAGATATGAAGTTTTCTAATACATACTTATAATATATTTACAGAATACGAGGAGTATGATGTCTAAAACCGACTGACAATTTGCTCTTTTTGGGACGTTTCAAGTTTTATAAAGAATACTCACTTATGTAATAAAATTCCACCCATGCAATTCTGATTATAGTTCAGGGAAATAAGCAAAAAACGTACCCTGTTTGTGACACTGACGCCGCCATAAAAACGACAGTTGTTTTGAGTAGTATGGATCTCTTTATTAAGAACCTATATGTTTCCTACGATTTTTTGCATTTAATTAGTTAACAAATTAAGGTCAAAAATTGGTAAATTTTCGCTATTTTCGTCTATAAGCAAAAAGTGAACTATTTGAAACAAAGAGAGTAAGAACCTTATAAGTCTAATCTTTAAAAACCTTCAAAATGGCGTTTTTAAACGTTTCCATCCTTCTTTCTTGTTTAGAAAGTTGCAAGATAAGTCAGAAATTTCGGTTTTTATAAATGTTAATACCTTTCTTAAAAATAAACTTAGAACCTTCATATTAAATGAATTGTAGGGACTTTTGGGGCGTAAAATATGATCAAAATTTCAAAGCTATCGGTCAAATAGTTTAAAAGTTATTTTATTTGTTTATTCCAGGTTAATTTTTTTACAAGAATGTACGAAAGTCAGTAAACAATGAAGTAACAGTTATTCTACGGGAAGCTTATAAAAGAAGAAAATTTAATCATTATTATAAAGAAAAAGAAGAAATACAATTTTGAATATTGCAAAATCATTTTGCAAAAACCGATTTTTTGCTTATAAGCAACGACAATAACTTTTTAACCATTGCCTCATCATCATCATCAACTAGACTCTAACGTCCACTGCTGAACATAGGCCTCTCGCATGCTTTTCCACTTAGTCCGATTTTGCGCCATCTGAATCCAATTTGTAATCACTCTGTTTATGTTATCTGTCCATCTCGTTGGGGGTAGACTTCTATTTCTGTTAGCTTGTATTCGGGGTCTCCATTCCAAAATCTTTTTGTCCGCCGGTCATCAACTGATCTTGCTACATGGCCTGCCCAGTTCCACTTTAGTGTTGTTATCTTTTCAATAACGTCTGCTACTCCTGATCTTTTGCGTATAGTAGCATTGGGTATTCTATCACGTAGAGAAACCCCCAACATTATTCTCTCCATTGCCTTTTCCACAACTTGTAGTTTACTCACTGTTGTTCTTGTGAGTGTTAGGGTTTTCTGCGCCGTAGGTCATCACTGGCAAAATACACTGATTAAATACTTTTCTTTTCAGACACATTGGAATCTTAGACCTAAAAATATCCTTCATCTTTCCAAATGCCGCCCAAGCGAGGTTTTCTTCTTTTCAGCTCGATTGTTTGGTTGTCTCGACTTATTCTGATCTCATGGCCCAAGTATTTATAGGAGTCAACTGGCTCAATATATTTGTCTTCTACTGAGATGTTTTTGTTGTGGACTAAATTTGTCATAAATTGTATTTTTCAAAAATTTATTTTAAGAATAACTCTTTTTGTGGCAGTATGGAGTTCTTGGAGCATTATCTGTGCCTGATCACAGCTGTCTTCAATAAGGACGATATCATCTGCAAATTTAAGGTTATTTAAAAATTTTCCATCTACATTGATGCCCTTTTCGTTCCAATCTATTGTTTTTGCCTGTAGGACAATAATTTTTTCATACAAATCAAATTTACAGAAAGGAAAAGTTGTCCTAGGAGAATTTCGGACGGAGTTAGTCTTGTTTTTAATAATTCACAGCAGCGTTGTTTATTCACAACTAAGAGATATAAAATTAGCGATATTTAAAAGAACATACTTTAAAGTTTTAATGTGCCAAATTCGAAAAAGATTGCCTTCAACAGAAGGAGCTGTTAACTGTATCTCTGGTTCTTGTTTATGGATTTCGACGTCTCTTTTTATAATTTGTATGTACTTTTTGCGTACATTGTAAATATACATTATTTAAATAAATAAATTGTTAAATAAAAATCTAATTTGTCTAAACACTATCAGAGATTTGTTGTAACAATACATCTTCCAGCAGGATGGAGCGCCCTGCCATACGGCCAAGACTTCCATGGAATGGTTGAGAAACCATGACGTCCTGCCTTGGCCTGGAAATAGTCCCGATTTAAGTAAATACAATAGAACATCTATGGTCAAGTGATATTATCAAGCTGAAACCTAGTAACAAGAGGGAACTGATCGAAGCCATTATTCAATACTTACTGGTTTGGAGTTAAATACACCAGAAGATTTTGCTCGTCTCGAGAACTCCATGAGTCGCAGAATTGTGTATGTGCAAAAAACATACTAATTTTCTTCATAATACTTAACCATTCTGACATTTTTTTAATATATCCTACTAATAGCTTAGGGCTGTTTTATTTATTTTAAAATTTTTAGAGGGTTTGCCCCCTCCCCCCCCCCCAAATAGACATTAGATATTAAGTAGTCGCATAAAACCATGCAATAAAATTATAAATAATCTTGTAAATAATATACTCGTAAGTCGTGTAAAAAAGAGGAATGCTGCTAACAAAACTAAAATTTTTGTAGTTTCCAGAATTTTGGCCACTAGTGTGGAAATCACAAAAAAGCTTATAGAACTCTAGAAAATGCTTTCGACTGGAACTAAACATAGAAGAGACGTAATCTCCTCTTCAAAAAGTAAGGATTTGATGCATAGAATGTTACTTTTGTAGTATATAAAAATACTTTTTGAAAAGTAGGCAAAGAGGACTTGAAAAACTGAAAAAATAAGCAAAATATGACACTCTGGGACTAAACAATTTAACTAACATAAATAGAAGGAACAGCTGCATCACCAATCAAAAAGGAACATGTGATAAAGACGTAAGTACAACCAATGTAAAAACATTCAAAAATTTCTTGGTCAAATATATCTCGAGTAAATGTGGAAAAATTACTTTCGACAATTTCAATTCATACAACTCAAGGGCATTCTAGAGAAATATATCCTTCTGATAAAAAAAAACATAACAAAACATGTATACATTGTTTTCTGTCGAGGAAAACTGCTACAGTACTTAGAGAAATGATAAGGATATCATAACACTGACTCACCTTGTATCTAGGCAATGTTTGATTTGGTTTTGCAAACTTTTTATCAGTGATATCATGTTTCATAAAATATCAATAACAACTTAAAATATTATTTTAAAAATTGTTTATAAAATTTTTATGTTAAAACATTATGGGCATTAACCTTTGACTTTATTTCTCGAGGTTACCATAAAATACCAACGACAATGGTACAGTTAACAAACAACCGTTTTTTATGCATCAGACGTCTGTAAACTTACAAAAAACTTGAATCATCTATTCATAATACCTTTACTGAAAGGATCTACCTGTGTTCAAAACACATTATTAGATATGACACAGAAAACAAAACCTGTAGTTTGTAGTAGAGATAAAGTTAACTATTTTTAGTATTGTTACATTTAATAACAATTAAAATGTACTGAAATCAGTGCTGTAGACCATCTAATCTGTCAAATTTAACTAGCAACTTGTTGATGTCTTTGAGGTTATGTTGTATTTAACAAGCTTCTTTTTAAATTGTCTACTACAAACAATATCCTATGTATAAAAAACGGAAGTTTACAGATAAATATCATGAATATTTACCTTTTTTACACTAAACTAGATAACAAACCGCTTGAACAACATACAAACACACAAAATCAAAAACTAGTTTTCAACACAGCACTTTTAACTACACAAACGGGCACTACGCGAGGTTCTTTTACGTCCGAGTTTTTTCTTTATGAGCTTTTCTAAACAACCCGACGGATTTTCATGTGCAAAAAACATTATACCGGTTAAAAAACGTCAAATGTTTGTTTTCAACCACTTGTAGCTGGCATTATAGATCTAGGCAACGCTGGCAGAGGTGTAGATACATGGCGGCGTTTCGAGATACGTCACGGTAACGAAGTACCGCAAGCCGATATCAGGGTAGCACTTGCTCACTGCGACAGGTGTAAGTGAAAGTGATTTTGTTTCGGATGAAATAAGTTTTTATATTTTTAAACTAGGTTCTAATAAGAAAATACAAAAAAAATAAAATTCAAAATCTAAAATCCTAGTGGTTGGCTATATATCATAGTTTTAAAAAACTTACTATGAAGTAAAAACTTCTTTTGTAAAAAAGTATAAATTTGTTAAAAATTCTAAAAATATCCAAAATGGATTTATAAAGTTTCACAACGTTTTCAGTTCTATCGGGCCATCATCAGTGAATAGCGCCTATATAGTAGTTGAAACTAGCCGTATAACGAGGTCAGATGACCCTTAAATTACATAATTAAAGTAATCAATTTTATAATTACATATTGAACACTAGGTCGCTGTTAAATAATTTCATTTTTAAGTGAACGTACAGGTCCCCGCTCGAAAAATGGACGTGGTACGTAATACGACAGTTTTGTTGAAGCTGTCAATATCTGTTTATTATTTGGGACATAGTTGACTGATTAACATTATATTAAATTGCTCTGACGTCGCATGTCTTTAATAAGAGCAATTATTCTAAGAATTTTATTTTGACTTTCTAAATTTGTAGTAAAACATCTTCTTTTTCTTCTTTTTATGTAGATATGACTCTGTCTGGTTTTCAATGTGCCTTCAGTAAGTTGTCGTTTCATCGTTTTCGTGGTCTTCCTATTGGTCGTCTTCGATCCTCTTCGATAATCAGGATAGAAATAATACATATTTCTACTTGACAATATATTCGAAATCCAGAGTTGAAATGCTGCGGCTATTAACTTGAACAGTCTAGGTATAGTGAAGTAGCAATCGAATTATGTAGTTAGTTATACAAAATGAATGTTAGGAAAATAATTCTTCTACTCACAATCTGTAAATGTGAGTAGAAGAATTATTTTCCTAACACTTATGAATATTCCAGAGGCGTTCGACAAGGAGACGTAATATCACCAAAGCTCCTCACTGCAACTCTAGAAAATATATTCAGCAAAATGAACTGGCAGAACAAAGGAATATCCATTGATGGAGAATACCTCAGCCATCTAAGGTTTGCAGACGACATCGTTCTGATTGCTAATAATCCTGCAGAACTACAAGAATTTATAAGCGACCTAAATGCAGCTAGCAATGATGTTGGCCTAAAAATGAACTTAACAAAAACAAAAACCATGTACGAGCTAGTGGATGTCCAAGATATAATAATAAACAACTTTGCTTTTGAGACAGTAAACGAGTATGTATACCTGGGACAATTAATACATAAATCTTTACTTCCAGAAATCAACAGAAGATTGAAACTAGCTTGGCCACCTTTGGGTAGCAAGCTTCTTCTTTAAGTGCCATCTCCGCGGCGGAGGTAGGCAATCATCATAGCTATTCGGACTTTTGAGACGGCTGCTCTGAAAAGTTCATTTGATGTACATCCGTACCACTCTCTCAGTTGGAACAAGGTGTATTTCTCTCCACGTGTAATATGTCCGAGATATTCCAATTTTCTTGTTTTAATTATATTTAAAATTTCTTTATTCATCCTTCTCAGAACCTCTTTGTTTGTGACGTGTTCTGTCCACGATATTTTCAGAATTCTTCTATACACCCACAGCTCGAATGATTCCAGTTTTTTCATTGATGTCGCATTCAAGGTCCAAGATTCCATTCCATAAAATAAAGTCGAAAAAACATAGCACCTCGCCAACCTAACTCTTAGTTCCAATTTTAAATCCCTTGTACACAGCACTCTTCTCATTTTGTTGAAATTTGCTCTAGCCTTTTCTATTCTGATTTTGGTCTCCTGAATGTAATCATTTGTGGAGTTAATCATTGTTCCCAGATATGCATATTTGTCCACTTGTTCGACATTGGTTCCGTTTATTAGAAGATTCTCGTTATGTCTTTGAGTTTTCGATATTCTCATAAATTTCGTCTTCTTGACATTGATTGTTAAACCATACTCTTTTCCATACTCCGCTATTCTGGTCACCAGTCTCTGAAGATCTTTAATATTTTCGGCTAAGATCACAGTGTCGTCCGCATATCTAATGTTGTTAATGGGAACTCCATTTACCTTTATTCCAGCTGTTTCACCCTTAAGAGCGTTTTTCAGGATCTCTTCGGAGTAGGCGTTAAAAAGAATTGGCGACAATACGCATCCCTGTCTCACTCCACACCTTATTTCAATTTCTTCTGACAGCTGTTCGTTAACACGTACTTTTGCTCGCTGTTTATAGTATAAATTTGATATGATCCTGAGGTCGTTGTAGTCAATCTTCTTTGATTTCAGGACATTCATTAATTGTTTATGTCGTACTTTATCGAATGCTTTATTATAGTCTTCTTTATCAACCATTTTCCATCCACTCCTGATTGTAGGTCTCTCCCAATTGCTTCCATCTTTCTCTATCTTGCGCCAATCTAATCCACTGTTTGCCTGCCATTGTTCGCCTGTCACTGACAGTTATATTCAAATCGAAGATGCCAATCCACCTGAAGAAAAAATCATTCGATCAGTGTATACTGCGAAACTTGAGATTTTAAGTTAAGAGATTTTTCTTCTATGGCGATTCGAGGTAAACTACAAATCCAAGCTTACTGGAAGCTATTGGACGGAGTTTATGAATAACTTTTTATACCGACTATACATCTACAGTTTACCTTTGAAAAACATCATCTTTTGCACTTTTACGTAGAGAGAAAAGGCGTTGAAATAAAAAAAAAATGATTGCGTTTCTCTTCAATTAGAGCTCCACTATTCTCTTACCCGTATATGAATTGAAAGAAAATGCTGTTTATCTTTGTGGTCGTAATAGTAAAATAACACACATGTGTAAACTCTTAAAGGTTTGTTGAGCTTTCGAATATATTTAACTCTTTATCAAAATATACTAAAAATGAAAAAAATACCTACATTGTACAATGAAGTTTTTGTATCATATTAAAGATACAACAGGGTATACAGACCTAATCCTGTAAATATATAACAATAAGTACAACATTAATTTCAAAAAATTCTAGCCATATTTTTATAAAATTAATAAAAATTAATTGAATGAATGAAACAAAAGTTTTGCACTTTATTTATAGTTAATTTTTCCAATGGCGAATATTTTTAAAATTCATAAATTTATTTGTTTTGCTTATAGGTATGTACCTAGATACTTCAGCATTTTTTTAATTCAAATAAATTTTACTGTATATTAAACAGCTTGAAGTACTGCAAATTTATAATTAATTACATAAATTATGTAATCCTAAATAGTTGTGTATACCTAAATAGTACAGCGTCGCCTCGCCGGCCCTGCGTGTGAGAACCAAATACCAGATTTACGAGCCTCACCGATTCCTCTCGAATGAGTCATTTCAAATATTATGGGATTTAGAGGAACATAATATCTTATATTAATCTATGAGTATATCTATCTGGAAATGTGGAAACCGTACATAATCACAAATTGATTTCTTACTGTAATTATAACGGTAGAGTGAGTGATATTGACAATCATTGTAGGTATTATAAAAGATATGCTTTGTACGGTTGGTTGCCTAGTAATAGGAGTTAATTAAATTCAACAATGCACTTGTAACCAGGAACAAGTGGATGGATAGACATTGAATCGATGCGCTCTGGCTTCAGTGGTTGCATATGTAGTAGAATGGATTGTGGATTAATAATTATTCACAACTATGAATAAATTGTTTTCGATATACGAGGTAAAGTTATAAAATAATTGTATTTGATAAAATTGGTAATATACATTATATTAATTAATACCCAAATCGCCATATTCCGTCCTAACAACTATGAAATGTTTTTGATATACGAGGTAAAGTTAAAAAATAATTTGTATTTGATAAATTTGGTAATATATGTACTTACATTACAACTAATACCCGAATCGCCTTAGCATATTCCTGTTCAGTTCTATTTTATTATAGGTATCTATTCTACATTATGATTTTGAATTTGATTCTGACATGTAAAATACATGTTTGTTTGCAACTATCAATTTATCACGTTTCATAACACCGTAGTTACGTACAATCTTATAAAAAATTAACGCAGAAATCACATAAAAAAGTTGAGACGTGAACATGAGCTACTTAAAAATTAAAATCGTTAGCTGGCTAATGAATAAAAAAATTTTAGTTAGCCGTGGAAAGTAAAAGAACCAAATATAAGGCGATACTAAAACCAAGCTGTACATTTGATATAGAACTATGGGGTGTAGACAACCATCCAACAGAGAATGGTAACTGGTACCACTTGCCAAGTACCAAATCAAACTCTAAATAATGATCTAAACATATCTTATGTAATACTTAGTGCCTCATTTTTAATGTAGAAATGTCAGTTTACATCGCATATAACTCAGACAAAATTTATAATATGGACGAAAACACACGAATAACTGTGATATACCTAGTCCAAACTTAGGAAACTAATCGTCATGAAGGGGAAAAACAAATAGGTGCTTTGACTTAAGGAGACTTATAACTATTGTCTGTTGTATAAAGGCTGCTGGTTCTTTTGTACCTCCTCTAGTAATTTTTTCGCACAAAAGTATAAGTGAGCAATTGAAAAAAGGTGTACCACCGGGAATGATAGTTCCGGTGCATCCCTTTGGTTGGAGACAATTTAATCTTTTCACTCAATAATTTCAACATTTTATAGACTTTTGGAAAAGGTCTATATAACTGGGAAAGTTTTTTAGGAGACATTCGTTGGACTTTCCGAGTTTGAATTAGTATCAGCCCGAGTGTCTGATGAAGCAGGGATGCTAAAATGAGTCATAACACTCTATTCACACCGATTCGAGCACAGGAAGATTAACGAATTTGTTCTCCTAGGCCCTAATATATATATATATATATATATATATATATATATATATATATATATATATATATATATATATATACATTTCTAAAGTATTCAACTAGTGAATTCAGAGGTTTAATCGGTCATTCAGGTTGGCAAATAAAAAAAGAAGTCAACTACTTCATAAGTTTATTGAAGACGTTTCGCTTTATATTTCTAAAGCTTCATCAGTTCTCTAAAATATAACAAATGACATTGAGTTTATAAGAAATACAGATATAGTTCATAACTTACAACTCAATATGTAGTATGTTATCGATGTTATCATATCTACTGTACACTTTACTCCTTATTTAAAACTAACTTAACCAAAAAAGAAAAAACAAAGAACAAAAACAAAAAACACACAAACTTTGCAGAAAATAATGTTCATATCGTAGATATGAATATTTAAAAATTTTAAACGAACATTTGGCTTCATTTAGATGGTTCTCCACTGAAGACCAACAAAGTTCTGATTTATTGCAATCTAAGCAAACGACTTGACGCGATACCGAAAATTTTTTTAAGGGCCATGTGTCACCAAATTCCAAGGTTTGAGACAATTATGAACTTCTACAGGGGACATTGCATAATTAGTTGGACAGGTGGAATTTATATGGCGGAAATATTTGATATATTATTTTTAATTTAAATTGAAATTTAAATTATTTTAAATTTATTTATTTAAAAAAAATTATTTATTTATTTATTTATTTAAAATTTAAATTATTTTATATTTATTTTAAATTTATTTATCTTATTTTTATTATTTTTAATGAAATTAAAAATAATATATCAAATATTTCCGCCATATAAATTCCACCTGTCCAACTAATTATGCAATGTCCCCTGTAGAAGTTCATAATTGTCTCAAACCTTGGAATTTGGTGACACATGGCCCTTAAAAAAATTTTCGGTATCGCGTCAAGTCGTTTGCTTAGATTGCAATAAATCAGAACTTTGTTGGTCTTCAGTGGAGAACCATCTAAATGAAGCCAAATGTTCGTTTAAAATTTTTAAATATTCATATCTACGATATGAACATTATTTTCTGCAAAGTTTGTGTGTTTTTTGTTTTTGTTCTTTGTTTTTTCTTTTTTGGTTAAGTTAGTTTTAAATAAGGAGTAAAGTGTACAGTAGATATGATAACATCGATAACATACTACATATTGAGTTGTAAGTTATGAACTATATCTGTATTTCTTATAAACTCAATGTCATTTGTTATATTTTAGAGAACTGATGAAGCTTTAGAAATATAAAGCGAAACGTCTTCAATAAACTTATGAAGTAGTTGACTTCTTTTTTTATTTGCCAACCTGAATGACCGATTAAACCTCTGACCTCACTAGTTGAATACTTTAGATATATATATACATGTATATATAAATACATCTCTCTCCGATAGCACTACAGCCCAAGTCGAGCCTTGGTCTCCTCCAAACTATGCCTTGAACCTTGCCGGTCCCGCGCCGATCTTCTACAGGTTCTTACGTCTAGCAAATTTTGCTCATCCACTTCCACTTCATCCTCCCATTTTATCCGTGGCCTTCCTTTTGCTCTTGTGCTCTGTATTTTACTGTCCAGCGCACTTTTTAGCAATCTTTTGGTCTCCATTCTAACTACATCACCAGCCATAAACACCTATACATCTATGGAAATATAAATGGAAAAACTATCAACCCAAAGCATCCGGAAACTATAAAAAAACGGGTCAAGCAAGAAAACGGATGAGGATCAACTAACACTGGGGAATAGCTGGAGGAAAACAGTTGAGATTTAATTTGAATATAGGGCTCCTGCCATCCGCTTATACATATTTCGACCTTATTAGTTCTCCTCAGAGCGACCTGTAGAAGCTCAGAAGAGGATGGCAGAAGCTCTGCATTAAAATTAAATCTCAAACGTCTTTCTGCTTTATTTATTGACTCATGTTGGTGAGTACTAGAAACTAATTCGCGAAGGATATTTGCCGAGGTGGATCGACAAGTTGTGAAATGCAAATTTTAGATTCTCCTTGTCAGTTAATTTATCAATATATCTGCTTTGTATATTGTAGAAAGCGCAGTAGACATATATCTGAGTTTTATTTTCGCCAAAAAAAAATCTTCGGATTTCTATTATGATTGAAAACGAAATATTAATACTAAACCTTGCAACAAAACTAAACTGCGGTTATGTAAAAAATCAAAGAATTGTCACGAATCAATAAGAATTCAATAAGAGTCCAGCAACCATTTGAGAAACATAATCAAAATACACAGAGGTTATAAATAAGTTTCATGCAAAAATCGATATTAATAGTAGCTAAAACGTACATAATTGTAAATTCTAGTTAAAACAGTGATATAAGTGTAACGATATATGTAGAATACTTTATAAGTCAATATTGATTATACAATAAATATTTCAAAGTTTTACTTAAATATTATCACCATTAACGTTACAAAATGGAGTGTCGAGCATTTTTTTTTATCGGGTATTAATGTTAAAAATATTTAACTAACATTGCCAGTACAAATTCCATTAACACGATTTAATTCACCTGTGGCTATATTTTTATTCTTTTTATAAAATTAAATGGACCCAATATAAAATGGCTAAAAGGTACATTTAGATCTAATTTTAATTAATGAACCATACCACGTAAAGCTTTTATTGGGGCATTTGTCAATCAATCAGGCAATTATGCCTCTTTTTTGAATAACGAGTTTAGCAACAACAGCCATTTTCAATTTAAAATCGATCGCTTGGATTAAAACAAATTATGGCACAGTTACAGTGGTTTTATTTTAATTGATATGAATTTGATAATGTCAGCTAACATTTTTTAGACATTTAGAGAATGTTGTGTCATCAAAAAATATTCGAAATATGACAAATATCGTCGTAATGTTCTTTTGAAAAAATTGAAAATCCTAACTAGAGAACCAGCAACACCTCTCACCTTGTGTTTAATCAAATCAATAATTTCGATCAACAGAAGGCCGATACCTTCAAAAACCATTTACAAAATATACTTACCATCCCTAATAACTACAGATTTGACCACTCGCTACCACTTTCGATTCACAGGAACCATATGAACATTCGATGGATCAACAAACATTCGACCACTTTTGTCGAATCGCCAACTCAAATTCACCGGGGCCTGACAACATTGCCAGAAACCTGACGAACATTGTCATCGCCACTCTCAGACTCTTCATCACCATGGAAGGTAGCAAATACAATAATACTTTTAAAAAAGGACAAACCCAAGACCGATGTAAACTCTTACAAGCCGATCTCTCTATTAAATATCTTGGGAGGATCCTTAAGGAAAGACTCGTGGACTTTACCACAGAACACAATATCATCCCTACGTTTCATTTCGGCTTTAGAGAAGGTCATTTCACCACAACGGCGTTGACATGGTCACAGATATTAACAAAGTCTAAACGACCACAAAATTTCAATAGGCGTTTTTCTCGACGTTCAAAAAGCTTTCGACCATGTCTGGCATGCCAGACTGGTTAAGAAAATACTGAACATTGGCTTGCTGTTTCTATTCGTTAGACTTATGCATTCATATGTTACTCAACGTAAAATCACGGTAAAGGTTGGAGGTCATCTCTCAGCCTCATTTACCCCTACAGCTGTAGTGCCACAAGGTTCCGTATTGGCACCAATACTCTACACAACATACAACAGCGACTTCGCTAATCCAAGTAACACAAGCACACTTACTTTACCTTACGCAGATGACACTGCTCTTGTAACAACATCTTGAGATGCAGATGTCCTCTGTAGGTTTGCTCAAAATCACCTAGACCAGGTCGATAAATGGAGCGGGAGATAGAGAATAACACCTAACCCAAATAAAACACAAATAATTCTCTTTAGACATCCCAATCACAGCAGTTACATCATTCAGTACACTTCATACACTGTTTAGTGTGTTTTTTAGTGTATTTGATTTTATTTTATATTCGGTTGTGTTTATATGTTGTAATATATTGATAGTAGAAAGTCGATAAAATAAATTCAATGTTAGAAACGCTCGGCGCGTCGCATAAGCATGTTTAACGGGTCGCATGCGGGCCGCGTGTTACTTATCCCTACTCTAAAGTTTTAAAACTTATATTTATGTTGAATGAAAAAGACAGTCAACATTTCATTTTATTCGGATCTACTCTGTATGAGTACAAGAAACCAATTCGCTAATTATTTCTGCTTAGTTGAGGAGACATGTCGTGGAATGCAAATTTTAGATTCCCCATGTCTCTATTAACATCTTTATCAACGTCTGCTTTGCCTTACAATTTTTAGAAGGCTCAGATTAAGGCAGAAATCTGACTTGTGTTTCGAAACTATTTTACGGAGTTATATTTATGTATTGAAGTTTATGGTCAAAAAATATATTATTCACTTCCATTTCATTAAAAGCCCGGTATGTATATTATCATTTGAAGGGGTTGGAGCAGAAAGGCATTTTTACATTTTTTGAGTTAAGTGCAGAAAATAATACTAGAGTGTGTGTTCTTTCGGAGCAAAAACGATATAAGCATGTTTAGTTACTCCTGGTGCCATCTATTAATTGGTAGAAAAACCTACTTAACAATTCCTGCATAGTTGTTGGAGCAGAACGGGTATAATATCGCTTGTAGCGTTTGTGCACTCAACATTTTCTAGTAGACTGTTTAACGTACTTGTTGCAGCTAGTGCGTTTTCATTGAAGTTGTGTGTTACAAGGTTTTGTGCACAGAGTTAATGTGCGTTATATAAACCGAAATATATTTATTACCCTGTATTTTTGGAGATGGCTAGTAGTAGCAAAGAGGGTAAGATCAAAATGGATAATTTCAGCTTTAATTTTATGGTTATGTTCCTGTTTTTTCAGATGCCTTTGAATCCGAGTTAGATCCTTATGAAACGGAAGAAGATGAAGACTATCGACCAGAAGACGATGATGTACATTTCTCAGAAGAATCTGAACAGTCAGAGTCAAGCAGTGCTAGCAAATCTACACATGTCATGCCAAGTAAAACAAGAAAACGAAACAGGAATATCGGCGCCTGGAAAAGAAATGAAAAAAAGAAGTTAAGAACCGAAGGCAAGCAGTATGTAGGACACAAGAACGTCATCCATCCAAGTAAGCAATTAAGACCTTTTGATCATACATGCAGATTTAAGTGTAACGAAATTATTTCTGAGGTAGATAGACAAGCTCTATTTGATAAATTTTATAAGCTTCCTAGTTACGACTTGCAAACAGCATATTTATTGTCTTACATAAAAATGATTAAGTTGCTAGGAGGAATCAAGGATCTACAAAACATCGAAATTTTTCGACAAAAATCATGCTAATAAATAAGCGAGTATGTAAAGCATTTTTCCTCCAAACGTTTGATATTAGTAATAGACGGTTTACTACAGTATGTGAAAAAACTGATAGATTTGGTATAACAGAGCCTGATAAAAGGGGAAAAAATTAAAGTGGTAACAAAGTTTACAAAAATACTCGAGAGACTGTAATTCAGCATATAAATATGTTCCCTAAATACAAAAGCCACTACTCTAGTAAAGATAACTTAAATACCCGATATCTTTCCCCAGATCTTAGCGTCGCAAAGATGTACTTATTATATACACAATATTGTAACTAAAATAATAAGCCAATCGTTAAGATGAGTTACTATCGTAATGTTTTTAACAGTGAATTTAATTTGCGATTTCACAAACCCCACACCGACACCTGCTCAAAGTGCGACAACTTGCAGAATATTGTAAAGAACTCTGGAAACGAAATTAGTAATAAAAATGATACAGTGTCTTTAGAACTTCATCAAAGAAAGGCGCAAAGGGCATGTAATATAAAAGAACTGGATATTAAAAGTAACAAAACTTCGAAAGATACTGTGGTAATATGTTTCGATCTACAGCAAACGTTGGCCACGCCATTACTACTTCAAAGGTGTTTTATCTAAGGCAACTGTGGACGTACAATTTTTGCGTCCATAATTTGCTCACTGGAGCAGGCCACATGTACACATGGGATGAAACTGTGTCTGGCAGGGGTTCAGAGGAGATAGGGTCGTGCCTTGTGCATTTTTCAAATCCCTACCATTCACTGTTACTAAAGTAATAACATACAGCGATTCGTGTGGGGGCCAAAATAAAAACAAAAATATTTGCAAGTTATTTATGTATTTAACGAAAGCTACCCACATTAAAGAAATACATCACAAATTCCTTGAGCCAGGTCACACTTATATGGAATGTGACAAGAATTTTGGTTTGATTGAAAAAAAAACAAAAAAAGAAATCCTCAAGTTTTTAGTCCCGATCACTGGAGAAACGTAATCGCAAGTTCTTGCAAAAAATTTATAGTTCACAACATGACAAAGGAAATTTTTTTTTGTTTGAAGGACTTAATAAGCTTATAAAAGAAACAGAAAAAGAAATAGAAGGAAGACCTCTTAAATTTAGAGATATCGTATACTTTAGATATCGTCGGTATACTGCGAAAACCAGGTAAATGTCGGAATACCGAAATCGAGAAAAAACGTTTTTAAAGTTTAGTTTTTTATTGTGAATTAAGCAGTCAGCCTGTTTTTGATATTAGGTATTTTAGTGAAAGATGCATATATCTGAAATGATATTCTATCATTAGTTTGAAAAAGTTAAGGCACCTATCTGACTAATCCTAAATTTAAGTTGGAAATGCTATCATTTACCTGGTTTTACCTGTAAATCTAAATAAATCAATTACTCTTCAAATAACATATTTAACACAAATATAATAAACCAAGTATAATATTTTCCAGTTTTGTGATCGAGATATGAGGCTTTTACTAGGTAATAGCAATGTTTTAAGGTATTAGTCGATATTTATGACATTTAACTGGTTTTCCCTGAAAATTTTGTTAACATCTGTGTGTAGTTATAGTTATTATTTATATGAATGATAGGCAGTTTTATAGAAAAAATCAAATTTATTTCGAATATAATAATAACAATATTATTATTATGAGGCTTCCTCGTCCGATTCGTCACTGAAAGCAGGCTGTTACATCATTTCCCGGTTTCAAATTACGATATCACCCGTGATATTCCTCTGGTATCACTCCCTTATCCCATAGCTGTACCAAATCTCTCTTTTTTGCTATGCTAATTGGCAAATGTGCATCATAAAGTCGTTTAAGTTCTTCAAGATTGCTTGTATTAGTTGATAACTTGGCGTGCTTTTTTCTTTTTGACTGCCGTGCAGTATCAGTAAGGAAATAATTGAAGCTTGTTGACATGTCATAATTAAAATAGATTCTGTTTGTCCCTCCTTTCACGCATCTCATTATTTCTATCTTCAACCACATTATTTTTTCGCTGTTTTGATCTTTTGTCCGGTTTTTAATTAAAGTGTGTGACAAATTTTTTAAATCATAAAAGTCGTAGTATTTAACTTCTTTACATTTGTATGGTTCTATACATACTTTTTTATCATCAACCTTGATATTTTTAGTTCCTCTTGCATTTTGAAAAACAGACAAGTAATCTGGCATCGCATAGATAGATCTGTGTTTTTTAGCGGTTTCGATATTACTCTGCATAGAGTCAACTTCCATATAGGAATGTTCAGACTCTAAAAATTTGTGTTCAATAATATTTAAATGGTCTATGTTTTGAACATCCCATAATAGTAAGGCTGCAATATGCTGATTACGATTCTGTCTTCTGCAGGTATCAGAAAATAAACTTATTTCACTTACATATTCTGGAACACATTTTGATAAGTAGTGGAGTATAATGCTTCCTATTTCAGAACTTCCTTGTCTACCGTTAATTTCTGACCAGTCAAAACAGTAAGCTGCATTTGGTAATGCGGCTTCATATACACACAAATTGTAGACACATAATTTTCGAGAATAATATAGTTTTCCAGTCAATCCACTTGGAATCTGTAGTACGGCCTGTAGATCGAAAGTAATTGAAACACAATCCCGTTGTTCATTAGATCTTTTCTTATCATTTTGTTTTTTAAGATTACATACTTCTTTTCTTCTCTGATGTTCTCTGTAACTGTCTTCTAAATCCGATTTGTCAGTTGGATTAGCCCTATCATATGTATTACAAATTAAACATTGATTTTTTTTAGCAACAAAAAAGCTTGAATTATAGTCGTTAGAAAATATTCTTTGATATGTAATTTCGCTAACACCTTCCAGTTTCTTCTGCTCACAGTCATTTATAAAAAGTTGGTACATTTTTCTTATACTTAAATTTTTGTCCAAATATCTACGCTTTGAACTTTGGCGAATATAATGTGGGCCCATGGTTGGAAAAGACTCAATATGAGCCTTCACGATTTTTCGGGTTTTACTGCTTGTTTTATTTGGCGGTGTATGCTTGCCTCTTTTATCCGTATCTGCATAACAGCCTAGAATATCAGTTTTTCTTACAACATCCTGTATTAACGACGCTGATATACAAAGTGTCTTACAAAAAAATTTCTCACATACCTGTATGTCTTGACCATTCAAAGAAAAGTAACACTTTTTGGAAAATGCACGTGGTTTTTTAAACTTTAACGAACTGCAACGACTCTCTTTGGTAGCTCCGTTGTGCTAGCTACGTGCAATAAGAAAATGTTTCAGGCCTACATATTCTAACTGTCAATAATCACGACATAGTCTTTGTCTGTAATCTTCGCTGAAATAACTGGCACATTTGTAAAAGCACTCTGAACAATTAACTGGTTTTGGCAATTTTGCTGGTCTATGGTCTTTTTTTTATCTCATAAGGCAAACCTTCAGCACGCCTGAAGGCGTTGTCAAGAAGTAGATTTAATATCCAACTAGCTATTTCAGTTGACACTAAATTGTTCGTGGGTGCACCTAGTTCAGTATCTTTTTTCTCATAATTTAGGCTATCAAAGACAGCTGTGTGTAAATCATATAGACTTCCTAGAGAGAGCGATCCCTCTTCACTTGGCTGATATGTGGGGTCTACATCTGAAAAGTCACTATCAAAAATGGATTCCATTATTGAAACTATATTGTTCTCAGAATCATCAAGAATTGAACTGCTGTCTTCAGTTATTCTATCTGTGTTTGTGTTATAAGATCATTTATGGGTTTAGCTTATAACCATTTCTAAATTTTAACTCAACCCGTTTTCAGGTAAAATAAAGTAAGTGTACTTAAAGGTTTTTACTAGTGGATATGAAAGAGAAATTTTAATAAATCATACACGTAAAATGTATTATTGACACTTATCACCTTTTTACTGAATATGGTTTGCAGTAGTAGAAATATATTGTTGTCCGGCATAATAATATATGTGGGCTTACTTTGTTTTACATGCAACAGAACTTTAATTTTATGGAAGTAAGTAGCGATATATTGTTTTATTTGAAAATGAAAAGTTGATTAGGTGTAACTTATTTGTTTATTACACAAATTATCTGCTGAATGGTAAGTCGTATCATTTATTGGGTTTTACCTGTATGTAGAGCGGAAAAAGCTGAGAATTTTGGTATACTTAACTCAATATTTTAAAATTTGTCATTTATCTGGTTTTCGCAGTATACCGACGATATGCAAAAGGCTTTGACTCATTTTTGTTTGAATTTAAGCCAGTTATGAATGATATCTGTACATTCCTAAAATGTTTATGCGGGTCTAACTTATCTGGACGGCCATCGCTTTGTATTAGTGAAACTTTTACGCAACTTCACATAAGTTCAGTGCCAATTAAGCTTGAAAAATGGAAAAATCGGCAAACTCTTTTGGATTATATACCTCTAGTGTACCATGCATTCTATACGAATATGAAACACGAAGGTGCGGCGACAAAAAATAAAAATTAAAAAAACGATCACACATCAGAAGAAGCAATGGAGCCGGGACCGAGTGCAGTTAATAAAGTTACAGAAGAAAATGAAAACGAAGACGATGTGATCAGTTCTGACTACGAATAATTTCGGGTTGTACAGAATTTTAAAAATGAAAATTACTTTGGAAGTCATTTTCTCAAAACCAACTTAGACGTACTTATACCCTTTCTGTTCCAACTCCTTCATTTGTAATATTATCATTAAGAGAAGGTGAAACTATCACATAAAATTCTGTGTTGTAAAATGTCTTCTTCAAAAGTTTTCATAAAAGTTAAATAAGTTACTGTAAAACAATAAATATTGGTAGATGTTCAAATATAACGTTTAAAAAAATACAATAAATGTTTGTTTAATTACCATATTGATGTAGTCCATGTAAATATAAACTTTTTATATTTGCTAACAACATTCACTTTATATTAATTGCTTTTATACAGTATAAACAAATTTTACATGTAACAGTATCCCCCAATGAAACGATGTAATGTATACCTGTTATATAATCAAATAATTTTTGAATAATGGATGAATCCCCAATTGCGATGCCCTGTGTAAATATTGTATTACACCTGAATTAAATCAGTTTCGATTCAGTTTACATTTTTCGGTTAAACTAATAAGAACAGGGATGATTCAGTGAAAAAGCGTACGATTCTGGTAGAAAAATTATTGGAAGAGAAAATAAGGAAAGATTCAACAAAATAAAAATTACTTAACGAAGAAAATAATAATATTAAAATTACTATTAGTACACATATTAAAACGGGGAAATTTGAGAATTTATGTAACGTAATTACAAAATTATATCTTTCTCTGAAAAAAAAAAAAAAATAGACAAAAATGGACTTAAATTAATTGCGGGAATTTGACTGCTTAAATCCAGAGTTGTAATGGAAAAAGCGAGAGGCAATCTATTGTTATGTACGTTTTCGTTTCATAATACATTATTGTATAGAGGGCCTAAACATATTAATGAATGTCTGTGTGTATTAAGAGCGTAGAAACTAAATGTCGGGCCAATGCTTTTTAAATGCAATCATTTTTTCGAATCCTAAGAAAACTAACAAATATTTTTGAAAAAGTTAAACGTAGAATTTAAGATTACATTATTACCGACGGCCGAATGTCCCTTAGAATAAACAAAAAGTTTTTTTGAATGAGATATTTAAAATTAAAAATCTCACTAAATTTTCCCTTTTTTTTTCACCCCTTTAAACTTATTAAAATAAACATTATAGAAGTTTTCAGGGACTTTCGGAACTCAGTAATAATGTATTCTTTCATTCTGCGTTTAAATTTTTCAAAAATACTTATTAGTTTTTTTAGGATTCGAAAAAAATGAATGCATTTAAAAAGCATTGGCCCGAAATTTTGCGTATACGCTCTTAAGCAGATTGTACAAACAGTTTACGATTCAAAAACTATATCAACTTTTTTAAATATTTAAATAAAAACTTACCTGATCACTGTCGTTTCCTTGCCAACTATCATTTCCCTGAAAAAAAAATATGATTGATTTTTTTGAAAACATTTCGAAGGCTGTTAGTATATAAATTAATATATAAATATCTTTCTAAACTAAAAAATCTAATCTAAACTTATCAACGTCTGTTTTGCCTTGCAATTCTTAGAAGGCACAGATTAAAACAGAAATCTGAATTTGGTTTCGAAAATTAGTTTACGGATTTTAATATCAGATGTAGCTATTTGCGTCTATACGAAGCCATGCTAGAGTTGCTTTCTAAGACAGGAAATATTTATTTTCACGTTCAGAGCGACTGTGAATATCTGTCTCTGAAGAGCCCTATTAGGGCGAAATACGTATAAGGCGGATACACAGACGCACTGTACGTGAAATCAAATCTTAACTGTCTTTTTTCTTCTAATCTAAACTCTTGAAAAAGTTGAATGTAGAATACGAATTCAGAGGGAACTGTCTGAACTTTTTAAAACCTATAAAGGGCTGCGCCAGGGAGACCCTCTCTCCTGTATGCTGATGATATCATTATTGTAGGGAGAACGGAAAACGCTGAACAAGAGGCGTGTGTAGCATTAAAAGAATCAGCTACAAAAATGGGTTTAATAATAAACACCAACAAAATGAGTATATGAAAATAAGCACGCAACCACAAATCCTACGACCACTTGTTATAGAAAACGACGTCATCGAAGCAGTGAACGCATTTGTATACCTAAGAGCGCTTCTTAACACTGAAAATAATACTCGAGAAATCGAGAGGCATCATTCTCTCTCCTGTTGCCGACCAGAATGTAGCTTCGACTTTTTTAAATAATTTTAAACTATTTGTCCTTGTTTAGTGTAGTGTTGGATAGCCCAAAATTGACGAAATGCCCCTGAAGATGCTCTATGGAGCGAAAGTACTTGGGAAAGATTTAATTATGTTTGCGACTATGTTTATCGAGAATGGCACATTGACCGTGCATACGTACCTGCCACTGTTTCTAGAAGACTATATTTTACCGTTTATGTTATTTTTGGAGACAACACAATGATAATACACGACCCCACACTTCCCGGGTAGTTGCTGAGCATCTTGACGAGGTTTAAATCACACGATTTGTTTAGCCTAATCGCAGTCCAGATATCAAACCCATAGAACATGTTTGGGATGAGATGAAGAGACGTTTACGAGTCATGTGCTGGCCCATCAAACCCATAGAACATGTTTGGGATGAGACGTTTACGAGTCATGTGCTGGCCCCAGAAATTCGAGCTTCGCGACATATTGGTGCAATTTGAACAATCTTCCGCCTAATGTGACCCACAATCTGATCCAAAGGATACTTCGTTGTTTGCAAACTGTTATCTATCGCTGCCAGAGGAGAATATTGTCATTTTCTAAATTTGATGATGGCCAGTACATCTAGGTTCTTCATTCTTCTAAGGACCTTCTCATTTGTCGGTCAGTCCACGGGATCTTAAGCTTACCTGCATATTAATGCAGGTAAGAAAGTGAAAAAAATGCATATTTTTCAAAAAAAATTTCTCAGCTCCTTTATTACATACGAACATGCAATATTAGAATCGAACATGATGTTTAAATATTATTTGTCTTCGAATTCAACAAAAAAAACATTTTTTTAGTTAGGATATACTAAAAAGAGAGCGCTAGAGGGCTTTCAGTTAAATTCTCAAAAAAGGTGTCCGATGGCGGACATTAATTCACAGGATTGACACATCTGAAACAAAAAATTCCAAAGGGATTACGTAAAGGAAAGATCTTTACAAGACAATTTATTACTTTTTAGTAAAAAAAGGCAAAGAAAAATAATTTTGACATACAAAAATCGAGTTTTTTTTAACTTTTTTTTCAGATGTCCGCCAATTTGGTTTTGATTTTAATTTTCGATTAAATGTGGTTGATTATCTCACAAGGGTGCCTTCTTTAAGTAATCCCGTTCGAATTTTTTGTTTAAAATGTACCAAACCTTAGAATTAGTGTCGCTTTAACACCATAAAAAAGGACAGAGAAATTTTTTATTTTTTTTTGTTGTTCTTGGCTTGGACAATTGTCATTCAGCCAGTCGCAATCAGCATGCGCTTTATTATCGAATTTAAATATGCATATAAATATTTAAAGAATAAGTGAAACATGATTAATATAATAATAATAATATAGTTATTCCATACTTAGCTAATGTACATACTATGTTAATAAATACTATATTATACCTTTATTTTAAATAGTTATTGACAGACGTCATGTAAAATACATAGTGTATACATCTTACAAATAAAAATATCTACCTACTGTGTACTACTTAGTGATTGTTTTACTATATTTTATTTTTTTTTTATTTATATATAATATATTTTTTATAATCCTTTTTTTTATTTATTTTTTTAATTTATTTTTTTAAGTATTTTTTTATATTCCTTTTTTTTAATCCTTTTGTTTTAATTTGTTTTTATTAATTTTTTTCTAAACATAGGTTACACATCTAATTACAGGCATACTTTACTATCAGACAAAAAGGTTATCAAGCAGTCAAACATTTTCTTTTCATTAAGTGATAGAAAGATAATATTAATAGGAAGTGGGATGTTCTTGTCCATCATTCTTTTAATTAGGTTGTTGGTGGGTTGTTTATACTTTTGACATTCAAAAAATATGTGGTTTAAGTCACTTTTAATCTGATATTCTTGACAAATATCGGAATATAATATATTTATTTTAAATAAATGTGCAGGATAACATGCATGGCCAAATCTAAGTCTACTGATGGTAGTTATATATTTGCGAGGGAGGATGAAATTCTTATACCAAGGTTTTTTTGGAATATTTGGTTGTATTAAACTATATTGTGTTGTTGAAATACTACAGTACTTTTCCCAGTGTGCTTTCCAGTTGTTCATTTGTTCAGTTCTTGAACAAGCAAAAGCATCTATAATGCAAGGCTGATAGTTGGTTAGTGTTGCATGAATGATGGAATTTTTAGCTAACGGGTCTACGTGTTCATTATATGTAAGTCCTGAATGTGCTTTGATCCCCATCAATTGTATTATTTGGGTGTATTTATTAATTTCAAATAAGCATTTTTTAATTAAAAAAATGTATGGATTAGAAGTACTACATGGTAGTTGCGGTTTTTGAATAGCTGTAAGTACAGATAATGAATCAGATAAAATTACTGCTGAAATATATGATGCCAATTTAAAATAAATTATAGCTTCATATATGGCCGCAGTCCCGGCACTAAAAATAGAGAAATTTGTGGGCAGCTTAAACATTTATTCTATCAATTTATCTGGAATATAAAAGGCACAACCAGTACCCTTTGAACTTTTAGATGCATTTGTATAAATACAAACAGATTTTGGCCAATTTGTCAGATAGTTGTTTAAAACAATACGACTTATTGAAGAGTTATCATGATAAATAGGTTGTATTATATGTACTTGATCCAGTAGCTCAAAAAAATCTTTAAAATGTACCACTTTATTTGCAACTGTAAGTTCAGTATCTTTATTTGCAGTATTTCGAAATGCTTCGCATAAGGGTGGAGAATTCTTGTGAGCCCAATATTTATCTTTTAAGTCGACATAATTTAAACTACTAATATCTTTATATAAACAAGTGTTGTAACAACGAACTTTAAGGAGAAATTTTTGACTGAGATATTCTCTTCTAAAGTTACTGAGCGGTTCCATTGTCTCAACATAAAGTGGTTCAATAGGGGTAGAACTCATAGCACCCATGCAACACCGCAAAACTGTGTTTATAAACACATCTATACGACCTAAAATATTGTTATTAGCGGATTCGTAAAGTACAGAGCCATAATCTGTAATGGACATGATATCAGAACGATAAAATAGAAGACATCAACATCAGCACCCCACCAAGTTTTTGTAATTGATTATTACACGTATCAAGCATAAAATCAAAATGCAGTTTTCAGGTCAGTTTTCATTTATCATTTAATATTATTTGTTCTCTTTGAGGCAAGTTAAAAGGACAGAGAAGACATAGTACCGCAGCATTCTTGCTTTTATACCAAGAAAGGAAAGAAAATATCAAAGGAAAATTGTTCATTTGTATTACTTTCACTAAACTTTAAAGGACAAAAACGTTGTTTTCTTTAAGCAATGCGTCAATACACTATATTACAACCAAAAATAGTTCATAAAGAATAATAACTTCTAAAATAAATTCAAATTACGGGGTGACCCAAATTTTATGCTCGGCAGTGTATAATTTATTTTCAAATAGAACAAATTACAAAAGTTTTGTTTTTTAATAAAAATTGCAATATAATAGTAGGTACTTTAATATCATAACAAGTGCACATTTGCCTAATTAAAATCCTAGCAACTGTCAGATTTGCCTAAAACACAAGAACACGTCACGACTGAAAGAAGGCTCTGAGATGACTCATATTACAAATCAATTATTTAAACTATTTACTCTCTTTCCTTTTTTATTTTAAATTGCCTTTTGACCCAACTTTATATTAACTCACTAATGTTTAATGATTAAACTATTAATCACGATTATTTCATCTATGGGGAACCTATCAATTTGTCCTGGGAAAAGTATTACTTTAATCAACAACTATACACTTATCTTAATCGAATAAATCAAAGTGATTTATGAATATACTATTGTTTGCCTTACAAAGGCATAGCTTGCGCGATTTGGCGCATCTCCGCTAATGAAATTATTCCAATAACCTGACGATACACGAATACAAACGTCATAAATCACGAGGGCAGAGTCAGGCGCTACCGATGGAGCCAACGGTCACTTGGAAATGCTGACTGTAGATAAATCTTTCATAATTTGCGCTCGGTAACTTTAAGCATGTTAATCCCTTTAGGAAACACGCGGGAATGCCCTTTCGAAGTTCTGGACAGAACTGGGTCTGGCCATTTTGTAAAGCCGCTCAGTTTTATTTGTTTATTGTTGTTCACACGGTTAATTAATTTCTCTACATAATTACTAAAATATAAATTTACCTTGGTGGTGGTGATTAGATCTCAAAATGACTGTAACAATTTGAAGTGTTTTACTCATTGAATATTTGTCCTTAAAATTTCATTACTTTTCCTAGATGCACCTTCAAAATATCTTCTTCCTTTCACAGTTTTGGCATCTGTTACCTGTTCCGGAGTTAAAGTTTTTTTAAGATGAAGAAAATCCTATATGGAAACATTATCACTCTGAGGTTCAAAACTAGATTAATAA
Source organism: Diabrotica undecimpunctata (assembly GCF_040954645.1). Taxonomy (NCBI): domain Eukaryota; kingdom Metazoa; phylum Arthropoda; class Insecta; order Coleoptera; family Chrysomelidae; genus Diabrotica; species Diabrotica undecimpunctata. Next base: position 158,587,201 of record NC_092804.1, read on the forward strand.
TAAGTTTCTACTCTTTTGTATAGTGTCGAAGGTTAGAACTTGACGGATAGACTTTTCAGAAAACTGGAAGACTTTGAAATCTGGATGTATTGGAGCATAGAATAGAAATATGCTTGATTGCCACTGAAAATTGTACAATTTTATGGACAAAGCTTACAAAAATAAAAAAATACCAATAACAATTAAAATTTACTATAATTACATAAATCGTCAATATCACAAAATAAAAGATAATAAAATATAAAATGAATTGCAAAATTTAACTAAATTTCAAATTGCATAATATAACGTTATAGAGTAAGATCCCAGAGCGATCAGACATAACTTATTTTCACACAGATGAAACCTTAGAGTCTGAGTAGCGTCTCGTGTGCTTTGAATACCTGCGTATTTATGAAACTTGCTGAGTGACACCTGGGCAGGTACCAGGTGAGAAAGGTAACCAAAAATAAGAGCTATTTAACTTAAATTTACATAACTGATTTTTATACATATTTTGTAGAATATTATTTTGAAAATACTGTAATAAGTGTCAGACACTTGTTATGGACCAGAACTTTTGACAGACGCTTTAAAGCTCCACTAAAATTAAATGAACTTTACTTACTTTTACATGTCTGATTTTTAAATAGAGATGCAAAAATATTTAATCGGATCGAAAACAGTAAGTATTCTTAATGTATTTGAATTTTTTACTCTGAGGCTCATGCGCACAGCACTCTCACGCTCATACTTCTGGTTAACTAATTTTTGTGTTTGAGGGTGGTCATTTTAATTTGTCTTACTGATTAAATATAACTTTATTATAGTTCCATTAATAACATATTTAAAAATCAGACATGTAAAAGTAAGTAAAGTTCATTTAATTTTAGTGGAGCTTTAAAGCGTCTGACAAAAGTTCTGGTCCATGACAAGTGTCTGACACTTATTACAGTATTTTCAAAATAATATTCTACAAAATATGTATAAAAATCAGTTATGTAAATTTAAGTTAAATAGCTCTTATTTTTAGTTACCTTTCTCACCTGGTACCTGCCCAGGTGTCACTCAGCAAGTTTCATAAATACGCAGGTATTCAAAGCACACGAGACGCTACTCAGACTCTAAGGTTTCATCTGTGTGAAAATAAGTTATGTCTGATCGCTCTGGGATCTTGGACTATTACGAATTAGTTTACGAATAAGTTTAAGTTGCTGCCTGAGATACCCAAATATTTATAAAAATACTTTAATTGCTTGTACCTAACGTACTATAATTTCTTAGTTATTCGTTAAGAAACTCGTCCACTGATTAATAAGGTCTTTCAGATAGATAGGCTTTTGTCAATTTACGGAACTTAAGGAAAGAAGTTGTACATTTAAGTTGCAAAGTGAGATGGTTGTATAATTTTTTTATATATATAATAACGGATTTATTACGGCTGTCGCCGCTTCTCCGCCCCCAATTTCCATCTTTTTCTGTCATATGCAGTTGCCTCTTCTAAGTCTCAGTCTGAGGCCATTGCCTCATTAATATCGTTGCGCCAACTTCTCCGTGGTCGTCCTCTCTTTCTTCTTTCAGGAGGGGTCCATTCCAGTACTCTTCTAGGCCATCTGTACTCTGGCATTCTTTTAACATCCGAACCAGATTAATTGTTTTCTTTCTATGTCATCATTGATATTTCTCTCTATTTTCATTTCGTTTCTTATTTGTTCGTTTTTAACTCTCTCCAGTTTCGATCTACCGCAGCTTCGTCTCAGATAATCCATTTCTGTCGTCATAAGTTTGTTTCTATTAGTTTTGGTGACTTCCCATGCTTCCGAACCGTAAAGTGTAATACTTTGGACTATACTACCGTAAATGTGTTTTTTGGTTTCTCGTCGAATTGTTTTTTGCCAGAGAAGAGAGTTTAAGGCACGGGTCGCTGCTCTGCCCTTGTTTATTCTTTTCCTGATTTCATCTGCGCTAGTTCCCTTCTTGTTGAAAATGACCCCCAAATATTTGCAGGATTGCACGCCTTTGATTTTGTCGTCTCCCAAGACTAGGTCACATATTTCATCTGTTCCCACTGAGAGATATTCACATTTTGTCATATTCATGTTTAGACCTGCTACCTCATATTCTTCTTGCAGTTTTCTTACCATATAGCTAAGATCGTAGTTGTCTTCGGCAATTACTACATGGTCATCCGTAAAGAAAAGTGTATATAGCTTGTTTTCTTCCACCGTTATTCCCATGTTTCCACATTTTTTTACCCATTTCACTAAGGACCTGTCTAAATTGATTTTAAATAAGGTGGGTAAAAGACAGCAGCCTTGTCTTAGTCCCTTTGTTGTTTGAAAAGGAGAGGTGATTTCTTGTCCCATGTTAATTCTTGCATAGTTTTGTTCGTAATATTTTTGAGTGGCGTTAGTAAGAATTGGGTTTATTTTTAAGTTACCCATTTCTATCCATAGTTGGGAGATCGGTACACTGTCATATGCATTTTCTAAATCAATTAAAGCTATATGGGTTTCTCTATTTCTCTGCACTCGTTTTTCCATTGCAATTTTTAATGTGAAAATATTATCCATAGTGGAGCGTCCGGCCCTAAATCCAGCTTGGTCTTTGGATTGTTTGTCTTTAATATCATTTTCTATCAGGTTTCGTAGTACTTTTGAGTATAGTCGGCCTATAGTAGCAATCACTGCGATCCCTATATAGTTTTTAGGATCCATCTTTGTGCCTTTCTTGTGTATTGGAGAGATATACGATTGTCTCCATTCTTCGGGAACTTCTTCTCCGTTTAAGCATCTTTCGAATAATTTTCGGATCATCTCAAACAGTTTTGATGATCCATACCTAATCAACTCTGGATGTATAATTTTTTTGCCGAATATTATATAGGTTTCTTTATTAACTCAGTGGACAGGATCGGTAAATACACATTAAAGCTTGAAGTTCTGGTATAGTAGCCACGATTAGGTCTCGCTAGAAAACATGTAGGTGTTTACGAATTAAGCAAACTTTCTAGAATATATAAAGAGGGAATGGTTAAAATCGCATGATTTTTGAAGAAGCTTCTGCAATGTGTTATTCTATTGACGCTAAAAAGATACCATATTGCTCTTTTTTGCAATTTCAAAATAACATCAGATTGGGCAGCTGTACTAGAACCTCAAAAAGGAAGGCCATATCGAAGCTGAGACTCGAACAAAGAAAAATATGTTATTTTGGAAGATGCTAAATTGATTTCCTTCAAAACAGATCTTAACAAACCGATATGATGGGACCATTTTAAGGTTGCTGTCTATAAAACTACCAACAAATTTTACAGAATCAACGATACTGATCTGGCTGTTATTAAGAACCAAGGGTTGAAGAGCTCCTTTATAGGATAATGCTACTGTCTTATTAGAATCGGACCGGGTTTTTATTTTAAGTAGATCACAAGTTATAATTGCGTGAAGAGTTGCAATATTAGAGTTCCTTCAGGTAATACTGGTATCATCAGCAAAAAGAAAAAAATTTCCATTGATTTTTAAGTTAGTGATGTTATTTATAAAGATAAGGAAAAATAGAGGACCCAGTACTGAACCTTGTGGTACTCCACATATAATGTTTTTGTGACTAGAGTCAGTATCATTTGCTCTATTGGAACCAATTCAAAGAAATATCGCGAATTCCGTAGAAATTTAGTTTTTTTTATCAAAATGTCGTGATTTATACAATCAAAAGCTTTGGCATAATCATAAAAAACAGTGGCAGTATAAAGATTATTGCTTAGTGCTTGATAGACTTTATGTAGCACAGAAAACATAGCATAGCTGGTACATTTATTAGATAAAAAGCCGAACTGACTTTGTGATAAAATGTTGTTTTCAACGAGAAAGGACATAAGTCTGGCTTTTATAAGTCTCTCAATAATTTTGGATAGGACCAGTAGTATAGCAATAGGTCTATAGTGGCAGACATTAAATTTTTCATCATCCAAATGAAGAGGAATAATAATGACTGTCTTTAGGCACTCTGGAAATATACCTTTTTCAAAGAAATCGTTAATTAGTAAGACAAGGACTTCCAACACATTTTTTGGGAGACTTAAAAATTTTTTTTATAGATAGTCCATCAGTACTACAGGAAGATTTGCTTTTGATACTACTGATTGTTTGGATTAGTTCAGATCCTTTTTTGAAGACCTTTTTTGAATTGGGGAGATAGGAAATAGAATCTTGTTGTGGCAAAACAGTTGATATTGTATTTTTACTCACATTAACTAAGTATCCATTTAGATTTTCAGGATTTGGAAGAGAATCCTACGAATAAGTTGTTTTGCAGCGAATAGAAAAAGTTACGGAAGTGGCCAAAACATTTAAAAATCTCAAACTGAAATATTTTAACTATGTTATGCATTACACAGAAAGGTATTATGTAGGTAATCCATTTCATAATACAAGGCAGGATAGACGAAAGAAAAGACCAGGTCAAAAAAGACCATCATGGCTTAGGAACAGTCCTAGATTTAGTAATTCAATGGAAATATTTCCAGGGCCCATTGCTTTCCCGTTTTCCATTTCCTTTAAGGTTCGTCCAATCTGTTCCACACTGATTGATTGTACTTCGTCTTCGCCAATTAGATCTATTCTGAAGTTTCTGTTTTCGCAATAGAGACATATTTGGCAATGTGGTCATTAAACAGGCCAGGGCCGCGTTTAGAAGGACGTTCAAGGTATTATCGATCGAATTATCGATCTAAAAATCAAAATTTTCGAATTTTTTAGCATATTAAAACGTTTTCCAAATGATGAGTCGTTAGTACGTCGATTAAACCGTCATAATTGAATGACAAGAGCTTTTGGTCAGTGTTTTTGACGTGACAACGTCCTAAATTAGGTTGTCTCTCTCCCACTCAAACATGATCGGTCCGCTGCGCGCGCAGCACTAGAGAATTAGGCGCGTTGAATCGGTGCGTGCTTGTGTTTCTGTCTTTCTCGAGCGTTCTTGGCGTTGGAAAACCGAGAAAGCGTCATAATACAAGTTCACACGTGTGGTTAAAGTATCGTCAGCTGTGTCTGTAGTGAAAATGTGGAGTGCTTAGATTCGTCATTTACAACAACTACAACAATAAAGGTAAATAATTGTACACTAATATTTCATTATCGTAAACTATGATTGATTGATTAATTGTTAGATTGACACAAAAGTTGAGAAACTGAGTTTCTCTTCGCCCGTAAAACCGACTTTACAGGCAACCGATTTTTTTCCTTTAGCCGACCTGTTCCAGTTGTTAGGCATCGACAACCCGCCGTTTACCCTCTCTACTCTGCTGCATAACGCACACCCATTGTACCCCATACATCCAGTAGTTACGCGACATGTTTCTTCGAAGACTATAGAGTAGGATTGGCTGGCAAGAGCTAGTCTTAGAGTCCTATTCCTAGAACCCTTGACTTATTCGTAGGGAAATTTACATTTCTCACAGTTTTATAACAGTATGAGGGTCGACACCGCACGCTGTCTTCGAGGTCCATAACCAGTCTTCAACCATTACAAAAATTAACTATTTATATTTAACAGTACTTATTGTAAACAATATTAAAATTGTTAACAATATTGTAAACAGTATTAAACAATCCGAAAGTGACATCGGAGAAGATGTGGAAGAACTTTTGGAGACAACCGAGAAGAAAACGAATCAATAGCCAAATCAAGATGTTCTGCTGAAGATGGGGAAGGAATGCGAGGTCATAAAAACCATACAAACGAAAAAACTGGAATATCTAGGCCACATAATTAGAGGAGAAAAGTACTCTCTGCTTAGACTCATAATCCAAGGAAAAATCTCGGGAAAGAGAAATGTGGGACGTAGGAGGATTTCCTGGTTGCGAAATTTAAGCGAGTGGTATGGGTGCAGTTCAATACAGTTGTTCAGAGCTGCAGCCAACAAAGTAAAGATTGCTGTGATGGTAGCCAACCTCCGATAGGAGACGGTACTGCAAGAAGAAGAAGCCAAAGAAAACGAAACAGGACCAAGATAATAAAAGCTGAAATTCAATATGCTTTAAAAAATATGGAAGGACGCCCGGACCGGATAACCTCCCAATAGATATAAAATTAGTGGACGAGAAATATATAGACACACTAAAAGACTTCTTTAATAGCATTTATTGAACTGGCATTATACCATAAGAATTACTCACATCTATATTTTATAATTATCCCAAAGAAACCAAACTCCAAACACTGAAATCCCATAAAACTAAATATAATATTATAAGACATGAAAAGAATATTTTGCGAACTTAAATTAATATTTTTTATTTAAACCAAATCAGTAAAAATTACTGTTTTCTACATTTTCCAGAATTTCATTAAAAACGTCACCATGGCTTCGAAGCCATCGCAATTATCCCACCGATTTCATTTAATTTTGATACAGTTTACCATTTACAATTGTAATGGAGAAGTAATCCAATCCTGTAATATTACTGTTGTCCTATTTTGAATATAGTCAACATTCTAATCGACCGTTGTATAATGTCGATAAAGGATATCCTTTTAGATGACACCTCGAGACGATTTATTATGCCAGTTTGGAACTCTACTTACGCTAACGTTATATCGCTGTTATGAAATAAATTATGAACTTCAAGAAAGAGCAGAAAGATAATTAACTATGCTTCAACAAGATATTGGGAAGGGTGACTTATAAAAATGTAACATGATATACTAATTGTACTAAGTGCAAATAAGCCGCGCCGTTGACTAATAAGAAAATCAAAATAATATCGGTTCACAACATTTTAATAGATTTCTGTACATTTTAATGGGTAATATGAGGTTCTCTTCGGTGAGCAAGCTGTAAGGACAGACCTACTAACGATACGTTTTAGTAAATTAAAATTTGATCAGCACAATTCATCCGAATTCTTTGTTATTTACTGTCTATCAGTATCGTTTCATGAAGACATCATATAAGACAAATATACCAATGTTTATTAATAACGATTTTATTTATAACTATTTATATTCTGGTTTTAAGCGTAAACACTCCTCCAATAGGATTCTATGGAGTTAGTAACACCAAACCGAAAATCTCTATTTATTGTCCTACTGCTTATCCATAGGTATATCCCTTACACCAACGTATTCTAGTCTATTAAGTATAGGAGGTCTATTTAGACTTACTGATATCGTTAGTCTTTTTATTTTCTGGAAAGGGTTTAAATCATCGATTCACTAGATCATTCACAGTGAAGTCTGGCTTGAAGATGCCAGAGGCTAAAAAATTGATCGTTTGAATGGATATTTTCGTTGTATGTGTATCTATTTGTTGCCAACCTATTTAATCGTGGTTTATGGCTTGTTTGTTATAGTAAAGTTACTCTGATGAACCCCTGAGCATGAAAAGTGTCCTCCCTGTACAATTCTGAATTAATGAATACTAATATTTGTATGTAATTGCTTGGCTCAAGTTTCTAAACCAAGGCTAAAATCCAAAAAAGGTCTATTTGGACTTTATATTGGTACATTAGCCTTTTTGTTTTCTGGCCAGTGTTTGAATCATCGATCCACTAGATCAGTCACAGTGAAGTCTGGCCCTCTTAGCTATTTGACCAAGATATAGTCGTAAATAAGCCTTTTATTTGTTTTACAAAGATTAATAAATAGTCGAATAGATCATCCAACAATGAAAATTATTTTATTTTATGATTTACAATTATCGTTATCATACCTATAGCACAAATATAGTAAATCCTGGGAATCCATTGAGGGATTAGATATTAGATGTTCAATATCATTTTTCATTATCCCATACAACTTCCACATTTTCTGCTCTATTTTGAATACATGGGCAACAGCGTTCTTCCAATTTGTGCGATGTTTGTAATCTATATTGGTTTTTAATAGTCGCTGAACATCGCCTCTCGCAACATCGCAACGTTCTCTTGGGCATCGTATCCTTACATTTGAACCCAAATTATTTCAATTTGATTCAACTCGCAATGGAAAGGTGGAAGTCTCAAAACAGTGATACCATGAATCAACAGCTTATTGACGATATTTACCAGGATGCTACTTGATAATCGTCGTTAGTTCCGCTTTGACCACATCCTCTGTAAATGAAATACATTTTTCTCGTAGCCAGGTTTCCACGACGGATTTTCTATCAGTCATCGTTGGAATGCGTTCAACAGGGCAGCTATGATAAGATACATAAACCAATAATATGATAGATTTACTATCTACACGCTGAAGAATCTTTTCGATCCTCTTCTTGAAGAATATGGAGTTCATGTTTTCATGATAATTCCCGGTTTCTTCGATATAAAAACAAGAGCAACATTTTTAGAAAAGTTTTAAATACATTTTTTTAATCGACCGTTGAAAGCGTACACCGCATTCTGCGGAAGATAGTTGAGTACGATGTCACCACAGGTGAAAGCACAGAAGATCCAAAAATAAAGATCCATTTTTGGTAACATATAGATCTAGATAGTTATGTACCAATGTTGCAATGGACGACTTGCTTCCTCCCATCATCTTAGTTAATAGTACCCTAATTTACCTCTCGAAAAAACAATACATAAACTTGAAAACGGTTTCGGCCACCAAAAAATTAAAATGTCTACAGGAAACTTTGACAACAAAAATCACACGTTAGTAAAGACAACAACGGGCATATACAGCCTCTCGTTGTCTTGAGAATTACGCGAAAAGTACGTCATGTAATCGTCCCTTTTCTCAGGACTTTTACATGACTTGCAATTAATATGATAATAGTCTCCTCACGATATAACGGTACGTGTGCTGGGGATTGGTGAGTATCTGAGGAGCAGGGGGTGTCTGATCTTGAATTTGTTGACACTCGGTGTTAAAGGGATCTTTGGTTATTTTTTGATACCTAAAGTCCGTTTGGGACTATCTCTCCGGAGCAGTAACCCACGTTGAGGTTGAGATCTGACGTTGCCATAAGTGAATTTACTTAAAATTTTGACATCCTACATAATTATTAGTTACCATATAATCTAATATCAATTAAATAACATTTAATGATTTTTTATCCATATATTTAGTGACTTTAAACATATACCTAATAGGAGCACTAAAGATGGAATATATATTTCTACGTTCTGTGATCTAGCTCGTAAGGGTTCTTTTAAATAAATATACCTTTTATAAACGATTTTTTAGTAAAAATTTTGTGATTCTATTTTCTAGTTTGTTGTAAGTTGCAACATATTTTACCTAGAAAGCATGGTACTTATCCGAAGATGCAGGTGTGTTTGTCCTTACACCTCGTCCTGATGCCTTTGTTTCGCGCACGTCATAGGTCGCCGGTTTTTCCTTGGGGAAGTTTTGGCCTTAGGGAAATAGGTTTACTTTTTTATTCTTTTTTGAAAGACCACCCAGAAAACGGGGACAAATAAAAGTTTCGCAAATAACGTTTTAGCAAGTCCATTTAAACAATAATAAAATAGTAACAAATAACAAATAGTAAAATTAATAATATTCCGACTGTGTTAAACTTTCTGAAGTGCGACTAGCGCGAACAGGAGCTTCGAGTTCGAGCTGGATTCGAACTGATCTCAACTCCTCCCCTTGAATAACGCTGGGCCCATAATGGATTATTAAAACTAAGAAATCGCCCCCTTGATTCTCGACGTATATGAAGGATCTGTCTACATTTTGCAACCTTCAACTCTCCGTTCATTGGTAAAATTACCTGAGTAGGTTGCTTGGGATTTTTCGAATGACTCAAACCGATAATTTGGAAATTACTAATGATCTTTTCATTGTTATGATTCTTTGACGACTTTAGAAGCTTATGTCTAGAAAGTTCTTTTTTGAATACAAGCTATCGGCGCCATTACAGATTATTAAATGGTACAAGAGAATTTTACAAATCTAAACCTTAAAACTAATATACAGTGTGATATGATAATATGATACAAAATGGAATAAAAATATTAAATGTTACGCAACAGTACTTTCTTACAAGGAAAATTGTTTTCTCTGACACAAAACTAAGGCCACTTTTACTACTCGATAGAAAGTTCGCCGATAGAAAGCGTGGACAATAAAACAATCTGAAATCAAAAAATTAAATTCCTTTGAGATATGGTGCTACAGGAGAATCCACAAAATATCGTGGACTGAAAAAGTACCCAATATAGAGGTGTTACTGTAGCATTTGTAAATTCCTTGAAATCCCCTCGTATATGTATTAAATTGAAATCTCCTCATATATGCATTATAATAACGAAGAATTTTTTCCATGTTTCTTAGTTCGTATCTTTTAAATTAAAATACCCGAAATATATTTCAATTCTTTCTTAGGTCGGCTCGAGTTAATATAAACCATCTTAGATTTGTTTATTTATTTCGCAGCTGCGTATGTTCCTCGATATTTCTTTGTTCAAACCGCCCGATTCTGCGTTTCAAATAAATATTCCAGTTTATATGTTTTGTTTATGCTAAGTTAAGCGAATGAATTTAGAAGAATATGAGATCACTCTCGTTGAAGCAGCGAAGAGCGGTGGTCTTCAGCGTTATGTAAAAATTCACGTCGAATTTGTAAAGTTTTCTGTTTTTGTTCCTTTTCATAGAAAATATGTAGCAGTGTGAAGTTAATGGTTCAGTTAAATTTTTAAGTGAGGATTGGAAGAATAGTCGTTTCCATCCTCGTTTTGTTTCTCCCTGGTTGTCACCCCAGGCTTTTTGGCAGTATGGAGATAAATTTGTTCGTGTGTTTGTTGCACAGAGAGTAAAGCCCATGTCTATCCCCAGTTATAGTTCCAGTTGTGGCTCCAGAAATTTTAGTGCAATTTTTTGGTGAATTAGGGTAACTTTTTTGTGTTTAAATTTAAAGTAAAGACAGACATTTTTTTTAAATAACATTTTGCTTTCGTTAAAATTTAAAAATTTTAATATTTAAAATTGTAAATTTTAGGTTTTGACTTTAGCTGTTATTTTATCTTTTTAGCTTTTTAAATTTAATGTTAACTTATGACAGCTAGCTTTATTATTTTTTTTATTAGTTTGTTTCGGTTAAAAAAAAGGTTAGCCACTCTTGCAGTAACAATTTTTTTGTAAGTTTATGTAGTATCTCCAACTCCTAGAGTTTGTAAATGGATGACATATAAGTTTTTTAGTATTTTTGTATTTTGCGACTACTGATGTAATATTTTTGCAATGTCTTATTTTTGTAACTGTTTGTGGTACACAACAATAAATGTTTAATTTTTTTTTTAACATTTTGTTTATTTTTTTTGACTAATCCTTTTTTAAGTTTCATTTGAAAAAGATATGTTTTTCATTTTTAATAATTATTTCGATAGTTATAACTATTACAACTAGCTGTTGTAATAGTTATAATTAGGTACCTTGAAGTGGCGACCTTTTTAAATTACTAGAGGTGTTTCCTGTTTCCTTTCTGTGTTTTGTTTTATTTGTCACAAGAGATTCATGGCCTTTTGTTTCATATTTTTGTAGTTGCCCCAATCCAAACCCCTTGTCATTTACTTATCCACGACCCCAGCTCTCCTAACAAACCCTGAGTGCCGTTCGCACAAGTAGCGTTTATTTTGCTTGCAATATCTCCACCTCCATAGTTTCTGTCCCTAATTTTCTACCCCTAATAGTAATACCGCATGTGGTAGGCAAAATAATTCGTTACATTACAAAGAATTAAGAAAGAATGTGTAGTCATAAAAACTGTTAAAATTAAAAAGATTCAATATCTTGGTCATATAATGAGGGGCGAGAAGTACCTATTACTTAGGTTAATTATGCAAGGGAAGATACAAGGGAACAGAAACCCAGGACGACGCAAAATATCCTGGCTAAGAAATTTGCGAGAGAAGTTCGGTTGCAGCTCATTAGAATTATTCAGAAGCGCGGCCAATAAAATTAAAATAGCGATGATGATTTCCAACCTCCGATAGAAGAAGGAACCTGAAGAAGAAGAAGAAAGTTCCCCATACAAATACTAGGCACAGTAAGTGAGAGGTTTTTTAGTTATTTCGATGTTTTGTTGGTTAATTTTTGTTACTTATAATATACATAATATAATTACAAATAAACAAACTTTATAAAAATTAATAAAATTATTGATTTGAGACTGCTTCGTTTCCTGATACGTTCATTTTCCTTGTTATAATTAAAAACAATTTTATACAGTGATGGATTTGAATTATTTGCTGGCTTTGATATTCTTGTAATGTAAAAAATAACAAAACGTGTTTTTAACGACAAGAAAAAAATGTTCGCTTTAAGTAATAAAAATATAACGAATACGTTAATTTTAGAACAGATGACGCTAGCAAGTTCTGTACAATCTTTAGTTAAAAAAATATAAAATGAAAAAGCGAATAATGGCCTGTAAAAAGAATATGAAGAATATATTTAAAGGAAAAAAGTTCATTCGTTGAGAACAATACCCGTTGTTTGGTGAAATTTGACTAGAGGGGGAAAATTATTACTTCTGTATTTTGACATAGACGTCACATATACGTTTTTAAGAAGTTACATTTAGTCATAAAGTCATATCTTATGTTTAAAATTTCAAATCAGCTTACAAAAACAGCTATTGATACGATGATGACCTCAGCGAGTGATTGCATCAGTGGAATCTCTTTTTCCAGTATATGGTACCTATTGAAGGACGTTATCGTTAATTCTTCTTTATTGTAAGCTTCATAATTTTCTTCCAATCGGTCACGAAAAAAAAGGACTAACCTAGCTTGGCGAGCTCCCCAAAATTTTATTATTCAAACCTTTAGGGGGGAACAATAGTAGTGTAAATTTAAAATCTCGACTGAATTCATGCATTGCATTAGCTGCCATCCTAAATTTGAAAATGAAAAATGAGAACCATGTTCCTACAATTTCTCTTTTTGAAATTTTTTCGAGCCATCGATATTTTGTGTGTTAAGGGGGGAAATAATAAAAGGAGGGGGAAGCATAATTACTGAATTATCTTGTTAATTATTACCTTTACGAGATGAATGTACATAAACAAAATGAAGAGAATTATATGCTAAATAATAATTATATAAATGCTAAAATTAATATTTGAGGTCGACGTAGGGTAGGATCGCCCATATTGGACCGGCTAACCTAAATTGGACCTTTGCAGATTTGAGCGCACCTACAAGTGGTGCTATCCGTTAATATCAACTAAAACTACAGTTTGTTAGAGTTTTAACACGTGTGCAGTTGTAAACAGGGGTTGAGAAAATACTAATGTTTTCGTGATTATTTACTACTACTTACCGTTCAAGTAAGTAATCACAACATTTATAATATCTTTGTTTCTAAAGATTTATTAAAGAGGTCATAGCTTAGGGATTTATTTTCGTGACCTAACCTCCAAATTGGTAAAACCCGTTGTGGGTAAAATTTGATATTGTTCAGCTTTAGAATAAGGTTTCCTAAATTGGTATTCCATTAAGTTCTTGATAGATTTATTTCAGAATGTCATCAGGTGGTAAATACGGCAAGTGGAGCACATAAGATTTAAGCAGTGCTATTTTCGCTTTTCGTAATGGTTCTTACGGGTTTAATGAATGTGCAAGGTTGTTTAATGTACCTACAGCTACACTAAAAAGACATCTCGAAGAGAAAGACAAACGGGCAAATAATGCAATTAAAAAAATGGGCAGGTTTACTGTATTTAATGAAGAAGTTGAAGCAGAATTGGCTAAACATATTTTGTGAGTACATTGTATATAAACAAAAATTGAGAGATATTTTATACAAATTTGATCTTCATTTTTTGCTGAAATTAATATTTAAGGTCCCAAGCCTAAGGAACCCTAGTATATACAATACGGTAGGTTTCTCATTACCCCAATAACGTAGAAAATCTGCTAAATGTATTGACAAGTTTAAACAAAACTTTAAATAAATCGACCAGACAGAAAACTACCCACTACCTTCAGAAAAGAGATACTCAATTAGTAGTCTCGATTGCGATTGGAACACCTGGAGGACTTGAGAACGTATACGAATCAACGAGTGGAAACGATGCACGATGCGAAACTGCAACGATGCAAGTGTGGAAAACTATCGATATCTAAAGTGTTTTGCACTTCTTATTTGCACCACATATTTTCCAAGACAACTGGAGGCTACAGTGAAAAGAAATAGATAATCTGAAGGAAAACAAATGGTACTGTATGCTGTACTGTAGACTAGCGCGAAGGTGCATACTATGTTTTTGTATTTTTAAATAAAAAAAAATGAAACATTTCAAAAATCAAAATAACAAATTATGATCAGTTTCGACATTTTGTATACCTAACGGCTATCCCCTCGAGAGGTACACAAATGGACTCTTCCACTGTGACTGTATAAATATGAAAATTTTTAAAATATTTTACTGATTGTATTTATATGCAATTATATTTATATGAAATTATATTTATATGAAATTATATAAATAGATATTCATTGATAGTAAATTTTATTATTAAATAAACTAAATAAGATGTTTAAAAATAATAAGTTATTTTAAAAAGATTAGTGCGCAGCTTCATACTACGTTTTCTGTTATTTTAAAATTTAAATATTACAGATCATCTTTTAATTTTTTACTTCTCATTTAATGTCTCTATTTTGTTAGTGGAACAGCATTAGCTATTAAATGTGGAAATAAAGCCTACAATCCATTTAAGACGACAAAAGGACTTCTACAAGGCTGTGCTACGTCCCCTACCCTGTTTAAAATATTCTTGGAAAAGACACTCAAACCATGGAGGAGAAAGTGCGAAGGAATGGGCATACCAGTAAGATACCTATACACCTTAAGTTTTGCCGACGATCAAGTAGTCATCGCACAAGATGAAGAAGATCTCAGCTTTATGCTCAGAAAACTAGAAGAAGAATATAAAAACAACGGAATGGAAATAAACTTAGAGAAAACCGAATACCCAACAACAGAAAACAAGGATATGAGAAACCTAGAGATAGACGAGGGAAGACAAATAAATGGAACAGATAAATTCAAGTATTTAGGAACCATAATATCGAACCAGGGAACAACAGAAGAAGATATAAACAATAGACTGAGACAAACAAGAAACTGTATAAGACAACTAAACTCAGTGTTGTGGGATAAGAACATTACGATAAAGACAAAAAAGAGAATATATAATACCCTGACAAGAAGTATCCTGACATATGGGTCCGAAAACTGGACAATAAACAAGAGAAATAGAGGTAGAATAAGAGCAGTAGAAATAGAGTTCCTGAGGAGAAGCTGTAGACTTACAAAAAGAGACAGAATTGAAAACGCAGAGATTAAGCGGAGAATGGGAGTGCAATCAGACATAATCGACTATATAGAGGAGAAGAGACTATCCTGGTACGGCCACGTCAGAAGAGCGGACAGAGGACGCTGGATAAATAAAATCACAGAATGGAGCCCGATTGGAAGAAGAAAGAGAGGAAGACGCCGAAGGTCATTCAGAGATGAAATCGACGAGGCTATGGAGAAAAGAACCCTGCGAGATGGAGACTGGAATGACAGGGAAAATTGGAGAAAACGGTTGAGTGAAGGAAGACAGTGAAAACTGTGGAAATCCTTAGTAGTAGTAGTAGTAGTAGTATTTTGTTAGTCGTTTTCATGCACTTTTCAGTGGCGGATATAGACATTTGCCTTGGGGATGGGGGAACTATAAACCTAAACTAAACTACATAAAACCCATAAATATTAGTTTTTCTTTAATTTTGAACTTTCTTGAGGGGAAGCAAATTTCCCATTTTTTACCCCCATGTATCCGCCCATGGCAGTTTTCAATTTAAACCTGCCTAGAGTAAATATATATGATGACAAGAAACGAATTGATCGAGAGTAGTGAATCGATGTCAAGAACTGCTATTCTATGACACTCGGCCCAGTATTTTACTTTAGAGAAAAAAAGTAATACAACGCCAGTATAGAAGCTCCGCTTCAATAACAGAAAAAGAAGAGCAGAAAAAAGCTAAATCAATATCTTACAAAGTAAAAGTTTATATTCTGACTTCCCATATTTTCTGTTTAGATTGAGTTATTACAATATCGATAATATACAATGAGTCTTTAATTATGTAGTTTTTGTTTTTTATATTAATATTATTTCGTCCAGAAATAGTCCATATTTCGATCCTTGTTTTTTTTTCCGCGTGGCCGTCATTAGATTTTTTTTTTCTAGAGTCGGCTGTTCGCTGTTGTTTTCAATGAAACTTTCCATAAAACGAACGAGCGTTTCATTGTGGCACTGAAGATGAAAGAGGCATATTAAAAAGAAAATTTGTAAATAACTAGGCACGTTTCAGCACGAGCGAGGCACAAATTTTAAATAATACATTGAGACATTATCAAATCTTGTCGAGAAAGATTAATGAGTTTTTATGGTCTGGGTATTTTTTTGAATGCCAAGTATTTGCTGATCTAAATCGAAGTTAGAAGGGTAAAATTCTTAAATGGAAACTTGGTACAAAAGATATCAACTGTCTTTTAGATTATGAACGAAAAATGAGGTTTAAAAAAGTATATAAGAATATAAAGACTGCAGATTATCTTTTTCATTAACCTGATTTTTATCAGTTTTTTTTAAATAATAAGGCACAAGTTTTTCAAAAAAGTTTGCTCTAAAATGTATCTAATTTTGATATTTGATTCATTTACCACAAAAGTGTCTAATATATTTTTGCATCTAACATAATCTCCCTTTTAGTTCTTTACTGATACATTTATGTATTTGTGTAATGCCAGTAAAATAGATTTTATTTCCTAGACCAGGGGTCACCAAATAGCGGACCGCGGTCCGCATCCGGACCGTGAGCTTGTTTTTTGCGGACCGCCGTTAAAATCAAAATATAGTAATAAAATTATAGTGAAAAATTATAATTAAATCTAAATATATAAATATCTTTATATTTTTAAAATGCACAGTACTAATACTATATGTAAATACTCGTAATCTAAACAATATGTTTCGACTAAACGGTTTTCCAAAATTTCAGGAAGTACCTACCTAAAAATAATCTTTTAGCAAACTACAATAGGGAAGCTGTCTACTAAAATTATTTTAATTTACTTTTTTATGACGTACCTAGTAACCAGTCTATAATAAAATTAAATGGTTTTTCCAAAGTTTCAGGTAATAGAACCATAATAAAATGAATTTATTTTGTATTTCAAATTTTGAAATTCTTTTGTATTTCATAATAACATTATTTCACTTCGCATATTTCTGACCCAAATATCGATGGCAAAACATCGACCATCGAGCCAAGGAGTGTGTGAGTATAAGCACCCAGTATAAGCAATATACTGTGGTCTCAGTCTCAGTTTTGCTTGTCGCATCTCAGTCTTCGATCAGTGTCGTCATTCTGAGTGTTGTTTAAGTTTTTATTCTTTTTATCGTGTTTCTAGTTAATACTTTAAAGTGTTGTTTTCTATATAGGTCTAGCGTTGTTTATATTTTACATTCATATTAATATAGATAAGAAGAAAAGAAAAATTGAATCAGAAAACAGGCAGTTTCAACCTGAATGAACAGATTTATATTGTTTCACTTTGTCAAACCGAGTTGGAGCAGTACCTGTTTATTTGATTTGCTACCAGACTGTCATAATTAAAAGTTCGAATGTTAAACGGCATTAGTAAACAAAACATAAAATTGTTAACGAAAAATACAGAATAGGAACTCTAATTCGTAAAAGTAAACTTGAGAGTTTACTTTCAAATTATCAAGAAAAATGTTCTGAGGCTTCTTTACGCATTTACTGGACGCTTGCCAAATATATGAAGCTATTTAATGATGTGAATATCGTTAAAGAGTGCTTTCTGAAAGCAGGAAATTCATAATTTGAAAATAAAAAGGATGCTGTCGATACTTTTCAGCGCATTCCAATATCTACTACTTCAAGCACAAGGAATACACAAGTAATGGCAGATGAAACATACAAAACGTTAAAACAAAGCTTGGCTGTCACTAAATATTTTATTTGGCATGCGACTTTACAGATACACAGCTTGTCATTTTCGTGCGCTATCTGGACAGAACCAGTGAAGAGTTTGTTGAAGAACTTTTGACTATTTTGCCAATGTCAGGAACTACTACAGGAGAGAATTTACACAAGGCTGTGATGGACTATTTTGGCAAGGATAATTTGGTTTAAAGAAAAGTTATTACAATTACTACGGACAGCGCTACAGCGATGGTTGGGTGTAGAAAATGCTTGGTTCAGCGACTAAGTAGCGATCATATGTGCAATGGAAATCTAATATCATTGTATCACGTATCATTGTATTAATTATCAAAGTGTATTGTGTTGCAGTTTAAATCCAAATATTCACAGTAAAATGCAAACCGTCATGAAGATAGTGAACTTTATATGTGCAAAATCATCTTTGATGTATCGTCAATTCAAATCATTCCTAGAAGACACTAACGCTCAGTTTGACGATTTGCTTTTTCATAACAACATGAGATGGCTGAGCAAAGGTATAGTGCTTGAAAGATTCTTTGCAATACTTGACAACATAAAAGAATTTCTGTCCACTGTTGATAATAAAGTTGCAAATGACCATTTGTGCTTCCTCTTGGACACAGTAAACGTTGCAACTATCGCATTTTTGGAAAACTTGTTTGTGAATCTTGTAAATAATTTATTTAAGTTACATTTAGATAAAAGAGGGATACAAATATTTCAAATTACGCCGCAAAAATTTATTAAACAAAGACGGGAGAAAAAACAATGTAATAGCTTTATAATAATCTGAGTTTATTTCATACCCCTTCCTAAACAAGGTGGCCTAGTTGCCTGGTTTCAACTAGGTAACCAGGATGATCTCTTGAGGGGAATTAAAACTACTTCGGGGATTCTGGGTAATCCCCCCCCTCGGTTACGCCTCTTCTTCTTCTTCTAATGGCGCTACAACCCTTTGTGAGTCTTGGCCTGCTTAACAATGTTCTTCCATTCTGCCTTGTCGAATACTTTCCTTCGCCACTGCCTGATGTTCATGGTTTTAAGATCCCTCTCTACGTCGTCTATCCATCTTTTACGGGACCTTCCTCTTGTTCTGTTTCCTTGGGGCTTTCATCTCTGGACTACTTTTACAGCTCGCCCCTGGTTACGCCAGTGCCTGGTTTAGTGCTGAGTGTCCGGAACGCGGAAGTGTAGTAGGTTTTCGAAACGGATCCTCAGGGAATAGAATTGGTGACCCCTGAGAGACTACATACAAACATATTCTATTTACAATATGTACCAGCAAGTACAGGCAGAACTTGGAGAATCTAGTGTATACTCGTGATCTTTTGAACAAAACCAGAACAACATTTAGCTGGACATGCTGTAAATGTTATGAACAGGAACAAAATAATAACACTCTACTTAACACTTTGTAAGTTTTATAGACGGGAAACATGGACCCTTTTTTATCCTCTGGTCGAGATCATGACATAGACTAGTCGTACCAGTCGACTTTTTTTAACTTATAATAAACTCTCTACCAATCACGACCTATACAATAATCGCTACATATGCCGATAACACAGTTATCATGGCTTTAAATTCTACAGCAACTTAAGCATCCCAGGTATTGCAAAATCACTTGCTTAAACTAGAGAGCTGGCTTAAATTGTAGCAAGTTTAAGTCGACAGATTAAAATTAACACAAATAACTTTTACTTAAAAAAAGGTGACGTGTCATCAGTTTCTTTAAACAACACTCTACTACTCTACTACATGTTAATATGGTCGTTAAATACCTGGGAATTCATTTGGACAGCAAACTTAATTGGGACATCTACATGGAAGAAACGCATTTAACTTAACTTGGAAAATGTATTGTTACATGAGTTGAAAATCAAATCTTAGCTTGTAGAACAAACTTCTGATTTATAAATGTATTTTAAAAGTGCTATGGCTATGTGCAGCACAAATCTAGAGTAGAGCAAGTAAAACTAACATACAAAAACATCAACGATTCCAACTGAAAATCCTGCGCCAGATCTGCAATGCCCCTTGATATATTACGAACCACAAATTACACTCTACCCAACACGCTATAAGTGTTGTAGACAAACACCATTTTTTATTCTCTGCTGTAAGTCGAGGACCAGTTGACTTAACATAAAAATAATTTTGGTGCATTTTTGAAAACATATATGTTTAAATAATCGTAAGAAGACATATACTAACGCGTCATTTGGAAACTCCACAAGTGGTAACCGATAATTTGTAACGCCATCAATTCATAACGACAGCATTTCGTAACATCGACAGTTTGTAACTACATTGACAGTTCGTAACGGTATAATTATTCGTAACGTCGCAATTGAATTATTTTGTTTATTGATATAAGGTTGAATGTTTGAATAAATGAACTTTGATCAAATAAAAGGCAGATATCGAGCACAGTTTAATAATTAAATCTTGCCTAAGTACTTTCGCTTTCTAGAGCATCTTCAGGGGCATCTGAAATAGGCTGAAGAAAAATAACTGAAGAAAAATTAAAAAACTCGAAGTTGATGGTTGATAAAGTTTTTATGTGATTAACGTTTTAGACTGACTTCGTCAATGTTGGCCTATACAACAATCATCCAATTTATGACATTTTATGATTTTTGGATAGGCCAAAATTGACGAAGTAAGTCTAAAACGTTAATCACATAAAAACTTTTATCAACCATTAACTTCGAGTTTTTTATCGAAGCTAATAAATTTTTCATCAGTTAAAAAAACGTTTCTTGGCTTACTTCAGATGCTCCTCAAGGTGCTCTAGGAAGCGAAAGTACTTGGGCAAGATTTAATTAATAAACTGTGCTCGATATCTGCCTTTTATTTGATCAAAGTTTATTTTGTTTATGTTTGTTAACGTGGAAACCAATTTGTATTACAGTTGCAATTGAAATTACGATTATCAATTTAACGAAAATATTTTTAAATCATTTCATATTTCGTGGAGAAATATATTTTGAAAATTGTGTCTTAAAATATTATAATCTACCTGTAAGAGGAAATATAATTAATGTTTGTCCTTATAATTAATAATTGTAACTAATTAGTGAAATCTTAGGCTGATAACCACCTTTAGAAATTCCCAACTTTCTGACTAATGTCTTCAAACATATAAATCGAGAAACATTAGTGATCTTTTAAGTAGTGTCTATAATTTCCTAAATTATAATGGCACTAAAATTGAATACACTCAGTGAAGAGAACTTAGTTCTCATAATTTGAACCCCAATCATAGGTGGCAGGATTGTAAGTCCAGTTTGAATATGATGGTGTTAAGAGGCATTTTCGTTTGTGATCACATTCATACCAAATGTGAAACTGTGAATTGGCTTATAGTTAAATTAGGATAAATATTTATAGAGAAACTAAGGGTCTGAAACATTTTATATAAAACAACAATTTTATATAAAACCTTCATATCAACTCACAACATACGAAATAAATCCATCTGAAACTGAAGAGAAAGTATAGGCCAAGGAAAAAATTGTGGCTGAGAATTATTGTAATACCACAAACGACGGACAATGTTTGAAGTACACAAAAGGAACAATACAATACAAAATATTATTAACCCTAATTCATATATACATTTGGATGCACCTTGTAAAATAGGTTCAAAGCACTTATTGAATGCGTTGATAAATTTATTTAAAGAGAAATATTTGACCTATACTTTGACCAGCAATAGAAAAAATAAAAGTGGCGTTGTCATTATGAATCAAAGACCGCAACCCAAAAAGGGTGCCTCTGAGTGGTCTAGTGGTCCAAGAAAAGGCAAAGCGTTCTCAAATCAGAAAGATATCCAGAAGAATTTGTAAACTTGGTAGCTGATGAAGGATATACACCTGAGCAAGTATTTAATGCAGACAAAACTAAACTGCTTTGGAAGAGAATGCCTAATAAAACATTCATTTCTAAAAGAGAAAAATCTGCTCCTGGATTTAGGGCAGCAAAGGATAGGTTTTAAAAAGGTTTTAATGCATCTGAAGATTGTGTAATTAAGCTATTATAGATACCTAAATCCTCGTTCATTAAAAAATTAAAACAAGGACGACCTGTCAGTGTTTTAGCATGCTAATAAGAAAGCGTGGGTTACAAGCACTATTTTTTATGACTGAAATTATGATGTTATGAAATATGAACTACATACTTATGAAATTAAAACTTGTTTGAAAAATCAAAGACTTTAAATCAGTTCTAGTTTAAGAAAATGTATGAAGTCATCCTCGCGAATTTGAAACTGTGAATCCAAATCTAAAATTGACATTTTTACCTCCCAATACGACGGGACAATATCTAACGTATCTTCTAGATAAAGGTTGATTGCTAGTTACAATAATTTTAGATCACAGTCTATAAGCATGAAAAGCAAGTATTATTATTGTTATTAATAATACAGTTATTAACAATAGACAATATTTTAATTTTTTTATTTAGAGTATTACCACGTTATAACAAGGGCTTAAGAAATGAGAACGAGGAGAACATTCTACTTTAAGAGAATAAAATCAAACCTCTATGTTGAATAGTGTTTAATTATTTTCATTACTCTTATTTTTTCTATTTTATTAAATCACATTATTGCAAAAGCGTACTCACCCTCAATGGTAGATGTTCTTGTAGTTAAATCTAATCTCCTATAAACCCACTTGGATCTTTACGATGGTTTTATTATATTATGAGTTTCCTCTTACGACCATATCTAAAGTATATACGCATATTTTATTGACGTTTCGAGTATCTAAAAGTGTATTCCGTTACATTGTAACAGACAGTAAAAATCTCTGCGAAGGAATAAAAGTACACATATACGCTTTATGTACCATTTATGTCGTCTGAATAATTCACAGCCAGATATCGGATGCCATATTGCCACACCATATAAGTGCCTACAGGATGTTTGTTCCTTTAAGCATAATATATTACTACAGATATGTCTGACCTAGTTAGTTATCGATTAGAGAACCGATCAAAATAGTAGGAACGAAGTATCTTTATAAAAAAAATATTCAAATGCTCCCAATCGACTTCTCATGAATAAAATACGTTATTAAGATGAAGTAAGATTTCATGATAAACTACTGAAGTATTTAGCTTGTCATTTTCCTTCCCCTTGTGTAATAAAAGTTGAGAATAACTTTAAGACCGTTATTAGAATATACCACTGGTGTCGTAACTTATTGTAGTGCAACCAAATTAAAATACAAAACAACAGAAGCGTTGCTTCTCCTTGTTGTTTTTCCCCTCACCCCCTCACTAATTACATCCCCCATTATGGACTATTAAGTGCTTGTGCATTTCTTGACCAAAAGTGTAAGATTGCTGACTTACACTTTTGGCCAAGTGGAAGTAATGGTTGCCTCTTTTTTTGTCAATATTTCCTTCAAATAAGAAATATTAACCATCTATTTTCTCATTGTTGTAATTTTTCATTGTTAAAATTAAAAGAAAATCACTCTGGTGGTAGCAAACAAAAAAATACAGTGCTCTCTGTTATAATGTAAGTACACTGTTGGTGGAGCGACTGGTGGCTTAGTCTATACGTAGAGAATAATGTCTCGGCTTAATATTGGCACCAGAACATGTCACTCGTCTAGTGATCCAGTCCGGATACCAGCTCGACAA
The DNA here is from genome assembly GCF_040954645.1 of Diabrotica undecimpunctata. NCBI lineage: Eukaryota > Metazoa > Arthropoda > Insecta > Coleoptera > Chrysomelidae > Diabrotica > Diabrotica undecimpunctata. Next base: position 158,610,802 of record NC_092804.1, read on the forward strand.
AAATCTTAGATAACCTTATTAAAGAAAACAAGCTACCAACAAGAATAATAATAAAGAAAAGTAGTAAAAGGTCAATGCTTGAAGAAGAGCAGTAAGAATTTAGTGAAAGTAAAAGTAAATATTAACAGCCAGTGTAACCCCAAAAAGAGATCCCAATTGAAACGAATCGATCAAGCAAGGAGAACACTTATGAATATTGTAACATATAAACAGCTACCACGGTTGGGCGGTGGATGAGTGTGCCTAATAGTCTAGGCGGGATCTGTTTTGGATTGGACATTTTCCATAGGAAGCTATTTTTTTGCTGTAATCCCTTCAGGATGTGCCCAATATCGATAATCATGATATGCGCCAGTCGAAAACCCTGTGCTTAATGTTTTATTTAACAAAATCTGAAAAAAATAAAAATTTCTCATTTTTTTGCTTCTATTTTCGTTTATAATTCGGAAAATATTGATCCTAGAGAAAAATTATACTACGTTAAAGGTTTCGTTTTTCAATTTTACACAATATTTCGTTAGCTAGAAATTGAAATTTTAATGTTTATCGTAGAAAAAATAGCAATAATTGGAAAAAAAAGTACAAAAAAATGAAGTTAATCCTTTAAATGTTTTCGACTTTCTAAACTTGTCTTACAAGCTCCATATTCCGCCTAGAAAAACCTTTTAATATGTTTAAAACGTGTGCTAAATTTTGTTTAGATCGGTCGGATAGGTTTTGCATAATAATTTTGCAACCCAGCCTACTGGAAAAAAATTGCAAATTTTCAAATTTATAGTAGGCCCTAAATAAAGCTCTCAGATAGTTGCAAATTTTTTTACACATAAAGGAAGGCTCAAACTTTTAAACGCTTTTTGTAAAATTCAAATCGGTTTACTAGGAGATCCTAGAAAATTTTTTTAAGTTTTAAACATTTTTTATATATGTCGAGTGTTTATATCGAGTGAATGTCCCCCACCACCACCTCTCATGCATTCCGAGCGACATTTTACGCGAAAAGGGTTTTTTATTTGTCTTTTTTATGGATGTTGCCATAAAGCGCATTACGTAAAACTTTTCATATAAAAAGTACTTGACAAGACGAGGGTATTTGTTTAAAAACGAGCCCTCTATCACTTATGGTTACACGGAAATGTATGCCAACTTTGACCTTCAATAGCTCGGCTACTAGTAAGCCGAATCTATCTTTTCTTTTTAAGAAGCGTCTTTTAATGTTCTGTAAGTGTATAAATTTTGAAATTGATATGTTTAAAGCTGTAAAGTTATTCAATTTGTTTAAAAAGCCTAAAAAATGTTTAAAATTTTAAAAAATTTTCTAGGCTCCCCTAGTTAACCGATTTGAATTTTACAAAAAGTGTTTGAAAGTTTGAGCCCTCCTTTATATGTAAAAAAATTTGTAACTATCTGAGAGCCTTATTTAGGGCCTACTATAAATTTGAAAATTTGCGATTTTTTTCCAGTAGGCTGGATTGCAAAATTATTATGCAAAACCTATCTGACCGATCTTAACAAAATTTAGCACACGTTTTAAACATATTAGAAAGTCAAGTTTAGAAAGTCGAAAACATTTAAAGGAATAACTGCATTTTTTTGTACTTTTTTTTCCAATTATTGCTATTTTTTCAACAATAAACATTAAATTTTCAATTTCTAGCTAACGAAATATTGTGTAAAATTGAATAACGACACTTTTAACTTGTTATAATTTTTTCTCTAGGATCAATATTTTCCGAATTATAAACGAAAATAGGAGCAAAAAAATGAGAAATTTTTTATTTTTTTCAGATTTTGTTAAATAAAAAATTTAGCACAGGGTTTGCGACTGGCGCATATTGTGATTACGTATTACCGGTGATGACCTATGGGGCGGAAACTATGACTCTAACCAAGACTACGGCTTCGAAATTGAGAGTGGCACAGAGACGAATGAAACGGTCTATACTGGGAGTGACGTTGCGGGACCGAATAAGAAACGAAGATCTGCGAAGAAGGACGAGTATTGCTAATGTTGTGGAACGCATAGCGGAACTGAAATGGAACTGGGCAGGCCAGAATGCATAACTCACGATGGACGAGCAAAATTACAAATTAAAGTCCAAAAGAAGACAAATGTAGTAGAGGAAGCCCACATATACGTTGGGCTGACGACATCAGGCGTATCACCAAAAATTGGCAACAACGAGCACAAAATCGTAAAAAATGGAGGAGTTTAAGGGAGGCCTATGTCCAGCAGTGGACGTGATAAATGAAGGCTGGATTATGATAATGATGAAGATATAATTTGGGTCAGTAGTATCTCTTGTCAAAAAACTTTCGGCTTAGAGTTTGCAGTTTAATTGCATAGAAAACAGGTATGATAAAAGTAAAAAATAGAATAGTAAAAATAGCTAGAGACGAATCACCTAATTAAAGACAATGTATGCCGAAACACCAAGGAAACGATGCTCAGACAATCTTTGAAACCGAGAAATAACCTGAAATTTGAATAGGCATTTGTGCCTATAAAGAACACTAGAAACAACGAGAAGGCAAGTTCGTAAGGCCCTGTGCACTTTTTAACCTTAACACAAATTGTAAGATCACTGATGTCTTCGGAAAAAAACTTCGAGTTTAAATAAAATTACCGCTGGTTATAATTCGAAATTTTCTTTAAAATGTGTATGTTTTTTCTGTATGTAAGCATCTTTTGAGCATGGTTATTGTATGAATAAGTCTACAAAAACCTTATTAATAATGCTATCAATCTGTATTTGTAAAACATATTGAGATTCAAACGCACATGGATGCTACGTTATGCTGATTTTAGTAAGGCATATATTGATCACCAAATTCTTCTTGGAAACTTGATCTCTGTAAGGTTTCATACTCATTTGGTATAATAAGTTAAAAATATATTTGTCAGGTTGGAGTCAACTAGTTAAGGTAGCTACTAACTAAAATAATAAAGGTTAGCTCAGTTCCTTTAGAGCGACTACATCACTTAATATTTTTAACTGCTTTAATAATGATAATTAGGTGAGAAAATGTACTACTAAACTAATTTTTAAAATCAAAAAACTGACCAACTTAGTTAATTGAAAAAATTTGGAAGAACACATCTTTGTGTTTTCTCATTAAAAAATAGTTTTTATTATTTTATGTATAAAATACTGATCAAAAGAAACAACAGCAATACACCATGGTTCAGAAGAGAAATAAAAGAGAAATATAAAGAAAAACGAAAGATCTACACCAAGTACAAAACATCAAATATTCCAGAATCCCGAGACACCTATAGAAGAATTTGAAATGAAACAAAGTAGTTGGTAAGAAGAATAAAAAATGAACACTACGAACACTTTACAAAAAGATAAAAAGCGACTACGGTACAAAAAAACAAATATGGAGATTCATAAGAAAACAATGGAAAGAAATGGCAAAATTAAAGGAATACAAATAACATACAAGCAAACGAATGGGAAAGATACTTGACGGAACTGTTTAAAGGAAAAGAAAATAATAATCAACACAATACCTGAATTAAGACACACAATAGAAATTAGTCTTCAAGAAATAGAGATAGGCATAAATTCACTCAAAAATAGAAAGTCACTAGGAGCAGACGGAATAACCAACGAGCATCTAAAACACGGAGGAGAAAGTATAACCCTAGATGTGACAAAACATACAAAAACTAGTATCACACTGCAATACCAGACGCATGGAGAAACAGCATAATGATACCAATGTTCAAGAAAGGAGATAAAGAAGACCCTAACAATTATTAAGGTAAAAATCTACTGAAGACCGCACTAAAGCTTACCACAAAAGTCCTAACCAACAAAATCAATAAACTAACAACTCTATCAGATAAACGCCGTATTTGTACCAAGACAAATCACAGAAAAGGCCATCGAGTACAATAACTCAGCATATCTATGTTTTATAGACTTTACAAAGGCTTTCGATCGCATTAAAATCGAATACGTCTTACACCTACTGTATAAAAGAAACACACCAATTAATATTATATAAACCATCGAAAACATCTAATTTCATAATCGAATACAGGCAAAGGTAAATGAAAAACTAACACAGTGTATACCAGTACAAAGCGGAGTCAGACAGGGTGACTCGTTAAGCCCACTTCTCTTTAATATAATAATGGACGAAATAATACAAGCAGTACGTAAAAGTCATGTTTACAGAATGAGAAACAAAGAAATCCAAATATTATGTTATGCAGACGACGCCGCATTAATCGCCGAGACAGAAGACGAGCTCCAAAGATTAACAAACATCTTTAATACAATAGCCAAGAAATACAATATGATAATATCAGCAGAAAAACCCAAATGTATGACAACATTTAAATACCCACTACGACGTAAAATCGAAATTGATGGGAAAATAATAAAGCAGAAAGCAAGGTTTGGATATCTGGGAGTAGATATAACTAGTTACGGAGATGTCGAAGAAGAAGTACGACAACAAGCTTAAAATCAAGTAAAATGGCGGGATCTTTTAATGATACAATCTGGAAAAACAAACATCTAAGACAAAACACAAAAACAAGAATCTATAAAGCAGAAATTAGACCTATATTAACATACACGGCTGAGACAAGACCTAACACATCTAAAACGAGACTACTACTAGAAACAACAGAGATGAAAATACTTCGACGAATATCAGGGAAAAGTCTGTTGGATAAGGAGAGAATCGAAAACATAAGAAGAGCATGCAATATAGAAGACATAAATGAATGGGTGACAAAACGGAAACAGGAGTGGAAGGAACACATTAGTACAATGGCAGAGCATAGAATAGTACGAATAGCACAAGATAAGTCACCAAATGGATGAAGAATTATTGGCAGACCAAGAAAAAGATTGTGCGATAATTTAAACAATTTAAAAGGCTAATATTGACGAAAAAACAGGCTTTGAAACCTACACACAAAAAGGAAGAAGAAGAAAAATGTATAAAATAAATTTTTAAGTACTTATTTACCCCTCAACTTCAAGTTGAATAAAATGAAACACCCTGTATTCTTTTTATCCTATTTATCTACATTAAATAATGCACAGTCAACTTTCTCATGCCATATTGTCACACATCACACATTTATGCAAAATTTAATGTGGTGTCATTTCTGTAACTCATTTTAAAAGTTAATGTCGCATAAAATCCGCGTTTATATTTTCGTTGTTTGTTTATTATTATGTTTTCGCACAGTTACGTGTTAAATTTGATGAGCAGAAATTAAACAGAAATGTTTTATAGACCATTTTATTTAAAAGAACAGTAATGGGGTCCATTTCACGTGGGATAAAATATTCATTTTATAGGCTGTATTTTTAATTTGAACGTATTAGCAATTGCTAATATACGGTTGCAATGGCAATACTGTAATGAATGGGGTAAAGTGAGTGTAATAACGAAGAAGGTTTCCGGAATAAGTTCTAATGGATACTTTAGATGAGAGGAGTCTAAAACTCCAAATTCAACACAGTTTTTGATACTAATAATTATGATTCTATTAACTAAGATAATGGCACGAACACCCAACAATAGAACCAGAAACATCGGCCACCAATTCACAGTTGATAACTCTACCTTTAAAGTGGTGGACAAATTCACATACTTAGATTCCCTGATCACCAAGGAGAATGTCATGACAGAAGAAATCAAGCGAAGAATAATCCTAGCAAACAAATGCTATTTTGGACTGAGTAGACATATGAGAAGCAGAAACTTAAGCCAAAAAACCAAAATAACCATATACAAAACCCTTATACAACCAGTGTTGACATATGGGTTGGAGACATGGACCATTTCCAAGGCAGATGAAAACCTCCTGCTTATATTTGAACGAAGTATTCTGAGAAGAATATTCGGTGGCATCTGTGAAAATGGTGTGGAGAAGGAGGTACAACTACGAGATATACCACAGATATAAACATATATTTGGTGGTAAAGACGTAGTATCCCTTATAAAAATAGGAAGATTAAGATGAACAGGACATCTGGCAAGATTACAGCAGAACAACACTCCTAGAAGAATCCTTATGTCACAACCTGTGGGAAGTAGAAGTAGGGGTAGACCAAAACTCATATGGAGGGATGGTGTAGATGAGGATGGTAGACAAATAGGCGCAGCAAACTGGCAACAGTTGGCAATGGATAGAACTGACTGGCGTAATAGACTTGGGAAGGTCGAGGCTCTTTTTTAGGGCTGTATCACCAATAATGATGATGAATTATGATTCTATTAACGTTAGAATGCATCTATTTTATTTCTCTATTTTTCTCAAGAAAATAATATGTATTTATCGATTATTCTTTGCTTTAGCTGTGCAACACTTGCGGATTTAGTTTTATAAATGCTACTAGGTACTAGGTAAACCACAAGAATATTCGAGTAGCATCAGATCTGGAGACTGAGAAGGCCAAGAAATCAGAAATTCAGAAATCCATGGTATAACTCTTCCATTAAAACGATTTTTAAGTTATTTTCTTACATCTAACCTACTGTTTCATACTCAAATGCATGGCTAAAATGTTACATCAACTATATGAAAGGTTACTTAACTCTTCAATGTTTATTAAATTTTTAATGAATTTTGTTTTGTGAAAATTTGCTATGTGCTATCAATAAGCGTGGTGATGTAGTGATCCAGTTGCAATGTAAGAAACAATAAAATAAATTAAAACACTATATTTTAAGGACTTCTACTATTTACTTCATCGTAATATTAAAGAAATCGCAAGAAATCTTAAAGAATTAACAAAAAATGTAGTCTACAGTATCCCTTCTATGGCTCGGTGACGTGGTGGACAACGAAGCAGCTAGTGGGAGCAATAAGGCTGCTAGATAATACACAAAAGCTAGCATGCCTGTGTATTACGGGGACCATAAAAACAACTCCTACTGCATCGTTGAAAGTCCTGCTGAATCTACCACCACTTCATATCTTTATACAGGGCGAAGCCAGATCAGTGATGCAGAGATTAATCCATAGTCAGCTACATATAAACCAGATACATGGTGCTGACAACAGAAAGCTAATCGAGGAGCTAAAAGCCGATATTGTGATGGGGCAACCTATCGATGCAACAGCTACAAGATGTAACTTTAAAAATAAGTTCACAATTAAGGTACCAGGCAGGGAAGTCTGAAATAAAGGTGTACTCATACAAGCTGCTGCTACCTGGTACACGGATGGCTCAAAAACACCGGAGGGTGTGGGAGCCGGCATAGTAGGGACAAATCAAGGGATACATCTCCCGGTAAGTCTATCTAAGGATGTGACAATTTTACAGGCGGAAATAACGGCAATACGTCACTGCGTAGAAGAAATAGAAAGGCAAGAAAAAACGTTCCGCTCAGTTGCCATCTTCAGAGAAAGTCAGGCAGTGCTTAAGGTACTTAATTCTGTAGAGGTCAAATCTAAGCTAGTATGGGATTGTGTGTATGCCCTAAATAAACTAGGAGACCGTAGCAAGGTTACGGTAGCCTGGGTACCGGGGCACGAGGGTCATAAGGGCAATGAAAAAGCAGATGAAATGCTTTCAGCGAGTAAGACAGTAGGTTCTCTAGGGCAGTCAGATGGTCACTGATTTTCGGCTGGTACCTCGTTGTTTTGATATAGCTCGCCTAAATAGTTTCTTCGTGTTTCCTATATTTTGTCAGTATCGGTCTTTAGATTACCTTCCTTATCTATTACAGACTACGTTTGAGATTTAAATTCTCTGGTAAGGAGTTTGATCTTCTGAAATAAATCCCTCGTTTGATTTCGTCAGCCATGTTCCTTTATCTCTCTGCATATTTGAGAGATGTTATCAGCTTTGTTTTTGCGGTACTTTTTTTCTGATTTCATTCGATAATGCTCTGTATTCATCGTTTGTTCCGTATCTAATTTTATGTTCTTTTCTGCGTTGAATCACTCTCCATATATTATCGATATGGCCATGTCCAAACAATGTATAATATACGACTTAGTAAGTAAATATTGAAATGGATACCAGTTGAAAGAAAGAAAACAGGTAGACCAAAACAGCTATGAATAGGAGGCGTTTAAAGAACCATGACAGAGAGGAATCTTCAGGCTGGAGATTGGAACGACAGGTGAGAATGAAAACTAGGAAGTGGAAGGCGTAAGACATTATGAAAACCGGATCAGAAATCAATCATTTTAAATTTTGGTTAATAACAGTTACGTTGACTACATAATTACTTCCATTACTTTTTATTTCACATTAAATCTAACTAAATTATTGTACTCATGTAATAGTAATGAATTATGTTTATTTGAAAACAGAATTACTAGCAATTATAAAATTAAAAATGGCGCATTCGTGCTTTCAAATTATAACACCCATAAACATTAATTTAAAAAGCTTATTACATTCAAACCAATTTTGTGCAAATTACACATTATTCGCAAAAAGTGATTAATGAAATGTTGTTATAATTTTTACCACTAATTACTAATTAATATTGTTCGACTGCAATTTAAATAAATACTATTGCAGATAAATTAGCAAAATAAAAGCTTTTTTCGTGACACTCTTTAATACAGGTATTTAAAATCTACTTTTGATAACTTTCGTGATAAAAATATATGATAACAATATATGCAAAAGATTAAGCGACATTTTTTTTGTAGCTTATACATAACGAATTTTCAAGAATAGACCGAATGGAACAGAACAACTTATAACGGAATCCTATAATATTGGCATTTAAGCAAGAAATGCACAAGAAATAATACGAGAAAAATAACAATAACATACATAAAAGGATTATCGCAAAAACTTAAAGCGATAGAACAATGAACAAGAAACAACAAAGAGTTTTATTTATAAAAGTCCCTAGTGAATGCGAAAATTTTTATTTAGGTGAAACATTAAGATTCTTAAACGCAAGAATAAGTACATATCAATCTTGTATTAAAAATAGAGAATTTGATAGATCTCAAATATGTAAATACGCATGGGAAAATGAAGATCGAATTCACTGAAAAAAATCAAGTTTAGTCCTTAAATGTTTAAGTGACATGGACTGATATTCTACAAACAACGGAGTGACTACACTACAGAAAGCGGAACGTTAACAGGTTGACTGCCATGAGTACTATATGTAGTACTCAGTTACAACTTATACAGTATAACTTATACAGTACAATTTGCCATTTATGCTACAGCTCTTTTAGAGCATGTTGACCCATGAGGCCACGACGATTTTTATTTATTATTTTAATTTAGGCTTTTGTATGAATCTTTCGGGGGTTAATTAATATCTTTTTAAGTATTTCACATCATTTTGAACTTGAGTACCTATGTTGGTGCTCATGGCCCCTCGAGTGATGTTTTAATCAGGGGGCCGTGAGCGCCACCTCTGGCACTCACAATAAAATACTATATTTTTGCTAACGATAGTATCTCCTATTAGTAGTGGTAAATACAGAAAAAGCGTTTTGCAAGCTCTAACAGGTAAGTCTAACAGGTAAGCTATTCACCGCTTTGTTGTAGAGTGCTATGAGAAACAATAATTGGGAGAATATTGGAGTCAACATAAATGAAGAATTTCTGAACAACTTGAGATTCGCAGACGACATAGTCCTTATTGCAGACCGGGTAGATCATGCCTGCCAGCTTCTTCAAGACCTTCAGAGCTCGTGTACACGAGTTGGACTTAAAATTAATTTCTCCAAAACACAATATATGACCAACCTAGTACTGGCGAAAAACATCTCAACTAACGTGTATAGCTATAAATATCTGGGCCACGAGATTAAATTAGGAAGAGATAATCAAACAACGGAGCTAAACAGGAGAATAGAACTGGCATGGGCGGCTTACGGAAAACTGAGAGAAGTCGTTAGATCGGATATTCCCATGTGCTTGAAAAGAAACGTCTTTGATCGATGTGTACTCCCAGTTCTAACGTATGGATCAGAAACATTGACCCTTACCAGAAATGTAATCAATAAAATACAAGTGGCACAGAGAGCGATGGAGAGGTCAATGCTGACTGTATCCCTCAGAGACAGAGAAAAGTTGTCACTTAATTCTAAAGTGACACATAAATCAATAAAAATAACACAATTTATGTGTAATGTCTGCTTATAATTTACACAATATAGTAAAATTTTTTAAAAGAAACCGCTGCAGCCAATGCTATAGGGGTATTGTTACCAAACTATGCCCCAGTGGGGCACAATAAAACATTTTTTTAAACAATTGAATTGATTATTACTTAAAATAGTTTTTTTTCTACCCAGAAAGAAGATTGTGTAGTACAACATAAAAAGATAATATAAATTTCCAACTTAAGTAGCATTACAAATTTTAAGCATTAAAATTATTATTAAGGATAGGATAGAGATAAAACATGGACACTCGTTTCTCGTCTAGGGACCCATCAAGACATTGCTTTTAAGACAAACTAGATTGGGTCACGGATAAAAGGTAATAACAAATGGGGTAAAACAGAGGTTAGGATTCTAATTACAGTTAAATATTAAGCTTACTTTTGCAAATAAATTCCATTAAACATTCATTTACAACTCTTATATTTAGAGATAGCAGATAGCACATATTGTAAGGAGGAAAAATTTTGATGTTGACTAAATTTTTTATTAGAATTTCAGTTTGTTTTGTGTATTTTTTACATTCGAAGAAAATGTGATCTAGATCACCTTCTTTTTGACAGTCTGGACATTCTGGACAAATTTGAATTTACGATTTTTAGTTTGGACAGATGACTAGAATAGCAGGCGTGTCCAAATTTTATTCTAATTATGTATATTATATACCTTCTTGGAACAGAATAATTTTTAAACCAATAATCACTTGGGATTAAAGGCTGTATAGAAGCATATTGCGAGGAAGACTGCGTACTATATATATGCCAAGATTGTTTCCATTTACTATTGATATTATTTTTAATTATTGTTAATGCGTCTTGTCTACAGATTTAGTGACCAGCTTGCGTTCCGGTATCAATGGCCTTTTTATCTAATAGGTCAACTTGTCCGTTGTATTTAAGACCTATATGTGCTTTAACCCACAAAAAATGTCATAAACAAGTTTTTTAATTTGAAAGACATATATATTTGAGTTATTACTAGGAAAATTTAAAGTTTCAATGGCTAACATAACAGACAATGAGTCAGGTACTATTGTAACAGATGTATTCTAAGTGTTTTCAAAGTATCTTAATGATTGATTGATCTTATCCTAAAGATTGAAAAACTAGGATTTAGTCGACAAAGTTTTTCTGTATTAGTTGATGGAATGTGAAAAGCACACCCAGTATCAACAATAGACTTTGAGGCATCCGTATAAATAACTAAAGAGTCTTGACAGACTAGATAAACAGGACCTCAAAATATTCGAGCTAACAGAAGAATTTACATGGTAATTCGGTTGTATCACAGTAATGGGTTGCAAGCACGAATAAAAATGTTCAATGTTAAGATTATCCTCTGATTTTTTTTTTTTTTTATTATAACTAATAAATTAACAATCAGAATAAAATAATGTATTCTATAAGTTAATGTGATGAGTTTAGGTCCTGTCCCTTGGTTCTGGCGTGATGTGGTCCCCTCCAGTGAGAGAATCACGGGTCCATGTTACTGGTCTGTTGGCCAACGTCGCTTTAGTCTTCTGATAACTCGATGTTGAGGTATTTTCACTTTTTGAATGTATTGTAATATCTTTTGCTGGTATACTTCTTTCACTGTTGAGATATTGAGATCCTCATAGATTCTTTGGTTGGTTACGTACCAGGGTGCATCAACAATTGCTCTTAAGATTTTTGATTGGCATCTTTCCATAATAGCAATATTAGATTTACTACTACAGCCCCATAGCTCTATGCCATATGTCCATATTGGTTTGATAACTGTTTTATAAATTAGAATTTTATTATTTATTGACAGCTTGGAGTTTTTTCCAATTAACCAATTGATTTCTTTTTGTCTTAGTTGTATTTGTTTTCTTTTTTTGGTGATGTGTTCTTTCCAACACAGGGTTTGGTCCAGGTGTAGCCCTAGGTATTTGGTTGTTTTAGTCCTGGGTATTTCCTCATTGTTGATATATATTGGTGGTGGTGTTTCTCGTCGTAAAGTAAAAGTTACGTGGGTTGACTTGTTTTCATTTATTTTTATTTTCCATTGTTTTAGAAAGTTTTCAAGCTCATACAAATAGTCTTGGAGTTGTTGTGTAGCTATGTTAATGTGTGACTTGTAAGTGCTACTGTGTCATCTGCAAATGTGCCAATTGTTACGTTATGTGATGTTGGTAGATCAGACGTATATAATATATATAATAAAGGTCCCAGGACGCTTCCCTGTGGAATTCCCGCCTTAATGGGATGCGTTTTGGATATTTCTCCATTTACTTTTGTTCTAAACTGTCGGTTTTCCAAGTATGATGTAAGTATTCGAAAGAATGGTGGTAATATTTGTTTAATTTTATAAAGAAGTCCTTTATGCAAAACCTTATCAAAAGCTTGACGTACATCTAGTGATATCATTGGGCAATATTCCTTTTCTTCTAATGCGGTATTGATTTTATGGGTTATTCGGTGGCATTGCTGGATAGTTGAGTGTTCTCGTCGAAATCCAAACTGATAATTTGGTATCCAATTTGCGCCTGTAAAGTCTGGATCTATTCTTTTTATTAAAAGTTTTTCTAATAATTTGGAGATTGTTGATAACAGACTGATAGGTCGAAAGGATGAGACTTCACTTGGATCCTTTCCTGGTTTTGGAAATAATAGTATTTCTGCAATTTTTTAGATTGTTAGGCCAATAATTACATCTTAATATTGCGTTAAATATATATGTAAGGATTACTATACCCTTTTTTGGTAATTCTTTTAGCATTTTTGGTGTTATTAGGTCAATTCCTGGTGACTTTTTGATATTTAGTCTTAAGATTTCTTCTTTAAGTTCTTTGGGTGTTGTTAATTTTATTGGATTTACTGATGGTTGTTCTGAGTTTAAATAATTAATAATTTCTTGATCTTCTTCATTGTTGTGTGGTTGGAATACTGTTGCTAAATGTTCAGCAAATAATTCTGATTTTTCTTTATCGCTTCTTGCCCATTGGTTCTGTGTGTCTGTGGTTTTTCTTACTGGTGGGGATATTGCTTGAGGTTTTAAGGATGATTTGATTGGTTTCCATATTGAATGGTCGTATCTATTAAGTTGTGTTACATATTTTTTGACTGACTCTTCTCTTGCAATTTTTAGTTGTGTTTTTAATTTATTGGTTAAGCGATTGTAAAACGTTTTATCCGCTGGGTTCCGACTTTGTTGCCATTTGGTTTTTGCTCTTCTTTTTTGAGCAATGAGCTTTTTAATTTCTAATGGAATATTTATTCTTTTCTCGATTTTATTTTTATCTGCATCGTTCGGTGTCGCTTCTTTTGCAGCGTTTTGCAGTAAAGTTATAAGGTTGTTTGTAGCTGCTTCTATTTCTGAAGGGGTTTTTAGTCTTACATTTAGTTTAATGTTTTCATCCAGTATTTTTCGGTAAAGGTTCCAATCTGTTCTAGGTCCATGCAGTATTGGAGTAGGTTGTTTGTTAATAACGCATGTGCTAATTGTTGCAATAATTGGTGAATGATCTGAAGATAGATCATAACTTGGAACTATATCCATAAAGGTGTTAGATATGCTTTTATGATGCAAAAATCTAAGAGGTCTGGTCTTTTTTTGGGGTCCGTTGGCCAGTACGTTGGTGTTCCTGTTGACAAATATGAGTATTTATTTTCTTGAATTAAGCTATAGAGCTCTCTCCCCTTTGTTGTTATTAATCTTGATCCCCAGTAAGTGTGTTTACTACTAAAGTCACCAGCTGCGATAAATTTTGGACCTAGAGTATTGAAGAAGGATCCGAAATCGTTTTTTTTAATATTGTGCTTTGGAGGGCAATATACTGCTGCTATTGTTATTTCGTAAGGTAATGAGCACACTTTAATTACTGTAGCTTGGATACAGTCTGTTATATAACTTTCCATCATGAAATGTTTAATTGATTGTTTGATCAAGATTGCTGTACCTCCATGGGCTGTCTTGTCTGGGTGGTTAGTATGGTACGTTAGATAATGAGGTATTTTAAAATACGATTTGTCTGTTAAATGTGTCTCACTTATTAATAATATATCTATAAAATTTTGTTGTAGAAATATTATCACCTCGTCCTTATGATTCAGCAGGCCATTGGCGTTCCATTCAGCTATTCGTAAAAAGAACTTTATTTGCATACGAGTTTACTTAGCATGTTTATTACCATGCTGTTTTGTTGCAAGATTTGATTAAACATGGCTTTGAATTCTTCTAAAAACTTCATAAGAATAGTGTTTGAATCTTGGTTATCTGAAGGAGCAGCAGGAGGTTGTCTATTACTCGCTGCATTAGCATAGCTTACATTTGGTCTTACTGTATTGGGTATAAAGTTTCTGTTACGTGCTTGCGACATATTTTGGTGATGATTATATGTAGTTTGTGCTATATTTTTATTTCTATTTAAATTACGATAATATTCGCATCCTTTATAGTTAGCTGGGTGATCTCCTCCACATAAAGCACACGTAGCTGCTGTGTTCTTGTTCTTCTTACAGCTGTTTGTACTGTGCTTCCCTCCACATTTCACACAGACATATGGTCTATTGCAATATGTTTTTGAATGGCCATATAATTGACATCTCATACATTGGATGATATTTTTGTTTTTTATGGGTGGTTCAATTTGTATATTGCAGTGTTGTAATTTCTGAATTTTATAAATATCTTGGTTATTGTCTGATGGTTCAAGGTCAACAAAGAACATATTTACCGGCTCTTTTGTAATCCTATGTTTAGCATTCATAATGTTTCTTACCTTGTGACCCAGTTTTGTCAGTTCTTCTTTGATATCTTCTGTTGCATGTGAATAGTGAAGGTATTTAATTACGACTCTATATGCCCTTTCTTCCTTTGGTTGATATGTGTGATGAATAATGTTGTTCTCTCTCATATATCTTGATAATTTTCTGTATATTTCTGGATCGCTACAAATTATTTTAACTGTATTATTTGCCATAGTCCTGGTTTCGTATTGTTCAGCTTCAGCTATTTCTGTAAATTTTTTCCTCATTTCTGGAAAGTCGCTCACACCGTAAACAAATATTGGTGGTGGTTTATGAGTTTTTTTGTTGACACATTTGCACTTTCTGGTTCGTCATCGCTTGTTGATGACATTCTGTAGTATTGCTGGCTATTTCTGTTATTTATATTGCTGTTGTGTGGCGCTTTTTGTTGATTTATATATTGTTTTTGATTGGGCGGAAATATCATATTCGTCGAAGAATTGGTGGTTGGTTGATTTATTTGCATATTGTACATACCTGGTGTTTGTGATGAGATTTGTGGATAACCCTGTATATTGTTGATTTGTGATTGACCCTGTGTGTTGTTTGGAATCTGCATTTGTGGGTAACAATTCATTTGGTTTGATGGATACTGGATTGGTAATGGCTGGCTGTTTACATTTTGCATTTGTTGGCTAACTATGTAGTTGTGGAATCCTGGTCCATTTCCCGTTGGAAACATTATAAATAAATTACTGAATTGTTTTTAAATTTAATTTGATGAGTTTATTGTTTTTAAGTCTATTACTAATTGATTGCTTTTTAATCACTTAACATTTACTTATCTGTTCAATTCGATAAAACCGGTCGCACGTTGATAACGGAGAACCACCTAACGTCCGCTCGGTTTGGAGAATCGATGTGAACTATCCTCTGATTTAAAGTCATAATCTAAATTTGTCAGGCTTCTAAAAGCCTCACAAAGTGGAGGTGAGTTCTTAAGTCTCCAATATTGATTAGTTAAATCTTCTTCGTTTAGTTTTCTGAGAGTAGTGTTCTAAAATAGTTAATAATAAGGTTTTTAATGCTACTATAAGTCTGTTCCTAGTACCGAAGGGTATCTTTTAAAACACATTTCAAACTGTTATATCTACATGAAAAAACAGGAAAAATAAAAAACTTTATTTTTGAGTCTCATAGTTTTTGGCATGCCCTGTATACTATTTAACTTAAAGCCATCCTAAGTGCATCTTAAATGTTTATCTAATATGTTTATCTAATATATCACCACCTTTTGGCTAAATTTAAATTTCGATTAAGCAAATAATAAAAAAAATATCATTTTATGCCATAAATATATAGGTATATGTATATATATAATTCATTTTAATTTTCAAAATATAACGAAATTTTATGATATAATAACAAATCCACTTAGTTTTACTTACATAACTGAAACAGTGTAGACATTTACTCAATATGTAATCAAAAATTTCGCTTACAAATCATACACTAATACAGTTAATTTCTATACCGTAATAGAATAGAAAATATGTAACCAATATTCTGCAAACAAAAACTACTCGAATTCAGTCGCCTCCATTACTGAATTAGCATAGTTTTTGTAATATCGCCCCCGGGATCGCGACTCAAAAATATTGGTAATATCATTATAAAGTCATCTACTTCCCAATGTAGTGGTGTTTATTCCCAACAAAAATAACAAAATTGCATTAATATGCCACCAGAAAATAGGTTAAACAATATTATAGCTTTAATTTTAAGTATGTAAAATTTAGTGCGGGTTATTCGCATATTCGAGATATTAACACGTTATGATTATACTTCACTTATTTTTACCTTCATTCCATCATATGCAAATTATTATAATAAATTAGCGAAATAAATAATGAACGGCTTGTGATTGTAACAACTAAAATTGGAAATTAAAATAATTTATTTTATGTAGGTGTTAAATAATTCTATTCAGCTAAAATCGATAATTCGCGGATTTTCATTAGAGAAAATCCAGATTATATTATGAGGTTTTAATAATATAAAAGAGCTAATCGATTCCAAATTGGAGTTCATTAAATTCTGAACATATTTTGTGAAAAACAGGGACTACTTTGCCCACCGGGTGAAATAAGCTAACTGAATCAATCAAGAAGGAAGTAAATGTACGTATTATATTTTTCACATAAATATATCCTTCTAAACTTATTTTAATATTTTTTCGTTGATCTACTAAGCTTAAGTTCCTTTCCTACAAGTCTTTACTGCAAAGTTCCTCTTCATAAAACACAGCCATTATGGATATCATGGACGAAGAATCCTGGGTAACCCAATACGAGTCTTCATTAACCTTGTACTAAACCTGTAGTTTATATATATTGTATTGATAAAAAATTATGCCTACAAGAACATTTAACCGTTAGATTAAATTTAAACTTCAATTTTATAGGCTGGGGTCTTCTAAGACCCCGGCCAACCAATGTGGGAATCTCATAGATTCTACGGATTAGTACCGACTATGAGTGTACTATCATTTTATGTAAGGGTTTTACATGTTTCAATGGGGAATTCCCCGAGCTGCGATAAAATTTAACGAAATAATATAAATATATGGAGTTCCAGTCCAGTCTCAGTTGGTTTCTTGTCGTATTTGTGAATAGTGCATAAAATTCTAAACATGAGTTACGTTTCATTCATGTCTAGCCAAAAGCAACTTAGTGAAGATGAACTTTTATGTTAACTTGAAAGTGATGATCTAGAGCTTGATATCATTGAAGATACAGCAAGTGATTTAGAAAATGAAGAAAATGTAACAGAGGTAGAAGAAGAAAATGACCTTATTATTGATCAAAGTATAGAGAAAAATAAACCAACAGTTACTGACTCCGAAGGCTTACCGGAATATGTATCTAAAGATGGAACTGACTGGTCAAGGTTGCCAAAAAACACAAAAGTGAAACGCGCAAAGGCCAAGATTCGTAGACATACTCTAGGACTTACAAATTACAGTAATGATATATCAGGTATCAAAAACGCTTTCATTCTGTTTTTTTTTTCAGACGAAATTCTTAACATAATTGTCATGGAAACTAATCGAAAGGCTCAAGCGTATTACGATAAATGGAATAGTGAAAACCCAAATAAAACTAAAGTTTATGTTTGCGTTGATTCTGTAGAGATTCAAGCCTATATTGGAGAATTGCTTATACTTGGAGCTTTTCATGGATCAAAAGAGGCGATCGATATGCTTTGGTGTGACGATATTGCTTACTGCCGTCCTATAATACCAGCTGGTATGTCTAGAAATAGGTTCAAAAAAATAACTTCATTTATACGTTTTGACAGTTTTGAAACTAGACAAGAACGAAAATCAGTAGATAAACTGGCCCAATAAAAGATTTATATGATATTTTTATTTCTAATTGTAAAAAATCACTTAATACAGGCCACCATCTGTGTGCAGATGAGCAACTCGTGCCTTTTAGAGGTAAAGCACCATTCCGAGTTTATATGAAGAGTAAACCTAACAAGTACGGATTAAAGATATGGGCCCTTGTCGTCTGCACTACTTCTTTCATTGTAAACATGCAAATTTATTTGGGTAAGTTTTTGAATTGCCAATAAGAAAACAAGCAAATTTTTAAATCTATTAATTTTTAGGAAAACAAGGTCCCAAAGCGGAAAAACCTCAAGGCCAAAGAGTTGTCCTAGACTTGATAGACCATTTGGAAGGAGGGTTTGTAATAACAACTGACGATTTTTTTACCAGTTTACAACTTGCGGATAAGTTTTGGAAGACGAATATAACTCTATGTGGAATTATTCGAAAAAATAAAATGTTTATTCCCAGGGAGCTTCTACCAACATCATATAAAACAGATTATTCAAGTAGGTTTGCTTTTAGAAAACATCGAACGTTAGTCTCTTATGTTCCAAAACCAAGAAATGCAGTCATCTTACCTTCATGTGAGCATGTTGACGATAAAGTGGCTGGTGACGAAGACTCCTATAAACCTAAAATTATCCTACATTACAACAAACCGATGGCCGATGGCTATATTCTCTCATCTTATTGATGTCACAGGTATTAAAGCGTAAAATGTATATATTGGCACTGGACACGGAACTTATAAGGGAATATGTTTTCAGACGTTATAACAATAAGCACATCGAAAAGAATAAAAAGCGTCATATCGCAGATGTAGTGGAGCAGTACGGCAAGAGATAAGGGATTGCGGCTTGGTGATACTCCTCCATAGATCTCTACCGGAAGGGCGTGTGCCGCCTAAATACCGGGTATATATATATGTATCTATATATATATATATATATATATATATATATATATATATATATATATATATATATATATATATATATATATATATATATATATATATATATATCTATATCGCAGATGTAGAGGCAAAGACAGAAGAACTAGTAAAACATGTGTAAAATGTAACAATTTTATATGTCTAGAACACGCAAAACCAGAGATAGTTTGTGTACATTATACAAATAGTATGTAGTTGTTATTTAGTCTGTTAGCGTCCGCAGTAGAGTGTATTTTGTAGTAATGTGTATGCTTTAGTCTAATAAATGTTCAATACTATAAAAATAATGTGTTACTGATAAAGTTATTTTCGTATAAGCATAGTTCACCCATTTAAGAATGGGGTCTGTTCAGACCCCGGCCCGTCTTTTGTGTAATATTTTGAGGTCCTGTCGTCTCCGGTGTAATTAATAAACGTATGAAAAACTGATTGCAACTTAGTGCAAGTTTCCATGTTTATTAATCTGTCCAACTATTGCGCAATATGGTGTAATATTGCGTAGTTGGCCGGTACGCTCTTATTGCGGCATTATCTTGAAGAGACAATGCCATTATGGTTTTATTAGGTGGTTGAAATAAAACACATTCTTTCTAAGAAGAAAAAAACTCAGCTTCAGAGTCTTAGAAAGAAACAGAGCCCTTCGAGCAAAGTGCTCTAGGGAGCTACCCTACACGGGTAAAACCATGAGTTAGACACTACTATCACAACTGTCACAACTAACTTGAGATCCGAAAATGTCCCATATTTAAAGATAAATTAACTTTTATATGAAACTTTTTCATTTCTCAACCAATTAAATTTAATTATATGTTCCAGAAGGAAGGGCGATGAACATCGAAGTGCGTGATTGGTGGCACTTGATGACATCCCCCCTGCTTTGGAGACTCTGAGGCTGATAAAAAAGATGATTTTATTAAAAAACTTAAGAAAACAATTTTTTTTACAAATCACATATAGAAAAGAAAAAAAAATGCATAAAATATTTCAAATATAACATGAAACATATCAAAATGAATATGTCTATATTGTCAAATTACTTACAAGTCCTCTAACACACACTACACTCGCGTACACTCGCGTAGCGCGTACTTACACTGCACAAAAACACTCACAGGCGGTGATCGGTGTTGTTGACAGCATCTGCAGGTCCATCCTCGACCACGTGCTCTCGTTCTACGGCGGCTTCGTCCTCTCTAGCTGTACGTTTCCCATCTGCATGTCGCCGGTGTGTCGTAGGCGAGTTTGCCTGGGCCTCCGTGGTGCTCTGGACCACATAATGGTAGGGCAGGCAGTGACTGGCTACTGCGGAGACATCCATTGCATCAGGTACTTAGCATCAAGTAGGCTGACTCGTCGGAGATATGGCACATCGACGGTTTCAGGGCTGCAGAAGGTGGATATCGGCATGTTAGTTTGGTGTACTAACATCCGATGCTTCTCCCCGCTGTTTTCTTGAGTGGTTTTGATGCAGGCATCGTGTTGGAACTTTTTGCGATTTTCGATCGCGGAGCATGAGAACTCTGACATCTCGGAGTCGTGGTAGAGTTCGTTGAAGGTTGGCCGCCATGTCGTCTCCGGTGTAATTAATAAACGTATGAAAAACTGATTGCAACTTGGTGCAAGTTTCCACGTTTATTAATCTGTCCAACTATTGCGCAATATGGTGTAATATTGCGTAGTTGGCCGGTACGCTCTTATTGTGGCATTATCTTGAAGAGACAATGCCATTATGGTTTTATTAGGTGGTTGAAATAAAACACATTCTTTCTAAGAAGAAAAAAACTCAGTTTCAGAGTCTTAGAAAGAAACAGAGCCCTTCGAGCAAAGTGCTCTATGGAGCTACCCTACACGGGTAAAACCATGAGTTAGACACTACTATCACAACTGTCACAACTAACTTGAGATCCGAAAATGTCCCATATTTAAAGATAAATTAACTTTTATATGAAACTTTTTCATTTCTCAACCAATTAAATTTAATTATATGTTCCAGAAGGAAGGGCGATGAACATCGAAGTGCGTGATTGGTGGCACTTGATGACAGTCCGTCTGATGAGGGTTAAGCTAGTTTACATTAAGATTGGTTCTACTGTATAAGAGGCGTGACCTGGTCTACTACAGGCGGACTTTGTCCTAACAGGCAGATATCGTCGGCGTATTCCAGATCGCTTAGACGTGTGGTTAACGTCCATTGTATCCCTCTTGTGTTGGAGTCTAGTTTGGAGAAAACAAAGTCTACTGCTATGTAAAAAAGAAACGAAGAAAGCACGCATCCCTGTCTGACTCTAGTAAGTATGTCAAAATTGTCGCTGTTTATTCCATTGTGTGTCATGCTGCATTTCGCGTCAGTGTACAGTGACTATAATGGAAATTATTTTATGTAGGATAATTATCTTATATGTCGGAAAACATTGAAGCAAAGGCCCTTAGTCCCGGGCAGACCTTAGATGGTCCGAGGGTGCTAAAAGTCCCACAGGTTCGACTTCAAGATGTTATTCATAAAGTAGCGACATGGAACGTCAATAGTTTGTGCATCCCAGGTATTTCTCACAAAGACAACTTTACACTGTACTATTCCGGTAGCGACGCCACAGATAATTACCACAGGCATGGCGTTGCAATACTGCTTGATAATAGAATTGCGATGTCTGTTATAGATTACATACCCGTTACAAACAGAGTAATCATAGTGAAGTTAGCAGATCAACCTATTAATATAAATCTAATCCAAGTACACGCACCTACATCTGATAAACCGGAAACTGAAGTTTTAGATTTCTATGAAGACATAAGGGAAGCATTAAAGGTCACAAAAAAAAAACGATGTTAACATCATAATGGGTGATTTTAATGCTAAAGTCGGTAGGGGTAGATGTGGTAATGCGGTCGGTGATTTCGGTCTGGATAACAAAAATGAGCGAAGAGAGTTACTAATTGAATTTTGCAATGACCACAATTTGGTCATATCCAATACGTGGTATCAACTCCCACCAAGAAGATTGTATACATGGCGAGCACCAGGAGATCGTCCAGGTCATATGATACGAAATCAAATTGATTACATCTTGATAAACAAAAGATTCCGCAACTATATAAGAGGAGTGGCCGCTTACCCTGGTGCGGATATTTCGTCTGACCACAACCCCCTAATCGCGAATGTAAGGCTTCGATTGGCAAAGGTTAAAAAAACATCTAATAAAAAATACATAAACACTAGAGGATTAATGAGAGATGAAGAGCTTAGATCTACATACAGTAAGCACATTAACGAGAACTTGAGAAACATACAAGGAAATTACATAGAGGAAACCTGTGAAAAAATAAAAATAGCTATAGTCAAGGCTGACGAAGTAGGCGCAAGTAAAATAAAAAGAAATCACAAAAACGAGTGGATGACGGATGAAATAATTGATCTAATGGAGCAACGCAGACAGTACAAAATACATCAGAATCAAGAGGATTACAAGGAAATCCAACGTACGATAAGGGCAAGAATTAAAAACGCAAAGGAAAGCTAGATGAAAGAACGTTGTGAAGAATTGGAATCACTACAAGAAAAGGGAGACAGCATTGGACTACATAAAAAGGTCAAAGAAATTTCGAGTATATACCAGAAACATCATGAGACTCGCCTAAATAATGATCAATGAAACTACGTTCATACCCAGGAAGAACTATCTAAAATCTGGGAAAACTATGCTTCGTCCCTCTTTGCGGATAATAGACCGAATCTGGCAACTACTAACCTACACACGGAAAATTTATCCGGCCCTTCCATTATTGGCGCCTAGGTGGAGTACGCTATAAAAATAGCAAAACTAGGCAAGGCCCCTGGACCAGATGGAATTACTACGGAAGCCATAACAATGTTGGAAGATGATAACATCGACATGCTGGTAACAATTTTCAATGCTATATACAACACCGGCCACATTCCAATGGATTGGCTTTATTCAACCTTTATAATGATCAATAAATCACAAAAAGCGATAAAATGCAAAGACCACAGACTGATAAGTTTAATGAGCCATTTACTTAAGGTGTTTCTTCGCATCCTTCACACAAGAATGTTCAGAAAGCTGGAAGATCTAAGCGGTGAGACACAACTGGGTTTCAAGAGCGGACTGGGTACACGTGAAGCTGCTTTCTTCTTAAATACGCTTCTACAAAACTGCATGGATCAACGAAAGGATGTAGTCATAACATTCCTGGATTATGAAAAAGCATTTGACACCGTAAAACATGATGCAATGATAAAAATGCTACACAACGCTAACATTGACGAGAAAGACATAAGAGTTATCCAGAATCTCTATTGGAATCAAAAAGCACGAGTGAGACTGAACAAATCAATCAACACAGAAGTGTATTTTGTCTCCTATGCTCTTCAATCTCTATGTGGTAAACATTTTTGCAGAGGCACTGGAAGGCTCTGAGTATGGAATAAAGGTAAACGGGTAACATTCGTTACGCCGACGGGGCCGCGATAATAACAGATAACGAACATGATATGCAGTTGATGTTAAATAAAGTAAACATCGTAGGAAAAATATATGACTTGAAGATAAATGCTGGAAAAACTAAATGCATGGCAATAAGAAAAAACACACTTTTAAGAATACAACTGCAAGTAGATAATGCTCCAATTGATCAACTGAAAACATTTAAATACTTGGGAATGATGATAAATGACCAATGGAATCCCCAACAAGAAATAAAATGCCGTAACGAACAAGCAAGACAAGCTTTTATCAAATTTAAACCGCTACTATGTAACCGCAATATTTCCTTCAATCTCCGCTACAGGATGGTTAAATGCTATGTATGGTCGATATTGTTATACGGCATGGAAACATGGATGTTAAGAGTACCTTCCATTAATAAGTTGGAGGCCTTCGAAATGCGGACGTTGGGAAGAATGTTCCGCAAACCATGGACAGATAGGGTAAGAAACGAGGAAGTCTTAAGAAAGGCAAATACTGATAGAGAACTACTGAATTTGATCAAGGTACAAAAAATTGGATACATGGGCCATATTCTAAGTGGAAAAAAATACGCAATCCCTCATACGCAAACGAATCATCCAGGGAAAAATTGAAGGCAAGAGAGGAGTAGGTCGCAAACAAATGTCGTGGCTACGGAACATAAAAAATTGGACAGGCATAAATAACACTGGCGATCTTTTGCATGCCGCAAACGACAGACGTCTGGCCTTAAGATAATTTGCCAACGCACTATAGGTTCACGGCACTATAAGAAGAAGAAGGGATGTTTCTTAGCTCTAAAATTTTCCATCAAGCAGCATGAGATAAGCTGTTAAAGGCACGCTCGAAGTCAACAAAAACCATGTATAGGGGTGTGTTCCATTCAACCAATTGTTCTATTATTACCCTCACAGTATTATTGTGGTCTATGCAGGAGGATTCTAGTCTAAAGCCTGCTTGACCAGCTCGAAATTCAATTTTGTTTGTTCATCTTTTAAATATGATGGTCGTAAAGATTTTATTTATTGCGGTAAGCAAGGTTATTCCTCTCCAATTTTTGCACAGTGTGAGGTTGCCCTTTTTTGGAAGCTGAATAATGTTATCCTTTTTCCAGCCCGCTGAAAGGCGGTTTGTTTCCCACACTTCTCGGATTATGGGGAGCAAAAGTTCAGCAGTTAGATGTGGATCAGTTTGAAGTATTTCGAAAGCAATGTTATCGATTCCCGGAGACTTGATATTTCTCAGAGATATGATAGCTGTTATTATCTCCGTTTTGGAAGGGGCCTCGCAAGATATACGCAAGTCTACATTCTGCGGGTTTTCGACAATTTCATCTGCGTTTTCCCTGGGCGTGCCTAGCATCTCCTGGAAATGCTCTTTCCATCTTTTCGTTTCCATCACCGTTAGTCGTCTGGTAATTTGGTATAGCTCTCTAGTTCTATTGTGTTGTGCAGCTGTTTCAGCTTGTTTTGCCAGTTCTTCAGCCCACCTTTTGTTTATTCTTGCTTTTCTTTTAACTGCTTTGTTTATTGTTTCATATTCTTGTTGTCGGTTCGATCTTTCTTCTACAGTTCTTGCTTGCAAAATATCTTTCTTTTGCTGTTTTCTTTCCTCGATAAGATTCCAAATTTCATCTGACATCCATTCTTTTCTATGTTTCTCTTTTTTACCGAGTTTATCTTTAGCTAGTTCTGTCAAAACATCTGCCAAATCTTCCCAGCTACTATTATAGAGCGTGTATTATTCTTCTCACATACTCCATAATGATACCGCTTCGTTGTTCCTTTTCGGACAGGTATCATTGAGCCACTTTTTTTTCGTATTTCTTTTTTTCAATAATTACTTTCTTTTGTATTTCTTATCTTAATTATATGTTTACAGGAACTTTATCGTTACTTATATTCAGTGATATGGGAACTGATTATATTATTCACCTAATCTAACAAGTTTGTTTACGAAAAATTTGTTCGAAAAAAATGGCTGACATTATTTTTTGATAAAAAGTTCTATTAAATGGCAAAGCGGTCTTTATACATGGTTTTGACTTATAGTAGTTCCCCATACGCTAATAATTTTTGTTGTGACTAATAAATAAAAGATGCAATCGAAACCAAAAATTGGTTGGAACAGTTTTTAAATCATAGGAAATACATTGTTGATACATTGCATTTCCTACTTTTTGTAAGGTTAAATCTTCATTAAATGTTTCAGTCATTCTAAAAAATACCTTACAACTTAAAGTCTTTAAATAATTTTTTGTAAAACGTAAACGTTTGCTACGATATAATAGAAAAGAATAAGGTTTATCTTTCTTCAAAACGTTTGTGGTGTTTTAAGTCGTTCAAAAACGTTAATAAATTACAAAAGAACTTCACCACAACTAAAACTTCGTCACAAGTTGATATAATTAAAATTAGATTTTAAATTCTTTTCGAAAACCCCAAGTTACTTAAAGTTTGCTCTACAGGGATACAATACAAATTTTCCACAACTCAACGTCTTTTACGAATTACCGACCACTTCAGATTCCCTCTTCTCTGCTTCTCGCTGCCATATCTCCCTTTCATCCCTTTCGATCTACGCCATTACTAAATTAAGGAATGAATGTTTAATGTCCCCGCCTGCAATACTGCCGACGTTTCGAATTTTCAAATTACATCATTACTACTCCGATACTATTTCTGTCAAAAGTGCCGTTTGCACCGTCATGCTTAAGTAAACGAAGAGTTTATGAATAAATTATCTATTCCGTGATCAATCATAATGTGCTGTGTTTATTCGATAACATTATTTAATCACAAAGAAACCAGGTTTTGTATATATGCTATATTCATTATCATATTTATACTATGTAGACTTACTATGTAAAAACTATGTAAACTACTTCCGTTTTCCAAAAATGTTGCAAAAAGAAATACGTTTTTATATATTGGGCTCTATTTCGTAAAATAATAATATATATAATAACGGATTTATTACGGCTGTCGCCGCTTCTCCGCCCCCAATTTCCATCTTTTTCTGTCATATGCAGTTGCCTCTTCTAAGTCTCTTGCCGTCATTGCTTCATCAATATCGTTGCGCCAACTTCTCCGTGGTCGTCCTCTCTTTCTTCTTTCAGGAGGGATCCATTCCAGTACTCTCCTAGGCCATCTGTACTCTGGCATTCTTTTAACATGTCCGAACCAGATTAATTGTTTTCTTTCTATGTCATCATTGATATTTCTCTCCATTTTCATTTCGTTTTTTATTTGTTCGTTTCTAACTCTCTCCAGTTTCGATCTACCGCAGCTTCGTCTCAGATAATCCATTTCTGTCGTCAAAAGTTTGTTTCTATTAGCTTTGGTGACGTCCCATACTTCCGAACCGTAAAGTGTAATACTTTGGACTACACTACCGTAAATGTGTTTTTTGGTTTCTCGTCGAATTGTTTTTTGCCAGAGAAGAGAGTTTAAGGCACGGGTCGCTGCTCTGCCCTTGTTTATTCTTTCCCTGATTTCATCTGCGCTATTTCCCTTCTTGTTGAAAATGACCCCCAAATATTTGCAGGATTGCACGCCTTTGATTTTGTCGTCTTCCAAGACTAGGTCCCATATTTCATCTGTTCCCACTGAGAGATATTCACATTTTGTCATATTCATGTTTAGACCTGCCACCTCATATTCTTCTTGCAGTTTTCTTACCATATAGCTAAGATCGTAGCTGTCTTCGGCAATTACTACCTGGTCATCCGCAAAGAAAAGTGTATATAGCTTGTTTTCTTCCGCCGTTATTCCCATGTTTCTACATTTTTTCACCCATTTCACTAAGGATCTGTCCAAATAGATTTTAAATAAGGTGGGTGACAGACAGCAGCCTTGTCTTAGTCCTTTTGTTGTTTGAAAAGGAGAGGTGATTTCTTGTCCCATTTTAATTCTTGCAAAGTTTTGTTCGTAATATTTTTGAGTGGCGTTAATAAGAATTGGGTTTATTTTCAAGTTACCCATTTCTATCCATAGTTGGGAGATCGGTACACTGTCATATGCTTTTTTCAAATCTATTAAAGCTATATGAGTTTCTTTATTTCTCTGCACTCGTTTTTCCATTGCAATTTTTAATGTGAAGATATTATCCATAGTGGAGCGTCCGGCCCTAAATCTCGCTTGTTCTTCGGGTTGTTTTTTTTTGATATCATTTTCTATCAGGTTTCGTAGTACTTTTGAGTATAGTCGGCCTATAGTAGCAATCACTGCGATCCCTCTATAGTTTTTAGGATCCATCTTTGTGCCTTTCTTGTGTATTGGAGAGATATACGATTGTCTCCATTCTTCTGGAACTTCTTCTCCATTTAAGCATCTTTCGAATTATTTTCGGATCATCTCAAACAGTTTTGATGATCCATACCTAATCAACTCTGGATGTATTCCGCCTGGGCCTGGAGATTTTTTTAATTTCATTCCCTTAACTGCTTCATTCACTTGTTCTATTGATATTTCGATTCTTCCTTCTACTTCCACTTGTTCATTTGTCTGTTTAAACCTTTCTCTTCTCTCTGTTAATAAGTTCTCAAAATGCTCTACCCATGTGTTCTCTGGTATTCTATTTATTATGACTTGGTTTTTTGTCGTTGTTCTCATCGTTTTTATAGTTCTCCAGGCTTCAGAGCTCTTTGTCCCTCCTATATGGTTGTCTAGGTAATAACTAGTAATAACTATTATTATTATTATTATTATTACTATACATAAGCAAGGGCCGAGGGACAAGTCCCTATTATGCCCCAAAACAAAGAAATTACATTAGTTACCCACTAATGAAGATAAGAAGTTACTTCTATAAGAAAAAACCTCAAAGAAAATGGACGTTGCTATCCCCAGACGGAAAAACTCGGAACAAAATAGATTAAATACTGTGTAACAAAACAGATATCATACAGGGCGTAATAGTAATAAATACGGCGTCAGTAAGTAGCGATCACCGAATGGTTAGAGCCAATTTAGAAATAAAAATAGAAATAAATTTAGAAAAACTTAGAATTTAAACACAGATAAACTAAAATCTAATACAGAACAATATAAAAGCAAGTTAAAACCCGCGAAAGTATTAAATCTAGATAAACTTAGCGTAAATGAAATCAATGAAGTCATAACAAAAGAATTATTAAATGCAAGCTCAGAAGTGGCAACCGCTAACAGAAAACGAAAATTAAAAATAAGTGTAGAATCACAAAACATGCTAAAACAAAAAAAGATCTTCTGAGACAAAACAAAAGAGACACTGCAGAATTTAAGGAACTTAATCGAGTAATAAGAAAACAGATAAAAGAGGACATTAAAAAACATTAAGAAGACCGTATAGAACAAGTCTTAGAGAAAAACCGAATTCTCAAATGCATCAAACCGAAACTAGGAAAGAAAAATATAATAAATATTACGAAGAAGGACAACTAGAAAAAAGTAAATCTAATATAGCAAACTCAATTGAAAAGTTCTACGCCGATCGGTATCGTTCCAGAAACGATCCCCCTAACTCCTCAAAGCAGAACTTGAAAAGGCAGATAACCAATGTCAACTCAGAAGTGATGCTCGAAATAAGCTACGAAGAAATACAAAGAGCAGTAATGTCTGGTTGGGCTTTTGAAGTAGAGGAATGAAAACTTTGGACATCAAGGAGGATCGTATGTATTTGGAGACTTTTTAATGTTACCACTTTCAATAACACTTGCTTCAAAATCTGCGGCAGTTTTGGAAATCACTGAGACGCCCAGTGTGTTTAAATTTCCACCAGAAATGTCGTTTGTGATTCATTTGTTTTATTGTTGTTTGATTTATCCAGGGTTTAAGGTTGTTTTTATAAATCTTACGAAAACTGGTATTTGTAGAAATTATATTGTGGACGATATTGAGAAATGCAGTCCATACTAATGAGAGGTAATATAAGTCGGCAAAAAATGAATAGAGAGTTAGTGTCAACTTCAGAAAAGTCATTAACATATGTTATAATATTATTTTTGCAGAGTAGTATCTGATTGAACTGGATGTGAACCGATATAACTGCATGATATGAGTTTCCTACAGGAGAACTGACAAACACTAGATCTAAAGTAGAAGGTTGGCTATTCATTCTAAATCTAGTAGGTTCTGTGGTAAGTTATATCAGGTTAGAATTTACTCCAGAGCTTTTAAACAAATTATAAGCGTTTTCGGCGTTAGATAATGAAGTTATTTGGTCAGGTAATCTCTGAAAAATTAAATCTCTTAAAATTAAAAAAGGAACAAACAAATAAAATTATTTTGTTGTACGAATTTGCCTTAAAAAGTTGTTAAAACAATTTATACCTTTATATATTATAACAATTTATACCTTTAGTAGTTAAGCCCTTTTTGCAACTGCTTATTTTGGTTATCTATTGGATGCGCATAAAAAATAAGATTTTTGAATTAACTAATCTTTAAATCGATAATTTGGGAAAATTACCAAACTCACAGGCTACTGTGGACTTTAGAAAATTCAAATCTTTTAATAGCGAAACAAAATTTATTTCGAAAAAAGCGTTCTGCCATCGACAATATCCTTGACCTAAAGAGCGAAAGAGCGAAATTCAATATATTTTGGAGATATAATACTTTAGAAAGGTTACACTCTTGGAATATCAAAAGGTCATACTATAGCTTACATAAATTTCTAAAACAAAGAACTTTTCAAACAAAGGTAAATAACTGATTTTTAATATTCATGTTTTAATATGGCACTCCTCAGGCGTCTGTCATAAGCCCCTCATTATTTTTAGTTGCAATTAATGAAATAATAAAAGATATAATCAAACCAATATAAGCTTGCTTATGTGCCGACGATTTACTGATAGTATTTATCAAAGAAACTAAAATCACATTTATATCCTTGATTCTGCAGACATGGCGTAAAGAATTAGAAATATGGTCCCTCAACTTTGATTTCGAATTCTCAGTCTCAAATATCATTGAAATAATAATATTGAACCAAACGACATTGCGGCAAATACTATCAGAATGTCTGCTGAAATACTAAAACATTCGCAAACAGTCTGAAAACTCATTTTCTTTTCGCCGAGACGGAAGAGCTGGAGGTACCTACGTTTGATGCTCTTTCGAAAGGAGGTTTCTATAATTCAGGACCATTAGTATACTTTTTTTAAAGGCTTGTCCTTGGAACTAACCCTCCGGGAAATTTAATAATAAAGTTTTCCAAAGAAAACGGTATGGGTTTTTTTAAATCTAATCTAGACTATCGAGTGTATATTGATATGAATAAAATATTCAACTACATTTCGGATCTTATAACCGAAATATTGTTACTGTCTTTTTTTAAACAATATATATTATTCTACAGTACGTGTAAAATTTATTAAACTCTCTTATACTGATTTATGATACCATGTGAGTTTAAAGAAAAATATTGTCTTTTGAAAACGGCTTTCATATGAAAACTTACCGTCAAATAGAGTTTAAATATTTATAATGGTGGTCTATTTCCAAAGATTTATTAAACACCAACGTTAATTTCTTTGTGCACAATGTATGTAATTATAAAAAAACGGGTGTGGCAGTCCAGTGGGACTGCCGGTAGAAGTTATACTTCTATACACGCGTTCGTCGTTACAAATTTATATCGTATTCAATCTGCACAATCATTAGATATGTAATGCTATAGGTAAGAGAGAGCAGAAAGAGAAAAATAATTAGATATATAGGTATATGGTGCATCGTTTGCTGTATATAAACATTTGACCTGTAATAGGAGTATAGTAAATGAAGGATTAAATCAATATTTTAATGAAAATATATATTTTTATTTTCATATATGTATAAAAGGAGTTAAATGCAAAAATTTTTTTTTACACATACTCTGCAGTAAAATTCATTGTTTATTTTGTTATTAATATAAAAATACAATACAATATACTGCAACATAATTCAATATAATAATACAATACAAAAATGACAATATACATAACTTACTTACGCATATGTTTAATTTGCCATGATAATAATAATAACAATAAAAAAATAATATTAATAAATATTAAATATATTTACAAATGATTATGTAATGATTTTGCCGATTCACTCAATATATACGAATGCACACAAATTTCCAACGTCGAACGCGCGTATAGAAGTATCACTTCAAAAAATGTTTGTGGAAGATAAAAATAAAAAACCAACAAGTCGGATTATGTTGTAAATTTTCATTTTATTTTAAAATTTAGCACTTTTGCGTATATTACCTATATTTAATAAGATTAACGTGGGGTTTTTAAATATTTCAAAAATAAAAAAGGAAATTCATATTGGGATTCGAACTCACATATACCAGCGTATAAACCAAACACGTAAGAAATTTGCCAATTAGACATGACATTAACGTATTTCGAAATTGACAGTTCTCGGTCATACAGTGATTTATTGTAATTATTATTTTGAAATACAAAACCTAAAATAATTATGAACATTTAATAAATAATACAAAACATATTTTATAAATAATAATATTATTATATATTATATTATATATATATATATATATATATAATATTATACATATATATATATATATATATATATATATATATAATATTAAATATATACATATATATATATATATATATATATATATATATATATATATATATATATATATATATATATACAAAAGGAACATTTTTATTCTCTATAGAGAAAGACAGAGAGAAAATATATCTTCTGTCTCTCTCTTACTTATATCTTACATATGTAATGATTTCACCGATTCACTCCCGTGCAAATTTCCAACGCCGACCGTGCGTATAGATGTATAACTTCAATAATAATTTCAACTAATACCTTACTCCCTTTAGCTTTTAATGAATTTGTAATGTTTAATACAAACTGGTCATTGTTATTCTGTTATAATATCAAACATACGATCAGTTGCTAGCAGGGATTACACACAGGGTTTAAGGGTAAATTATATAGCGCTCAAACAAAGTCCTTAACGCCCTTTACATTCCAGACAAAACCACTTATCCACCGGTCTGTTTTCGAAAAAAACTCACCATTTGACGGTTCAGGGAATCCGCTGGCACTTTGGTAACAAATACCAGTGTGCATTACGCGACCACATTCACAGCACCCCGTGATCTAATGAAACATTTTCGGAAGCCGGGAAATTCGGTCTGGAAATTCCTTTCTCGGGGCTCTAGCTGTGTTCAACTGATGGTGGTAATTAATTACAGGTTTGTCGATAACAGATGTAACCAAATACATAAACGTAGCTAAAGTATGTGCTTGAATAAATTAGATAACAAATGTCAAATACGAATAGATAAGAGTCTTTTGTACTTGTATCAAATGTGTTATTTTTTGAGAGAAATTATAATAACAAATTCATTCAAAAACACTACAGTAAACACTTCCTTAAGAGGTCTAATTATGTATGTTTAGGACACATTCCTGATTATCATGTTTCATAGCACATACCAGCAGTCACAAGTTATTTAAAGTGGTCTATTAAAGTGACTCTTATTACATGAATTGTGTAGGTATGTTCCAAAACTTCATGAACCTCAGAAGTACGCATGTTCGAAATAAAAAAATGAATCCTAAAAACATTAAGTATTTTAAATTCATACTAAATTCAATATAAAGGAATAAAAACGAACTTACAATTAAGTAAAACTTCTAATGTATGATATTATAAGTTTATTAAAAGTTTAAAACAATATCCAAATGGATAAAATTATTTTCGAAATGTTTTTGCTCCAGTCGGACCATCATCAGTGAAACATAAAATTAAGTATATAATGATTACCAAAATGATTATTACAAAAAGATAAAATTTTGACTGTTAAACTAACAAGCATGGTAAATAATTACATCTGAGAGTAGTTGAAAGTAGCTACATATCCAGGTGTAATAACCTTTCGATTACATGAAAAACATATTAAATTATAAAAATGTGGTGACACAAGGACGATGTTGTAGGATCTATACAGTCAAAAATTTACGTCTTTTTTTAATCAGTTAACATTTAGAGTTTATTTATTTACCTACTTAAAAAACGTCTTGTAATTAAAAATAAGATATTATTTGGTATTTTCCAAATAATATCTTTGAAACCATATTTTCGTTTAGATTTTGGAGGTAGTAGGTGTGAAAATAAAACTTAGTTCTATAAAAATAAAAACAAAATAAGGTAAAAAGTATAAAAGTATAAAATTTGTTCTATAAAAATGAAATCAAATAAAAAATAATTCCAAAATTACTTAAATTCAAAATAATTTCAAACAATTAGAAATTCTAAACCAAATAAAATTCTTAGGTAATTAAATATTCAAACAGACCACCAAATTGTAACGAGAACTAACCAAATGTGTTATACAACGCATTTCTCAAGGCGTTAAGTTTATCTGCCGATATGTTTTGGCTAAGTTGGATTATCTTTCCTTCAGTTCCTCCAAGTTGGTGGCTCGCTCGAACTCATGCATATACAATTTTGTTTTTAGCATCTCCCAAAAATAAAAATCTAGAGGAGCTAAGTCGGTTGACCAAGGGGGTCATTTTATTGTACCGTCTGTACTAATGACACGTTCAGCAAAAATCGACGCTAAATAGCCTCTAACGGCTTGTGCATTGTGTGCAGGACAGCCGTCTTGTTGAAACTTAATTTGGTTGAAGTTAATTTAAAGACGTTGAAGTGCAGGAATATTTTGATTTTGCAGTAATTAAAGATATTTGACTGCGTTTAAATTGCCTTCAATGAAAACAGGACCAATAATAAGGTCTTCCAAAATTCCAGTCCAAAAATTCAACTTTTGTGGATACTGCGTACGCACAGACACACTCAAATGCTTACTCTCCTGAGACCAATAACGTATAATGGATGGATTGTGTTTCTTGTGAATTGTGAAGGAGGACTCATCCGTAAACAAAATATTATTCAAAAAATTATTATTTGCATGGCATCTCTCCATAATAATTTCACAAAATTGCATCTCTTTAAATTGATCATCAGGAAATATTTTTTGAGTTATCTGCACTTTATAAAAATGGTAGTTGTTTCTTTTCAAAATATTCCTCACTGTTTTTGAATTCAAATTAACTTCATCGCCAATTTGTTTACTTGAACACGGCGTCGCTTCAGCCAATGCACAAACTTAAATTTCTCTAATTTCTCGTTCTTGAGAAATTTAGTCATTAGTACAGCCAAATAACAGAAGGTCAACTCTACGTCAACCAATCCCCTGTATAAAGAGTGACGCATTACAACTACCTCAACATCATAATAAATGAAGAATGGACCAACAACCAGGAGATAAGAGCACGCATCGAAAAAGCTAGATCCACCTTCAATCGGATGGGGGCCTTCTTCAAGAGTCACGACCTCTCTCTTGATATAAAAGTAAGAATGCTGCGATGCTACGTCTTCTCTGTACTTTTTTATGGTTATGGTGTTGAATCGTGGACCTTGAACGAAGATATGTGCAGAAAACTGGAAGCATTTGAGATGTGGCTATATCGAAGATTAAGATCCCGTGGACTGACCGAGTCACAAATTAGGAGGTCCTCAGAAGAATAAATAAGAATCGAGAAGTACTGAACACCATCAAATCTCGAAAGTTACAGTTCTTCGGACATATTATGCGAAATGAATCCAGATATACTCTCCTTCAAGCCATCCTGCAAGGAAAAATATTTGAAAAACGAGGTCCAGGAAGAAGAAGAACATCTTGGTTAAAGAACCTCAGAATCTGGTTCAATACAACATCTGTGCAGCTTTTCCGCGCTGCTGCAGATAAGATAAAGATTGCCATGATGATCGCCAACATTCTTAACGGATAGGCACATCAAGAAGAAGAATTAGTACAGCCAAACTTTTCAAATTAATGAATAATTGCCAATACAGTTTTTTCTATAGGTATTGGCCTATTTTCAAAAGCCATAATAAAATATTGTTCTGAAGCTATTTTCTTGTGGCATTTTAAATTAATTAATATTTAAATGGGAATAAGCCACAATTAAAGGTTAAAATACATTTATTAAAATAAAATAATAATAATAAAAAATTAATAGTTTCTTGTACTGAATTCTCAATGTACCATTTTATTATTTGTACCCGTTCTTCTGTTGTATAAACAGCCGGTATATCAAATTTTTATCTTCACACTTAAGCGGTTACCTCCAAAAAGAAATACATAGCATAGCGTTCAGCCTGTCTCGTATGCAGTTTACCATTGAAGAGAACGAACGAATGGCGATGTTGCCAAAATTATCTTGGTTTATTGGAAATTAGGTTACAATTTCGTCAAATAAAAGTGCGAATCTGTAAATTTCTGATGGATTTAAAAAATTTTGTACCAGTATTTGTGTCAATTAGTATTTCATTTTTAATATCATCATCCAGTTTTAAATGACAATATAAGCGCCACCGATCGCCAATTTTCTGAATCAATTTAATGTTTTAATTCAAATATGCAATAAGACAACCCTGCCGCTGTTCTTTACGTATAAGTTGGATCGGATATAATCGTCTGGCGTTCACTAATGGGCGTGCACGAGGGATGGGGAGGGGAGACTAAGGGGAAATATGATTGTTATCTATGTCTGTTCGCTGAAAATATGATTTTATATATGTGTTAGATATCCTGTTAAATTCTACGATACCGATCATAAACTTTTACCTACACCGTATATATATATATATATATATATATATATATATATATATATATATATATATATATATATATATATATATATATATATATATATATATATATATACATTTATAGAAAAAAGAGGATGAATAATAAATCTACTAATAATAACTGTTAAGTAGATTATGTTAACATGCATACAAAATAAGCTTACTGTCTATACCAAATATCGAAAGCCATTAGGGTGTATACAAACACCATCAAAATCCGCTGAAACAACATCCTTCTTTCGTTCCCTAACTGAAGCCAGCGTTGCGAAATGGCAGTACGTCTAGTCACCGAAATTAGTTTGCTTTAATCCAAAACGCAAACATTATTACAGTTACGCCAATGTTGAGCGACATCCCCGAGAATGTACTCAGAACTCAGACGTTTCGGTAATATATGGAAATGTCTATCCGGTCGACCGACCGACATTCAACGGCTAACCGCAGGCCGGTATATAATAGCCTTGCTTCTTGTAATTATTCACCACCGATGCGATGGTTGTCGATAATGTTTTCATTTGCATTTAGTTAGTACCTAGCCGGTAGGCAGCGTCCAACACAGCCATTAACATTATCCTGTAATAATACATCGATTGTGGTGAACAGTAGGGTGATTATTTAACCTTAATTAGACGTTTAACTAAATTAGTACTAATGCGTGAAATTGTTTTTTAACTACACTATTACATAAGAAATTCCTATGGGACATAAATGTAAACGCTCTAATGTATTCTCCATCTCTATTTCTCCAATAAATAACTACAGCGCAACCATAGACATCATAAAAAGTATTGGAAAATATTTTTTTTAAAATATTGGTACCAAATGTAGGATACACATTAATTATTACTACGTATGCATTTATCTCTATGCGCAGTCAGTTTCCCTTCTTTAGCCCTATTAATATACATTCCGCTTATCGACATATCCTGCCTAAGTGTCTCCCCTTAGGGCTTCTTTAGTTTGCCTCTCCTACTCCATACACGAACTTGTAAATTAGAAATTTTTTATATTACGTGATTAACGTCTTGACGTTTAATAAGCACGAACCAGCTTAGCCTATTTATCAGTCTAACTATTCTCATTTTCGTTATTTCTATTTTTTAATTTTCTGAATGCTTTCTTTACCCCTTCTCCCTTAATATTTATTTCTTCATTTGTTGTTACTTCTGGTAGTGGTGATTCATTGTTGTCACTTTTAGCAAATAGGGATCAAAAGTAGTCTGCCATGTTTGCTTCTGAATGTGTTTCGTTTTTATTATTTCGTGCATCTAATCATTCTCCATATTTCTTTTTGTGTTTCTTAGAAGTCGTGTTCCATCTGTTTTAAGCAGCTGTACCAGTATTCCCTTTTTATTTGTCTGACTGAAGTATTTGTTTCGTTCCTGATTCGTTTATATTGGTAATGAAAAAAAGACTAAAATTCTGATACAAAGTCGATCGGAGAAAGCAACACGACCCTACCTGACAGTTAACAACTTAGAAAAAGTAGATAGTTTTATTCATTTAGGAGTCAACATCACAAAGGACAACGTTGACGATGCAGAGTTTAGCAGAAGAACTATCCTAGCTTATATGGCATAACAAGTACGCTCCCCATTCACCTCCTAGCTAAAGAAAGAGACACTTTATATAACAGAGAAAACGGTCATTTACCGGAAATAAAATCCGAAGTAAGATCACATATGCTCCAAATATGGCAAAATGAATGGGAGGCACAAACGGAGAAGGCACAATGGACCAAAATGCTAATCCCTGATGTGGTAACTTGGTCTAAATGTAGGTTCAGAAGGTTAAATTATTTTTTTACACAATTTCTCACCGGCCATGGCTCCTTTAGGTCGTACACGTATAGAAAAAAGAAGACAACAAATGATTTGTGTATAGATTGTGGTGTCATAGACGACGCAGAACACTGCATTTTTGCTTGCACTACTTTCCAAAGAGAACGGAATAATCTAATATCAAGGCTAGGAGCGATAACGCCCAACAATCTGATACAAGAAGCGACGCAAAACAAAGAATCCTACGATGTTACTGTCGACATAATTACGCAAATTATAAAGAAAAAGGAGACGCTAGAAAGAGCGAGACAGGAACAGGGTGGTTGAGGTAACAAATTACATAATACGCTGTCATGAGTTCTTTACAGCTCGGCTGCACGACGGAATAGACGGCACCTTTACAGCCAGATCTGTAATTATATTACGTACGTAGTTTTCACGACCTCATGCCTCTTTTAATTCACATTCCTTCCTTGTCAGGCTGAACACACCTGCACTTTTTATGAACCCATATTTTGTTTCCCCACAATTACCGTCTCTGCATATCATTTTAAGTGGTTCTTATCGTTTTTAGGTAAGAACCCCTTTACAATTTTCTCCCAAATTTTCAGACTGCACAAGGCATCTCAATGTTTTGTTCACCGATTGAACTCGTCCGGGGGTGCCTTGTCCGAAGAAGGGGTGGTTTTTAGTTGGTAGGCGACTGGTCAGGGGTGCATGTGGCGCATATAATCCATACTCTGGATGCTATGTCCTAGCATGTGCTCCTTTCCGGATCGAATCCAACAGTACTAGGGACATCTTCCCTAGTCGGTTTAGAACCTTTCCACCTCAGTCCAAAAAAAGAGCTTATATGGCATACTTTGCTATGAACCAGATATTTTTATCACAAAACATACATCAAAGAACTAAGATTCGAATCTACAAGACCATAATCCGATCAAAAGTGACACCTCATAAACATCTTTAAAAGAAAAATACTGCGACGAATACTAAGTCCTATAAATGAGAACAACAGTTGGCTAATCAGATACAATTATGAAATATATAATGTACATAAAGAACCACCTTTATCTCAATATGTGTGCCCACAGCGTAGTCAATGGGTAGGCCATTTATTGTATTGGAGATGGAAAGAATACAGACCCTCAAAGAAAAACTGTTCAATACAAGATTGCAGGGAAGAGATCTATTGAAAGATTGAGAAAGCGATGGGTGGATTATGTAGATGAGGACGCAATAAATCTACTTGGCAGTCGATCGGGTAGGAGAATGGCTACAGACTGTAACGGATGGAGAGTTTTGACCAGGGAGATCAGGGCTCGAATTGGGCTGTAGAGCCATGGGATGGATGGATCGATTGAACCATGCAGAAATTATTGGAAGGTAAAAAAATATTTATTCTATTATGATGATTTACCTAAAAAGAAAATGCAAGTTTTATTTTTAGTTTCTAGTTTTTAAGACCAGGAAGTGTATTGCCTACATTATCTTAAATTTTGCTGCTTTTCTCGTATTAAATATTACATACGATATTTTTAGAGCCTAAAACCAACACAAAACATCAATTCTAATTCTTCTAGACTACTCAAAAGCTTTGAATACAATTAAGCACAATTTGTTATTCTCTATTTTAAAATATATTGGTCTAGAAACAAAAAAAGTTGATCTAATGACTTTCTAATAGATGTCAAGCAGTAAAACTGAATCAAAATATTTCTTCATTTCTAGATCTTAATACTGGTGTGCCTCAAGGCTCTATATTATCAGTCCATTATCCAATTGTATTCTCTCTATACAACATCTATTCTATCTCTGTGATTTTGTCCTGTTCAAAGCATTATTTAAGCAGACGATACCCAACTCTATATGCCATTTTATTAAAATGAATGTGATCAAGCGGTAAGTGCAATAAATCATGACCTTCTTCATCTGCAGATTTTTTCTCAAAATCATTGTGTAAAGTTGAACACATCCAAAACTTGGGGTATCATATTAGGGAGGAATCTCCATAGGAAATTATTTTTAGAGAATTATGCCAATCGAATTTATCTTAGGAAATGAAAATTTAATTTTTAGCAAAAAGATTAAAAGCCTAGGGGTTTCGTTCGACGAAGATTTAAGGTTAACATATCACGTAAGTATTTGTTTACAAAGAGCTTACGCCGTTTTAAAAGTACTGTATCAAATCCGTAATTTATTAAGTAGGGCCATCAAGTCATTATTATGTAATGTTCTGTTTTTATCAAAATTAAATTATTGTGACGTGCTTTACAATCCGTGTCTCATTTAATTTGATTCGTGAAGAATACAGAAATTGCCAAATTCTTGTTTGCGTTTGATTGTTGGCATCAGGAAATTTCAAAGGGTAAACCATGTCTTCACTGTAGTCAAGTGGCTAAATATGAAAAACCGACGAAAACTACATGCTTTATATTCTTACCATACAATCATTTAAGAGAGAGTTCCACCATACATGTCCAATAGAATAACTTACAGGACTGACGTACATAATCTCAATCTTAGATACAAGAATACCCCCACTTTACCTAAACATACAACATATTTTTTAAGACATTTATTTTCGTACTCAATTGCTTGCATAAACAGTTTGTCCTACAATGTTAGAAATTTGTATAGTGTCAAGTTCAAGAGATTAATCTATGAGCAGTCATTAGCAAACAGTAATTTAAAAATTTAAGAATTTAAAAAATAAATAGTTTATAATTTATAAATTTAATATGTAATATTTTTATGATCCAATATAAAATACTGATTTAATTTTTTAAATATAGTCTATCTATCCTATCTTCGGGGGATAAGGTGGAAGAGCAGTTGTATGCTGCTGTTACACAGTGGTATAAAAACTGAATCTCGCTCTACATATACAATATCTTATTATGAAGGAAAACTAATTTGTTTGTTAAGAGAGGCACTTTTTATTATTATTACTATTTATAGTTTGTGTGTAGGCACAAAAGATAAAACAGTTTAAACAGGGCCCTCAAAAG
Source organism: Diabrotica undecimpunctata (assembly GCF_040954645.1). Taxonomy (NCBI): domain Eukaryota; kingdom Metazoa; phylum Arthropoda; class Insecta; order Coleoptera; family Chrysomelidae; genus Diabrotica; species Diabrotica undecimpunctata. The sequence continues at coordinate 158,651,974 of NC_092804.1, forward strand.
TTGTTTATGAGCTTGTGGCCAGTTAAATAATCAATCGTCTTCATGGATCTTAAAAGATTTGCCCAATTTATTACGTGTCCATAATATAGCAAATAGAGTTATAAACTGAAAGAGTCATTTCTGAATTCATTAAAAGTCATTAAGTCATTAAAAAAGTACATTTACTTATCGTCTCCTTTAAAACTTATGTTAACAATTTTTGTACATGAACGTGAATCTTAGAAAGACATTCAACAAACTTTCAGTCGAGTTTTTTTTCTCGTCTCATTTATCACATTATTTATTAACAAAAGAAAGTCAATTATTAATGTACATCAATTTTATTAGTTAACACATTTAAATTCAATTTAAATATAAATAATGTATATCTGCAACAAGTGATTAAAAATAACTAAAAAACTACATTTTGTAACACTGCTAAGATATAAGTAAAATTGTTTGAATGTTTAAATTATCTTACTGCCAGTACGCAGAAAAAGACTCCAGGAATAGTATTCGAAAGAGGAAATGAAAAATAAAAGAGAGAAGAGATACTGTAATAAATTATTAAACAAAATTAAGATTTCTAATAAAACATTAGAAAAATTATTGTTAGTAGCAAAAATAACGAGTATTTTAAATATTTCCCGGTACTATAAATTCCAGCGCATTCACCAATATCTATGGCGCATCCAGCAAATTTGAGATTTTTTTAACAGTGGTTTTAAATGGTAAATTATTCTAGTGTTTAATTGTTTCAATATCTGATCTTTGATCATCGGTCAATTACTAAGAATTCTTAAACCATTTTGTAAGTGGCTTTTTAAAATTGTTCAAGTATCACGGATGATACTATGAAAACGTTTTGAATGTTAGTAATCCTTTTGGGTATTTTGATATGTCGGTAAAGTTAGCATATCCATTTTATAAGGCCGAATTCAGACCAAAAACATAATTTATTGCTAATTTATTACGGAAAGAAAAAGTTTATTGCTTTAACCGTTTTCATGAAACAGTGGATATGCTAACTTTGCGGTAAAGCCATCATCACCCTTTGCGTCCACTGCTGGACATGGGCCTCCCTCATTTTTGTCCATTGTGCTCTATCTTAAACACTTTTCATTCAATTTCTTTACATTTTCTTGAGATCGTCAGTCCAACCAGTATGGGGTCTTCCTCTACTTCTTTTGCATAAGCCTCCTCTCAAGCAATGTCTTGATCCACCTTTCATCACTGATTCGGGCGACGTGTCCAGCCCACTTCTTCTTCGTAGTTCGCATGTTTGTTTGTCTGTTGTGATCTTTATTTCGTGTCCAAGGTATATGTATTTTTCCACCAGCTCTACTTCTTTGTTTCCAATATTGATATTTCCGCTAGGTATTAGTTTTGTCACGAATTTTGTTTTGGATAAGTTTATTTTAAGACCCACACTGGCACACACTAACTGAAGTTCATAAAGCATTGTACATATTTTCTTGAGGTTATCCGAGAACAAAACTATAATCTTCTACGGTCAATGTTCAGGTCTTTCTCTTTCCTGTTAAGTTTTAGACGAAACAACGCTTATGTTCTTATTTTCCCCGGCACAGTTATCACTAACAATTAACTTTTCTTACATGCTTATTAACAAAGTTCTCCAAGTAGTGACTAAGAAAACTGGTTATTTCGCACGATCCACGTTTAGCTATGGTTTCATCCCATACACACATTATGGCTGCTCCTGTTTTAACGTTGTGGATTGTAGTATTGTAATTTCAGGTAAGTTTAGGCGTGGGTAATGCTTATTGTAAATCAATACATACAACTTCAGTATTTTTATCCTGATTGCTTTCGTAGCTTTTTGTATATTCTGAGCAGCTTTTTGCTTTACTAAATGAACCTTCAGTTCAGTATCCAATTTAGTTATTCTGGAAGAATTCTGGTTGCTAGTCTTTAACCCATCAATTCAACTTTAATCTTAGAGCAAGTATTACAATCATCAACAGAAGGAGGCTGAACAGCTATATTGAATTCGTTGACAAAGATATTTCGACAGTAGGACTCTATCACAGGCTGTTCGTCAGGATGTGTGTTTCTTAGCCATTTTATATAAGCTCCTTATACTCCAGTAATTGACGAACCCGGTGGAATATATTTTCGAAAAGGACTTTTGGCTCTGCTATAGTGACTTGGAATGGTAACAAGTGAATCAATGTGATCTCTGACCAACTGCTTTCTATATCCAACCATTTTATTTCCTGGACTAAGATTCCCCCTATTATCACCCTGCACAGTTCCTGTGGTGGTCTGCTTGTCTCAAACAACCCAAACTCTCTTTTCGCTTACGCCATGGATGCTAACGAAAGCCTGACAATAAACACACATTTTCTTTCTCCATTTATTGAAACACTATATTCTATGCTCCAAAGTTTCCTACTAGCTCTGTCAGTAATTAAAGACTTTTTACAATCATTCCAATTTACCACTTTTGAAAGGTATTGGTTTTGATTATCGTAGTTGCCGATTTGCCAAAAGTTATTGAAAATCATATTGATATTGTTCATGCTCAACTTTTCAAAACACATTTGACGACACTTACATGGCAGTCCGATTGTGCGCGCATATAGAGTTTTCTTTGTATTTCTTGAAACCTACTCTTCACCACATTTTCGTTTGGTTTTACACACGTTAACAAGCTATTGTTCCGATTTCTTTTGCTTCCGCCTTGTCGTTTTCTCGGAGTTCATTTTGAAAATAAATCAAAAAAAACAAAACAACTTTAGGGCTAATCTTCTAAACTTCTTGAAATACGAGTAATTAAAAATGCAACAAGCACATTATGGTACCCAAACACTCAAGAACAACGCATATATCTGAGACTATCTCTCACCAACTACGGAAATACCGGCGTGTTGATACGGTTACAGAGGTGAAAAGGCAAACCTTAAACGAAAATGCAACGAAAGCCTATGGGTTCGCCCTTGCTCTTATAAACGATTTTGTAGTTCAGTTTCTGACTTAAATGGATTGGTATATTATTTCTTACAGAATTTTAGAAATATGAAGAGAAACATGCTTTTATAATATACACAAGCATTCTTTAAAGGTTTGTGAGAAAGATGAGACTGTTTTTGAAACGTCCACTTTGCGAGCTCGCCCTTACTCTTCCAAGCTCCTGATATGTTTGCCCACATGTTGAATTTATTTTACTTTATTAAAGTCATTGCATTTTGGTAACCACAGTGCAGAGAATTCATTTGATAAACATAGTGTCTATTTTTTTGTAACAAAGATTTTTTTATTTTTTTTTATTTAGTTATTGTCCATATATCTTAAACTGTTAATCAATAATAGTGTAAGAGTTAAATTAAATTATTCTCTTTAGAGTTTCTCTTAACTCGAGTTTAGTTCTAATCCAGTACATATTAGATTTTGGTTTTGTTTCATTTTTAATAAACGGTAACCAATTCTTTCCTGATAAAATAATTTACTGTTTTATTTTGATGTAATTGTATGTTGAAGAATCGTAAAAATCCAGTCTTTTTTGTATTTTACCAGCAAAAATTCGTTTATCTCTTATTTTCATTTGCATTTCAACCATTTTTTGAAATGAAGTGTTTTGTTTTAAACTGATTTATTTACTTCTCCTACTAACAACGATTACCCTGATTGAATATTAAATTTAAACCATTTAAGAGTTATATTTTGACCAGAAAGAACGATTACGCTATATCAGCCTTAGCTAAATGTGTGGAATATTTCCAACAAACATATTTGTTATTTATTTATAAAGTGTGTTAACAAAATCTAATCAAAAATTGTCACTTAAATACATTTTACATTTTTGGTTTTCGGAACGCAATCTTTTGTTAAAGATCTAAGGTATCTTAACTTTCTCCTTTTATTTATATACAAGAAGTTAAGTCGCGTCTTTTTTTATCTTTTGTTTCTTATCTGTGGTAATTTGTCCTGTTAAACCAAATTCCAATTTCAAAAGCTAGTTTCGAACTCAGGAATCACTGTGAACATGAACCATCTAACTGCCGTTCGCATTATATCAATTGGTGACATTTCTAGCTACACCAAATTAAAAAAAGTTACATATTGCTATAATATTTATAAACTAATACAGAAAGCAACTTGAAAGCAGAAACACTGAATAAAAGTTTAATAATTTTGATGTACAAAAAGTGCACAAAAATTAGTTAAATGTGTTATACTTCATAAAATTTCATGTAATATTTATGTCTATACTAAAACACTCTATGTACAAACTAATACACTCAAGCAAGCAGGCATAATAATGAAATATTCATCTAAATAGAGTGGTTTGTAATCTACTAAATTAAACTTTTAGAAATAAAAAAACTTGAACCTGTTCATTTCTGCATCTGATCAATATTGCTAATTAAAATCAAATCCTTTTGCAACGAAAAAAGTTAAACGAGAAAATGTCGGAGTAGTTTGAAACATTTTTATTTAAAACTTAATTGATTATACACTTTTAATCAATTTTCCGGTAAATAATTGAATTGAAGAAATTGAAATAAATGTAATTTAATAACTAGGAAAAACTAGAAATAATTAGGAAAAAAGGGATCAGAGTAAGCTTAAGTTCAAGTTTATGGGGTTGCCACCCTTGTCCCTCGGCCGCCATCTTGGAAAAATAGATGCAGAGGGTTCTCGCGTTGTATCTCGTAAACTAGCAACCTTACAGAAAATTTTATCAGACATTATTTTTAGCAATTGTTTACAACTTTTTTTAATTTTCTTTTAATCGTAAAATGGAAAATCTTTGAATGATTTTATAGTCACTAATAGAAAAATCCACCCAAAGCCGATTCTAGATATCCGAACTTTAAACTCAGCAGACGCAGGGAGTGAACAAAAACTAGTACGAGCAAAAATAATAATGAAAATAACACCAAAACATTTTCTACAGGAAATCACTGAGGAAAAATTCAATGTAGAATCACTGTGGAATGATTCGAAGATAAGAGAAATGTACCAAAGAAGGCTAGCACAGAAGATACAGCTGAAACAAATAGACGACATCGAAGATATAAACCCGAGCTGGGAGATAATTCAAAATAATATTAAAGAAGCGGCAACAGAAGCTCTAGAAAAACGCAAAGTCCTACTGAACAAAAAAAACAACAACAATACACTATGGTTCAGAAAAAAAAATAAAAGAGAAATGTAAAGAGAAACGAGAGGCCTACACGAAGTACAAAACATCAAATACACCAGAACCCCGAGACACCTATAGAAGAATTAGAAGAATACGAAATAAAACAAAGCCGTTGGTAAGAAGAACAAAGAATTGACACTGGGAACAGTTTACAAAAAGGAGGGAAAGCGACTTCTACGGTACACAAAAACAAATATGGAGATTCATAAGAAACCAATGGAAAGAAATGGCAGAATTGAAGGACTACAATAACACCAGTAAACGAATGGGAAAGATATCTGACAAAACTGGAAGCTTCTAAAACACGGAGGAGAAAGTATAACTCTAGAGGTGACAAAAGTTATACAAAAACTAATATTGCAGTGTAAGATACCAGACGCATGGAGAAACATCATAATAGAGGAGATAAAGAAGACCCTAACAATTATAGAGGTATAAATCTACTAAAGGCGACAGAAAAGATTGTAAGAACTACCGAGGGCTTAGTGTAACTAACTCAATCTGTAGAGTCTACGGGAAGATAATTAAAAGCCGAATTGAAGATTGCTGGGAAGACGCTGAAGATCAGAGTGGCTTTCGTACTGGTCGTTCTTGTATAGACAATGTGTTCTGCCTAAAACAAACAATAGAAAAGCTTTTGGAACATAATATGGAGACACACATGGTATTTATTGATCTTCAAAAAGCGTATGACAGTGTCCCATTAGCCAAGCTATGGCAGGTGCTAGAAGACAAGAATATTCCACCGATTTACATTAATGCTGTAAGGGAGTTGTACGATGATATGACGAGTGTAATAAAGATTGGACAAAAAGTGACAAAAAAGATAAAAGTGACCAAAGGACTTCGCCAAGGCTGCTGCATTGTACCTACACTCTTTAAGATTTATTTGAAGGGGGTTTTGGATATTTGGAAAAGAAAATGTGAACCTATGGGTGTTAAAATTGGAGACCATACACTGTACAGCTTGAATTTTGCTGATGACCAAGTAATACTTGCAGAAGATCAAGATGATATCCACTACATGTTACGAAAAATAGGTGAAGAATATACTAAGTGGGGCTTATCAATTAATCCATCAAAAACAGAGTACGTAGTAGTGGGAGGTGAAGGAAAGCACTTAGAACTAGGAAGCAAACAAATTCAAAATACTGATAGCTATAAATATCTCGGTGTAAACATTACAAACAATGGTCGGAATACAAAAGAAATAGCTACTAGAATTGGCCAAGGAAATTCAGCAATACGTCAATACTTTGGAATAACCACATCACCCGAAACACAAAAATTAGGATATACAAAAGTATCACAAAAAGCATTGCTACATATGGTTCAGAGCTTTGAGTAATAAATAAAAATGACGCATCCAAAATAAAAGCAATGGAAATGAATTATTGGAGAAGATGTTGCCAACTCACTAGAAGAGATAGAGTAAGGAATACTGAAATCAGAGAGCGTATGGGCATAGACATTGACGTCCTGGAAACTATAGAATGCAAAAGGCTGAAGCAGGAAAAAGGGAAGACCAAGAAGATCGTGGAGACAAGAAGTAAAAGGTGCAATGGAAGATAGGGGTCTACAAGTAGATGACTGGAACGATCGCAAGCGTTGGAAGCTAGGTTGCGAAAAACGGCGGCAGCTGTAATAAACTCGTTATATATATATATATATATATATATATATATATATATATATATATATATATATATATATATATATATATATATATATATATATAATATATATATATATATATATATATATATATATATATATATATATATATATATATATATATATATATATATATAAATCTACTGAACACCGTGCTTAAGCTTACTACAAAAGTCCTAACCAACAAAATCAATAAACTAACAACTTCATATCAGATGAACAACACGGGGAAGAGTAGACGCCGTATTTGTACTAAGACAAATCACAGAAAAGGCCATCGAATACAATAAACCAGCATATCTATGTTTTATAGACATGACAAAGGTTTTCGATCGCATTCAAGTCGAAGACGTCTTACATCTACTGTATAAGAGAAACAGACCAATCAGTATTATACAAACTATCACAAAAACTAGCACAGTATATATCAGTATAAAGCGAAGTCAGACAGGGTGACTCGTTAAACCCACTTCTCTTTAATATAACAATGGACCAAATAATACAAGCAGTACGTAAAGCTCATGGTTACGAAATAAAGAACAAAGAAATCCAAATATTAAGGCAATAAAGCAAAGCTTAAGTAAACAGTTTAATTAGGAGTAATTTGATAATTAATTCTGTGTTGACGAATACAGAATAACAAGCTATGATAATTCTGTATTGAGAAGAGTGTATGCGACATCATATGTGTCTCAAATCACAGTTTATTATTGATCAATACTTTAATTTTGGATAAAAACATACTCATACTTAAACTGTTTTTACTCACATTACGTGATACGTATTACTATGACTGAAGTCAACCAGCCCATAAACTAACATCTAATGGTGGGAAACTTTCGATAGATCTAATGTAATGTAAAGTAAATTATAGGTTTATATCGATAATTTCTCACCTCTACTACTTGCATCTCTTTTTATTTCACAACGTATTGTGTTTTCTATCTTTTGCGTTATCTTGCCGGTTCTTAAGGAACTCGATCCCTGTATAACTAGTTACGGAGATGTTGAAGGAGAAGTACGACAACAAAGCTTAAAAACAAGTAAAGCGGCAGGATCTCTTAATGATACAATCTGGAAGAATAAACACCTAAGACAAGACACAAAAACAAGAATCTATAAAGCAGCAATTAGACCTATATTATCATACACGGCGGAAACAAGACCTGACACATCTAAAACGAGACGACTACTAGAAACAACAGAGATGAAAATACTCCGACGAATATCAGGCAAAAGTCTTTTAGATAGGGAGAAAAGCAAAAACATAAGAAAGGCATGCAATATAGAAGACATAAATGGAAACAGGAGTAGAACGAAAACATAAGTAGAATGGCAGAGTATAGGATAGTACGAATAGCACGAGATAAGTCGAGTAAGTAAATGGACGAAGAAGTATTGGCAGACCAAGAAAAAGATGGTGCGATAATTTAAACAATTTAGGAGGCTAATATTGAAAAATTGAAAAATTGAAAAAGAAACAGGCTTTAAAGCCTACATACGAGAAGGAAGAAGAAAAAGAAGATATAAATTTTTAGTGAAAATTATTCTTTGAAAAACTCTCTATAATATTGTGGTAATGCCATTTTATTGTAAAATTTACTATTGTAAAATAGACTGATACATCCGATTAATCGAAGGGAATCCTTTCAATTACTTAAAAATATTCTAATTGAGAATTCCTATCCATCCTCCCTTATTAATAAATACCTTTATACTCAAAGTTATGGTTCTTCTTTAAATGACATACCCAATGGTGACCAACTCAGAACAATATCAAATAATTCAATTAATAACACTGTTCTGCCTAATACTGTACTTGGGAATCAAACTACCCATTACTCATCTTTACCTTATTTTCCTCAAGTTACTGAGAAACTCGTTAAACTGTACAAACATAACAACGTACCGGTTAAAATTGCTATTAAGAATGCTAAGACTGTCAGGAATTTGTTTTCTAAAACTAAAACACCTCTGTCCCTTCTGGAACAAGTTAATGTAATATATCATATACCTTGTGCTGAGTGTGACTCATGTTACATCGGTCAGACAGGGAGATCACTGAGAGGGCGTCTCACGACTCACCGCAGTGATATTAATTTATCTAAGCATACTTGTGCTCTTGCCCAACATGCTATCAACACTAAGCACGAAGTAAACTTTAATGAAGTTAAAATTCTTGGCACTGAACGCAATCTCGTAAAAAGACAGTTTTTAGAAATGTGTTCAATATTAAAACATCCTAATACCCTTAATAAGAGAACCGACATTAGTAATCTGAGTCAAATTTATCATGCATTAATTTTACAGAATTAGGCTTGATATGTTGTTTACTTAAATTTTGTCCCACTGGGGTTTTGTTATTACATTTTCATATAATAAATTAAATAAAAATAAAATAAAATAAATTATTCCTTCCTTAACTTAGTTTTATCAACTTATATTTTATTAATATTTGTCAATATCACTTTTACATAATTAAGTAATTGTTCTTTTTGATAAACTTGTTTGATAAAATTAAACTGAAATTGATTCATAGAATCTTTCTCATTACGGTCCTAAATGTTTAAGCCTTTGGACTGTGGAAATTTGTATTAATCTTCACCTGTTAGCTGGCTAACTAGTGACGTCATAATATTATAATATATGATATTTTGGATTGACTTCGCATGCTTTGTTCTTTGTTGACAGATCAATCACTGTTGGGGTGAGTGGTGATTTTAACCACCTTTTCCTTTCATTGTTTGGTTTTTTAACGACAAGCTGTCAACCAAATTTATCACAAATTTTGAATATACCGCCTTATATATAGAAGTTGGTAGGTTGCCTTGCTGTTTATGTCACTCTGACCTCAAGGTCACCTATTTTCACGTGTTTTCGTGGGTGTTAAACTTGTAAATTCATTTATCGGCGAGTCTCAGTAAGCTATAGACTGGCAACTTCATGTTATCTTATTACTATTATTCTAAATAACTTATAATGTTACCTAAAGTTAAAATTAAAATCTAATTTATTAAATAAATTTGTTGGAAGTGCATTCGTATGATCTTTTTAGTTCTTTACACTTTAAAATAAACTTTAATGTTTTTACTTAAGTTTTTATAATAACTTTTTAATACATGTATTTTTATCACATGTTCTTTTGCTGTGCTAATTTTGTTAAATTGCAAACTATACCTAGTTTCAATTAATTATTTTATACAACGTTAACTCTGAATGTCCAGTTTCGTAAGTTTTTTCATATTTTTAACATCATTGACTGCTACATGTCTTTGTAAGGTAACACACTTTTGTTGTAACTTCTCTATGGATGTTTGGTTTCATATTGTTCTTTTTAGATGAACTGATGATGCTTTCTGAGCAGAAAGCGAAACGTCTTCAATAAATAGATGAAGTAGCCACCTTCTTTGTCTTTTATTTCTCCACTTTGACCGAAAAACCCACCACTTAATTTTTTAAATTTACTAGTGGAAACATTACAAATAACTTTGACTTTGTAAAATGCACAATCACACTCATATTAAAATTAAAAAAAATTTGTTTCTTAAAATTATATTATTATCATGTTTGGTTGATTAACATACATATAGGAATAGTCTACAGTACTGTTATGTGGAAAACAAAACCAGCAGAAATAGGCTGTATTATTAATTTGATTGTCGATGAAAAAATAAATTAGTCCAGTTAATTTATCTCAAGAATATACGAATTTTTCTAATGTCGAGATGATGATAGAAAATTGAATAAAATAGAGATTGTGATATTATGCCAATTGTTTGTTGATATGTTAATATGAAACAAAAGATGTTTTTTATTTTTCTTTGTATGTGTCATTTCTAAAAATAACCGCTTCTGTTTATGTGATTTATGATGGATTTGTGGTGATTTGGAGTGATGGAGTGGTCGGCTAATTCACAAGCTTGTGATTTGTTTGATTTTATATCACTTTTGTCAGAAATGATTCTGCTCTGAAATATACGGGAAGTTTCTCTTATATAAACCTTATTACAGTCTGAGCAAGGTATTTGATATCCTACTTTGGAACTGTCCTTGGTTGTTAGAGGATCTTTAATTTTAGTGTATAAATATTTTAACATTTCCTGCAGCAATTTTTATGTATACTTTAAAGGATTTGAGAAGGTAAAGATCCAAATGTTTGTGGTATTGTTGGAACTAAGGTGTTAACTGTCAGGCTATTGTTTATTTTTTGGCTTGCTGTTTTCACCGTGGTTTGTTTTTTATTGTTGTATATACACTCGCGATCATAAAATCCGGGTCATCTTGAAAATTTCAAGTTTCTTAAATATTTTTGCCTCTGGTGCAGTAATAACCTTTTTTTTGTCTAACGTATTTTTTATTTGTCATCAATGTTTGGTTTGAAAAAAAAAAATGGTTTTTTATTATTTTTATTGAAAAAAACAGAAAACAAACCAAATTGTTGAAACAGACTTACGAAAAAAAAAAAAAAATGGAAAATACAGAACGTGGTAAAAAATCAGTGAAATTTCAATGACCAATATCGTGTATTGCCTCCCCTTGCTCTAATAACCTCTTGCAGATGACGGGGCATACTCTCAATTTTTCTCTGGATTACATGTTGTGGTATGTTATTCCACTCTCTCACTAATAGATCCTTAAGCTCCTGTGCGTTGTTAGGAGGAGGTGTATGGGTTTAAATACGTTTTTTAAAATAGTCCCAGAGATGTTCGATGGGATTCAGGTCCGGAAACCTAGCTGGCCAGGGTACCCTCGTAATTCCAACTTCGTCCAAGTATTACATACTGATCCTGGCAACGTGCGGTCGCACGTTATCCTGCATAAAAACGGCGTTTCCTCCAAGCCCTGCCATGTTGGGCATAACATGTTCTTCCGGAATATCCGTAATGTACCTTCGTGCAGTTAGGGACCCATTTTCGATAAAGGGTAATCCTGTGTGGAAGTCGGAAGATATACCTCCCCAAGCCATGACCGAGCCTCCACCAAATGGCATTCTTGGAGCAATGCAAGCTTGTGAAAATCGTTCACCAGTTCTCCTCCAAACTCTTACACGTCCATCGGATCCAGTTAGGCAGAAACGGGATTCATCTGAGAATAACACTTTGCTACAATCGTTAATTCCCCAATGCGCGTATTGTCGAGCAAAAGCTAGTCGTGCAACTCGAGGCACCCGGCGAAGTGGCGGTCCTCTAGCCATTACCCGAGAAGATAGTCAAGAGGAACGAAGTCTTCTTCTGACTGTTGCAACACTAAAATTGCGATTTCGTACTTCCTCTAGACGATTTTGATGCATAACCGCAGTTGAGGTCCGGTTTCGTAAAGTCTGAAATACAAGGAAACGGTTATCTAGTGCCTTTGTCGTTCTTCTTCGTCCAGAGCCAGGTCCCCTGGTTAGCAAACTTGCCTCCTGAAAGCGTTGAAGCACTCGTTGAACCGTAGAAAGGCTTACGCCAACAGTTCTTGCGACTTGCCGTTGAGTGTGACCGTCTTCCACAAGTGCAACAATTTGTGCCGTTTCAACAACAGTCAAAGGCATTTTTGTCAAAAAATAAACACTAATAATGGCACTAATAAACACTAATGGTGGCAATAATAAACGTTTGTCCGTTGCATTTGAACAGAAAGTCGAAGTACAAACGAGACATTTAAAACAAGCGGAGTTACAGGTAGCGTTCATTTTGGGAAGTGTGCACTTTACCGCGAAATCGGCATTATTGGAATTCTTTGTTACAAAGGAAACCGCAACAATTTTTAGAAACATGCATTAGTTTGTATTTGTGTTATTATTATTTACGATAAAGCTCGTTAAAAATGAAATATCGGTGATTTTCAAGGCGACCCGGATTTTATGATCGCGGGTATATATATATATATATATATATATATATATATATATATATATATATATATATATACATGTATATATATATATATATATATACATGTATATATATATATATATTGTATTATATATATATATATCTTAATTTTCAGTTAATTTTTGGATAATCTGTAGAAAAAATTTCTTCTAGAGTTGAAGTAAAAAAATAAACGAAGAAAAGAGACAATTGGTATATATTTTAAGAGATATTTATTTTTTACCACAAAATAAGTTAACTGGGACGTTTAAGAATTAAATAATTGAAAGTCAGAACCTGGAAGGCAAACCTTAAACTTGGGAGATTTATTGAATTCCGAACAATAGGTTTTCTTTCCCTAATTGAAAAACTACGTATTGTGCCTCCTTTCAATTATATTTCAATTTTCAATTTTATCGATGATGCATATTTCATCGAGAATTTAAAACTCAGCAGCAGCGTTAGGGATTCAGAATGGAAAAAGTCGCTTTTTAGATTCATTCAAGCATCAAATTAAGTCCTTTGCTGAGGTTGGATTACGAGACTCGGTAGTTTTGAAAACTCTGTTGGAGGCTTTTCGATTTTTTCCGGATTTTTCGATGAAACTGAATTCAATCTGAAAACAAATCCAAAAAATCCATCCAGGATGGACACTAATCCATTTGTTAGTGTTTAATTAAATTGATAGATTATACTTTAAATACTATGGTTTAAATGATCAATTTTAAAGATAAAATAAAATAAAATATTTATAATATTTTAACAAAGTTGGACTCGATGATGTTTATTGGTATATTAATACTTGTATGTAATAATACCAAAATACATAGTTTACAGCATCAGTGGTTTAATAATGAGTAAGATTAATAATACTAATTTAAGTTTAATAATACTAATGTTTGTATTTTGAGAACGATTTCCGAAGTGGAAATTGAAACGTCAATAAACGTATTTTAACCTTTAATTGTGGCTTATTCCCATTTAAATAGTAATTAATGAGTAAGAGGTGACAAGAAACAAAAAAAAACGCGGCATATCAAAAAACTCTTAAAGCAGGTTGAATACGGAGAAAAAAAGAAGAGTACAGACGACTCAGAAGAGGGAAAAGCTTATCCATCGATTTAGGCAAAGGGGTTATGAAACAAAATGTTTAAAAGAAATACAAGATTATTTGGTAAAAATGTAAAAATAACATACACAAAGAACAAATCCCTAAAATGTAGCAGTCAAGAATTTGCAGCAAAGCAAAGATACAGCGAAACTTATCAATAAAGGACACCAACGGAGAAAAATAATTGTTCGTTGTGTAGAGTTGTTCATTGTGATCATCTCTTTCTCTTTGACAACCATTTTCCATCCACTCCTGAATGTAGGTCTCTCCCAATTGCTTTCATCTTTCTCTATCTTGCGCCAATCTAATCCACTGTTTGTCTGCCACTGCTCTTATGTCATCTACCCATCTTTTTTGAGGTCTTCCCATGCTTCTTGTTGTCGTCCTTGGTCTCCATTCTAGAATTTTCCGTGTCCACCTTTTGTCATTATATCGGGCTACGTGACCTGCCCAGCGCCATTTCATTTTTGTAATTTCTTCCACAATATCCCTAGTCTTCGTTCTACGTCTTATCTTGGTGTTTCTAATTTTGTCTCTCAGTGATATTTCAAGCATGATTCGTTCCATTGTTCTATGCGTTGTTTCTAATTTTTTAGCAGATTTTTGGTAAGGGCTACTGTCCCAGGCCGTAGGTACAAACTGGTAGTATGCATGTGTTATACACCTTTTTATTAAGTTTACGGGGATGGATGTATTTTTCAATATATGTGTTAGTTTGCCGAAAGCGCCCCATGAAAGTTGTGTTCTTCTTTTAATTTCAGCATCTTGATTTGGTTTTCAAAGTCTGATGACATATATATGTAGGTACCTGTATAATATATGTGTGAATTACTATTGTAAATCATTATTATCAAATAGGTTATAAATATTCATAAATATAATGAGTATAAGAGATATAATTATAAGAGTAATTTTAGTTCGGTCAATGGATTAAGTCCACAGTCAAAAGAAACCAATAGCACACATGACTTAGATATAGATAACATTTTCTATGTTATGATTTTGTATTGTTATATTTGTGTGGTCTCGGCTCAGTACTTTTGTTTTGTTGTAGTTCATTTTTAAGCCTACCGCTCCTGACACTGCATTCAATTGTTGTAATATATCATTTAGTTCCTGGATAGTATCGGCTTGTCGATACCCTTGTTGTTCCATTCTAGTTTCTTAAAAATGTCTTCTAGAGCAAGGGTAAATAGTTTGGGAGAGATGGTGTCTCCTTGTTTTACTCCCCGTTGTAGTCTTATGGGATTAGTTTTTGTGCTTTCGTCCAGCTTTATCTGCATGGTGGCATTTTCATATATGTTTTTAATTATGTTAGTGTATCTGGAATCTATAGCTTTTTCTAGAGATTCTAGCACTGCCCATAATTCAATGAAATCGAATGCTTTATGAAAATCGACGAACGCCATATGAATTGGAACATTATACTCGGTGCATTTTTCTATCAGTGTTCTTACGGTGTGCAAGTGGTCTATGGTACTAAAATGTTTTCTGAATCCAGCCTGCTCGATAGGTTGATAGAAATCGAGCTTATGTATTAGGCGGTTGGTTATGATTTTAGTTAGTAATTTATACAGATGTGATAGCAAGGATATTGGTCGGTAATTCTTGATGTTTGCTCTGTCTCCTTTCTTGAAAAGTAGAATGACTTCGGAGTTGTACCATTCTTGAGGAATCTTTCCTTCATCAATTATTTAATTAAATAAAATATTTAATACCTGTTTCATTTTTCTGCCACCAATTTTCAACATTTCAGCTGTAATTTTATCCACTTCCGGACATTTATTCGTTTTTAGTTGATTTCTTGAGGCCATTCTTATTTCATAGTCGGTTCTGTCCGGTATTTCTTCTAAGCCGGTGTTAATTATTGTTCGTTCAGTACGTCGTTGTTGTGGTTGTGTATTTACTGTGGTTAAATATAATTTAGTGTAGAATTTTTCAATGGCTTCGCTTATTTCCTTTCTGTCTCGGACGGTGACGTTTTTCTCATTTTTTATTTCCATGATTTTTGTTATGCCGCTTGAGGTTTTTGCTTTCAGTACTTTCATATTGCAATTATCTTGTATTATATCTTTTATTAGATTGTTATAGTGTATTTTTATGTATGAAAGAGTAATAAAACAATAAATTATGTATGCAAATCCCTAAACTGTTGATACGGGTGACTCAATGAAAAACAGATATTTGTCAACAAGTTTACAGAAGTATATAGGAAAACAATTTTAAATTGAGTATGACCACCAGGTATAAAGGTTGGAGCAGAATAGAATACAATAGCTGTGAGGGTTACTAATCCCTAAATAAGGTTGCCAGTGTCGGAGTGATGGAGGTTAACAGGTACTAATGAATTTGCAAGAAATGTAAGATGTTTATTTTATTGGTTATATATAACCAATAAAAGTTTAATAAGTACCTACCTATTTGCGAAATAAAGTTTAATTCTTTAGATAAAATAAAACGTTTTATTTTATCTATTTGCAAAATAAAGTTTAATTTTTTGCCTATTTGCAAAATAAAGTTTAATTCTTTAGATAAAATAAAACGTTTTATTTTATCTGAAATGAGTGCATTCCACGAAGTAAGGGTTTCAACAATCAAACATTTAATTCTTTAATTCCAGGAATCTACGACAGTAATTGACTAGATAATTACCTTCTAAACTTATTCCACAGAAAATGTGATAGTGGGTTTTTCCATTTTGTATATAGGAAGGTCCAAGTGGCGTATTCAAAATTCTTAACAGTTCACTAAAAGTAGGTACTTCAGTTGCAAGGTGCAGTTTATTGTGTATACTAGTGTTATGGAAAATTTGGAAGTGCCGTGTAAACGCCGAAAAATTGGTCCTCTAACAGTTAATGAAAAAACATTAATATTTAATTGTTTTAAATCATTTACAGACAAACGTTTATGTGAAAGTGTTGATGAGACCGTTGAGTTAGTTAGCAGTACACTTGGTGTTGGGAAATCTACGATTTACAGAGTTATTAAAGAAGAGAAATGTGGTAGTTTTCAAATGCCACGTAATGCTCCAGGGAAACCAAAATTTCAAATAGAATATCATTTTAAAGAAGGACTTCGACGGAAAGTGCATGAATTCTTCTTTAGACAAGAATTTCCAACATTGGATAAAGTTCTTGTCTCAGTTCGAGATGATAAGGATTACCCAGAAATGAGTCGAAGTACGTTATGGAAACTTTTAAAAGAAATAGGCTTCCGCTGGAAAAAGAATCCCAGAAAGTCTATTTTATTAGAAAGAAGCGATATTGTCATATGGAGAAGACATTTTCTAAGAACCATAAAGGAAATGAGAAACCAAAAAAGAAAAATATTTTATCTTGATGAAACATAGATCAACGAGGGTCATACACCAAATAAATTTTGGCAGGATAAAACTGTTACAAGTCAAAGGCACGCTTTTGTAAATAACTTATCTACTGGTTTAAACCCACCATCAGGAAAGGGACGCAGGCTGATAATAGTACACATTGGCAGTTCAGACGGTTTTGTTGAAGGTGGTTTATTAACTTTTGAATCAACTCGTACCGGTGACTACCATGAAGACATGAACGCTGATGTCTTTCAAGAATGGTTCGAACAAATGATAGATCTTCTTCCTAAGAACTGTGTAATAGTAATGGATAATGCAAGTTATCACTCCAGACTTATAGAAGGACTGCCCACAACCAAGTGGTTAAAAAAAGACATGCAGAATTGGCTGAGTTCAAAAAATATTACGTACCATCCCGGATCTATAAGAAAGGAACTTTATTCGTTGTGTGCCCTTCATAAAGAAAAATTTAAAAAATACGAAATTGATGAAATTGCCAAAAATCGTGGAATGACAGTACTTAGATCCCCACCATATCATTGTGAATTAAACCCGATTGAACTGGTATGGGCACAGATAAAGAGTGAAGTTTCAAGAAAAAATACCACTTTTAAAATTCATGATGTTAAACAGTTGTTTTTGGAGGCCGTAAATAATGTAAAACCTGAAAACTGGGAAAAGGCAGTAAATCACACTATTAAAGAAGAGGAAAAAATGTGGAAGCTGGACAATATTACTGATAAAATGATCGAGCCAGTTATTATAAATCTTGGTTCTGAAAGTTCATCTTCTGAATCTGATTTGGATTTGTAACAAGTAGCTGTAAGTTTTATATTAATATTTTTATTCATCTATTTAACATACCTTAGACGGTTTTAAAAACTCTTTTTCTCTTTTGTAATTTTTATAAATTAAAAAAAATGTGAATTTTTTAAAACCCTTTTTAATGTAGGCCAGTCAGTTCTAATATAGTGTGTGATAAAAGAGGTCACTTTTGTTTACATACACATAACACTTTATAACACTGAAATAATTCATTTATTTTTTACAATTATTCAAAGTAATTTTTCAATTAATCTTGAGCACGCCCATGGAGTGGTCGGAGCTACCAGTTAAAATTATGCTAATTACTCTCTCGTTCATAAAAATAAACTATAGTATAGTTTCTATGATCGTTCCTAATTTCTTTCTTCACGTTTTTGTTTAAACTTTTGAAGCTGTCCGAAGTTCGATCTGTTTTGGTTCGTCTTTCTTGGAGTAGTTTAATTGTATTAGGTTGGAGTTTAGATGTTTTGGTTGTTTTCGTGTTTGAGCATATTTTCTTAACCGATGTTGTTACAGTTACTTTTATTTTATTGACTAGTCCGTTTATTATATACATAAACATATATACATAAAATCTCTCTTGGTAACGCTTCTTTCTTTGTTGAAATTAAATAACGTTTTGGCCAACAGCAGGTAATTATTTACAGTTTTCTCAAGTTACGATTAATAAACGTAAAATAAAAGCAATTTCGTCTTTTCATGGAACATAATTAATGGAAGTTTGGTACCCTTCCAGCAGCAAGATACTCGAAGATTTATTATCAAGAGGTCGAGATCAGATATTAGAATTCGAAAAAAGTGGTGAAAGTTACTCGAAATTGGACGGCTGAGGGAAAAAGATAAATTCATTAATGTTTGGGAGATAACAATTTATTCCTTCAAGTAATTTGGAATTAAGATTGTTTTTCAGGTTTAGGATTTTAAATATATACAAGCAAATTACAAAAACTGAGAATTTAATAATACTTTTTTTAGATTACTCCGGAGTTCCAATAGAAATGTTACTTTCGATTATTTCCTCTTTAGTAAACAAATATATATATATATATATATATATATATATATATATATATATATATATATATATATATACTTATAAGAAATGTTTGCGTTTTAAGATAAATATATATCGCAGAAAGTGGTGATTTTGACTTTATTAGATGACTTTTATAGAACACGACATTTTCTATAAAAGTCATCTCATAAAGTCATGATGGTTGCCCCTAATCAATTTCAGTGTATTTCATGTTTAAGCGTTACACATTATCGTATATGGTGAAAGAGATAAGATTAGATTAGAGACTAATGACAAATTAAAGAGATGGACAGAATACATCAATGAACTGTTTAAAGACAATAGAACAGAACATATGGAGATAGAAGTAGAAGAGGATATGGTTTTAAAGATATTAAAAGAGGAAATCAAAATGGCATAGTTCGTTAAAGGATTTATTTATTATAAATATTCAATTAAGAAGTATTTTTCTTAGTTAAAATTATTTACCTAGTACAAGCGCAATAATTGTATTTTCAAAAAATGCACATTTGTAGAAGATGCAGCTTTTATGATCGACTTTCTAAATTTTGCAATGATCAATTATTTTTAATTTGAAATATTAAGACATGAGAGTCCCCGATTCATGTTTTGTATTATTCAGCAAACATAATTTTTATTTGGAGTTTGTGTTTTGTCTAACGTAAATGTGAATTTATTCTGTGTGTACTAAATATTTACTTTATTAACTAATCGTGTGTTTAACATGTCTGCGTGTAAAGATGTTAGTATTTTATGGCATCACTTTGAGAAAGACATTAACAGTGAGAAGGCTGTATGCAGTATTGGCAAAGAAAAACTTAGTTATAAATCAACTATAGCAAATTTGTAAAGCCATTTAAAGTATTTCAGTATTTTTTCTTTGATTCAAGAAAGCATGTTTGTTTATGTACTCGCTGATTTGAAACTACTATAAAACAATCAACTAGTTAAATAATTTAATTATTTTTTCAACTGGTTACTTGTTTACGAAAAACGGTTCAGTTTCGTTAACGATAAAAACGTCAACGACTTACCTCTACTGTTTTTCTCGTTACTACAGTGTCCTTACTTTGATAACTCGACGTTGCCAAATAATTTTGTAAGAATCTTTTTTATTGTGACGTCATAATGCAGTTTATTATTTTTATTGGGCATGAGGCACAATGTGACTATAAAATAAGCTTATTTTGATGTTTAGATTTCCAATTCGGAAATCGTACTTAAAATACGAAACATTAATAAATTTTATTTATATAAAAAGATTTCCGAAGTGGAAATCAAAATGTTAAGGTGAAGTGGGGTATATGTGATAATGGGGCAATTGTAATAGTGCATTTAAAAATGGCTATTTAAATAATTACGAGTGTGCCACCTATTAGGCGGAACCTGAAATATGTTAGTCTAGTGAGCCACCACTAGAAACTACGTAAATCCAAAAACAGATTTTAGTTGAGTAGGGATAGCCGACGAGTGTGTTCGAATTCAACACAGAATTTGTTATACATTTACCCCGTTCGTGAAGTATTATATTATTTTTTCGGTAAGTAAGACTATTATTATAATTTTAATTGACATAGCAGTTTATTCTAGTTTGGGAGAACATTATGGTGTAGGTTATTTAAATAAAAACTTAACATTAACCTCAAATTTTTGTTATAACACATTTGCCCCTTGGAATTTTGTTGTTGGGGTAAATGTATTATTACACATTGGGGCAAATGTGTCATTAGTATATCACATTTACCCCGTTTATACAACTTCTTGAATTTAAAATTTAAACAGTGGTAGTGCAAGTTTTACAAGGTTTATTTTTTGTTATAGATAACATGGTTCGCTGCTACAAAAGAAAAACTTCAAATGAAGGAAAATATTCGTCAGCTGATCTCAACGCTGCAATGTCTGATGTTTTAGCAGGTCGAACATCAATTTATAAGGCCGCAAAATTATACAAAATACCATATGTGACTCTACATTCCCATGTAAAAGGTAAACGGGGAGCAGTAAAAGCAACTAAAGGACGTCCAACGTCAATTTCTTCTGCTGACGAAGTTAGATTAGCCAATGGTCTAAAAACGATGGAGAAATGGGGATACGGCCTATCAAGAAAAGAAGTATTAGAAATTGTAGGAAACTTTGTAAAGACTAACCATATTGAAACTAATTTTAAGGATGGAGTTCCAGGCGAAGATTGGTTTTTGGGGTTTAAACAGAGGTATAGATTAAGTATTAAAGTTCCACAAAACGTGGAATACTCCCGAAAAAAGGCTCTTGATCCTTTTATAATATACCAATTTTATGATTTATTAAAATCAATAATGGACGAATATGGTTTTCACGACAAACCTGAGAGAATCTGGAATTTGGACGAGAGTAGCTTGTGCATTGACCCCAGGAAGACAAAAGTTGTGGGAGGTATAAATACACCTTCATCGAGAACAAAAGTTCTCCTGGTAAAGAAAATACCACAATTGCTCTACCATCAAAATACCACAATGTGTAATGCAGCTGGCCAAAAAGCTCCACCATTAATAATTTATAAAGGTTTGCACTTATGGGATCAATGGATAGTTCTACCAGGTACTGATTTTGAGGGTACTGTTTATGCAGCGACAAAAAAAGGTTGGATGGAAGAAGCCGTTTTTAAAAATTACTTCATAAACACTATAATTCCATCACTTCCGTCTGAAAGACCAATATTAATTATTTATGATGGACATTCCACTCATATGAATATCGAGACGTTAGAAGCCGCTATGCGAGAACCTATTATAATTCTAAAACTGCCACCCCATTCCAGCCACCTTTTACAGCCACTAGACCTGTACAGTACACTAGAAAACAAATATTTTCCCAATTTTTGTGTACAATTTGGAAACAGGTGAACTCCGAAGTAATTATCAACGGCTTTAAAAAAGGCGGAATCATTCCCTTTAATCGTCACGTCATCCCTGAAACATCATTTCCACCCTGCTTGCTTAATAAGTGGAAGATGATAAAACATTCCAGATTATCTATACACGAAAATGGTAATGAAGTATTGGTACCAACTAAAGTAACTCAAGAAGTATTTTATCAAAACAAAGAACCTACGCCTGATGCTCTAATCGAAACTACCACTTCCGATAAAGTAAAAAATATCTCTGGCAAAGTCGACGAACTTGAATCAATTCCATGTACAAGTTTAACTGAAAATAAGAATGTAACATTTGAAGATTTATTGTTATCAACAGTAAAACAACTTCCAAACGCACCAACCAAAAATAAGAAACGGTTATGCCCTGGATCTGAAGTATTGACATCACAACAAGCTATTGATATTTTAAAACAGAAATCTTAACAAAAAGGAAACGGTACTAAAATTCATAAGATAACTAAGGCAAAGAACAAAAAAAGAAATAAACGAGAGTCATTATCATTTAGCAGCAGCGAAGACAATGAGTCAATGTCCCCAATATTCATGGATTCTGATAACACCGACGAATTTCTGGATACACTTTTGGAATCAGAGCCAGAGGTAGAAATAGCTGCAAATGATGACGAGGAAGACAAAGAGAATTTGAATTCAACAAAAAGTGTGAATGTAAATGTCGGATGTTGGGTATTGGTAAAATATTGCCCAAAAAAGATAAACAAGCATTATGTGGGAATTGTATCAGAAAATATAAATGATGAGTGGATAGTTAAATTTACACGACCTCAAGGAAACAAATTTGTATGGCCAATAAATCCTGACATTGATACTGTACTACAACAGGATATTATAAAAGTACTACCTGATCCTATCATCGACAGACGTGGAATGTACGAATTTCCAGTTACCTTTAACATTCAACATTAACTGAAAGAAAACTTGGAGTGTTTGTTTAATTTTATTATATTTTTATTTCCTTTGTTCTGACATTGTTTTCGAAAATTTTAAATTCTTTTGTATTTTTTCAACAAAATCAATTCTAAAGAAACACAAGTAGAGAGCTTGAATTACATTTTTATACAATAACCCCAGACTATCAAATATAATATTTACTATAAAAATGTAAACGTTCTTCACATTTGCCCCGGTCCCTGGGGTAAATGTGATATATTGATATGATTTTAAAAAACATCATGCAACATTAACAACACTAAAGATTATTTAATTTTTTTCTACACAATGAATACAAAACCTTTCAAAATGTATATGATTTTTTTGATAAATTTTTGAAACGTTTCTTTACAGTGTTATAATAAATGAAAGTTGAACTAATCAAAAAGTAGATCACATTTACCCCACTTCACCTTAAATTAAACTTATTGTAAAGAAAAATTGTGGCATATTTAAAATAAAAAACAGTAAGCTGTCATTTAAAAAAATTCGCCCAAATTTGATTATCTTAGAACATTGTTAAAATGCTAAAAAGACAACAGGTCAAATAAAACCAATAAGTTTGGCAACGTGGAACTTCCCCTCTTTTATTATTTTCACTAATGCATTTTCGGTGATATAAAGGGCGGACCTAATATACCTCTCTCTTTTTAAACAGGTGTTTCTCATTTCATCTCACGTAAGGTACATACCGACCATAAACTTTTACCTATACCGTATATATATATATACATATATATATATATATATATATATATATATATATATATATATATATATATATATATATATATATATATATATATATATATATATATATATGGTTTTCCTTGACCACTTCAGGACTATTTCGAGCTGCGGCCAATAAAGCTAGAATTGCCATGCTAGTAAACATCCGTAACGGATAGGCACCACAAGAAGAAGAAGATATATATATATATATATATATATATTATATATATATATATATATATATATATATATAAATATATATATATATATATATATATATATATATATATATATATATATATATATATATATATATATATATTAGACTTCTAAAATTTTAAACGTATTTTATATTTTTCGTCCATACTCTAAAGAACAACTATTAGTCTTTAAATTCAAGAGTAGTAAATTACAATTTATTTTATTAAATGCCAATCCATATGACAAAAAATAAATTATCCTGTTATTTCCACAAATATCTCACCATTTCCATTTCTTTTTTATCAAGAACTTCGCTACATGACGAGGTTGTTCAAAAACAAATTATGCAGACCACCATCCGTGCCAAGAAATGATTCCAGCGGGAAATAAGACGTTTCTGAAATTGTCCGACACTAGCTCTCTACGTTTTCGCACTCATTATGCATTCATGGAAACATGTAGCCGGGCTTTTAAAAGCAAAAATAAAAGCTCGAAGTAACGTA
This sequence comes from Diabrotica undecimpunctata, assembly GCF_040954645.1. NCBI lineage: Eukaryota > Metazoa > Arthropoda > Insecta > Coleoptera > Chrysomelidae > Diabrotica > Diabrotica undecimpunctata. The sequence goes on from NC_092804.1 coordinate 158,676,250, forward strand.
GAGCCTTTGGGGTATACAACGTCATTATGAACGTCTTAGTAGGAGAGAAATTGGGATGTGTTCTAATTATCCCCGAGAGCGGGACATTAAGGAAATATGTGTCGAGAACTTATAATGTAGGTCAAAGACTCCATACCGAAGGACCTAAAATGTATGAGATCTGAAGTACAAGGTTGATTAAGGGAAAACTAAAAAAAAAGCTTAAAACTACTTGAGCGTATTACTTCGCTCTAGATGCAGAATACTTAGAGCTTTTAAGAGGATGTATGTTAGTGTATAACTTTGTGATGCAGTTCGCGTATAATGTTAATAACTTTAATTAATTCTCTAGCGAGATGTTTCCATATTTCTCATACGATTTTTAAAACGCAGTCAAAGAATATTATTCGTATTTTTAATGAAGATTTTAATGATCAACTTTGGTATTTCCCGTATTAAAGAAAAATTCAGAATTAAAACACATGTTTTATAACAGATAGTAAATGCTATCTTAATCTTATCGAATCTATGCTGGCATCAAGTGGCAAGAATAAAAGTTGAGAATAAAAAATAAAAGTTGACAACTGTTAGATGAAATAAATATAAAAAGAGGAGTGAGTCAAGGCTTTATAATATCTATCGTCTTTGAACGACATAGAAAAGCGTTTTATAATAGATTTAGATTGTTTAGCACGAGGTGATGGTTTGTTTGAATATTTAATTCGATAAAAATTTTAACTTGGTTTATAGGTCCTAGTCTTAAGTAATTAATTTTTATTTAAGAGGTATTGTTGGAATTATTTTTTATTTTATTTCATTTTTGTAGAACTAATTTTTTTTCACACCTTCTACTTCCAAAAAATTTACAAAAATATTATTTCAAACATAATATAAACATAAAAATTCACTTATAGTAACAGAATTATAGAATCCGAGGCCCCTCTTCCAAACCAAGGTACGACGGCCAGCGGCGGCTCGTGGCCTAAAAAAGTAGTGAAGATGAGGAAAGCTAGCCGGAGCCAAAAGGAGTTACTTCTTACTTCGCGCCCAAATCTCATAAAAAATTCGTTAAAAAAATGTTTAGAGTTTATATAGGCCCTAATAACTTGAAAACAGTTTTTCTTGTTCAGTTCTGCTTGCCTGGGGTATTTTAGTTCTGAACCTCGACATTTCACTGAGGGTTTTTTGGCGATTAAAACACCACGCCTGCTAAGACGGGTTGGTGAGTTTCGATTCAGCCGCCCAGTCTAAGTCAGATGCTGATTGCAGCTGACCACTCTGGATCAGACGCAGATGTTTAAAATACTGGTTGGTCGACAATGTAAAAGAACATCCCTTTTATCTTCATTTTTCCAATGCCTAAATGAAGTCTCTAATATATTACACACCAAGTCATTAATTTAGCCACCATTTAATATAGTCTTCTGCAGGTCATCATGCAGGGTAGAGTCGATGGCAAAAAGGGAATAGGTAGAAAGAGGAAATCATGGCTGCGAAATATTTGAGACTGGACAAATATGACTGTAGACGATTTATTCCACGTTGAAAAAGACAGAGAAATTTTTAGAAATGTGGTCGCCAACCTCCGTTAATGGAGACGGCATAGGAAGAAGAAGAAGAAGAAGAAGTCATTAATTGGATTCATGTCTCTATAAAATTATTTTGTCCAAACGAAATCCACGAGAACACTTTATATCCGAAATCCGAAACAAACCACAGAGAAATGTATTAATAAAGTGCACTAAACAAATAAAATTAATATTGTGACTAAACTAAACTAATAAATACTATACTATACACTATACTATATAAAAATATCTATATAATGGACTAAATTTCAAAATATTGTCGCTTAGAGAAATTTCCGAAAAATAGGAATACCAAATACACATCCAACAGTGGGTGAAGACGAATAATATATTTTTAAGCGGAACTGCACGCACCAGTTTTCTCAGCTATCACTAAGGTTAGGCTGACGTCACGTTGCCATGGCAACCGAGAACGCTGATGCAGATGGATATTGCATTTCAAAAATTATATTCACCTCTTCCTGAATCCTATTATACACGGCTAGTGACACAGGTCAGGACTTGACCGTCAAGTACGTACCGCTAATAAAGCTAGTTGTCTTTTTTAATTTTTAGATTAATTAAAAAAGAATAAATAATTGATTTCAGAATTTAGATATAATAATGTTGTTTTCATTTTTTATTTATTTGTCTCAATTTAATTATATTTTTTTGGCGAACCTCACCTTCACCTACTTCACCTGGCCGGCCGCCGCTGGCGACGGCAAGATGTATGGCACGATGCCATTATTTTTAAGGTAGAAAAAACAAACAAGGCGACTACCAAAAAGGGTACTACACAGTGTCTTCAGTCTTTATTATTAATGAATTTATAGTTACATGCGAGATGTCATAGGACATTATTGACTTAAACCTAAAGACCTAAAAAAGAAGGCCTCTGGCTGGGTACAAAATAAACAACTGAAAGAATTAAAGGGGAGGAAATAACGAATAAATTAAGTAAGAAAAGACAAAAAAGGGGACTACCAAAAGGGTACTACACAGTATCTTCATTAATAATGAACGTATAGCAACATACGCGATGTCATAGGGCAGTATAGATAAAAATAGATTTACTACAAGACAAATTTTGATTTATTGACTTAGAGAAGGCCTCTGGCTATATAAAAAACAAACAACAGATCTAACATGTGACATATCAAATGAAAGGTGCGGATATAACGAATATATTTAGATAGAAAAAAATAAACAAGGCAACTACTAAAAGGGCACTACACAGTATCTTCATTATCAATGAACGGATAGCGACATACGAGATATCATAGGGCACTATGGATAAAAAGAGATTAACCATAAGACAATTTTTGATTTATTGACTTACAGGAGGCCTCAGGCTATGTACAAAATAAACAACTAATCGAATACTAACATGTGACATAGCCAATAAAAGGGGAGGATGTAACGAATATATTCAAATAGAAAAAACCAACAAAGAGACTACCAAGAGGGCACTACACGTAGTCTAAGTTATTAATGAACGTATAGCGACATACGACATATCATATGATCATCATCATCATCATGCAACCTCTTCTGTCCACTGCTGGACACAGGTCTCTCCCATTTCTCGCCACTCTTCACGGTTCTGTGCTTCTTGTTGCCATTTCTTGGATATTCGTCTAATGTCGTCTATCCAGCGTATTGGTGGTCGTCCTCGGCTGCGTTTGTCTTCTCGTGGGCGCCAGTCAATTAGTTTTCTGGTCCATCTTGTGTCTTTCAGTCTCTATCGCTATTTGTGCCTTTGCGCCACTTGCATTTTTAGTGCTGTTGTTTTTGTGAGCGTGAGAGTTTCTGCTTCGTATGTCATAATAGGAAGAACGCATTGGTCAAATGTCTTCCGTTTCATAGCTATCGGGATGTTGCTCTTAAAGATGTTTCTTAGTGAACCATACGCTACCCAAGCAAGTGTTATTCGTCGTTGAAATTCGCAGGTCTGGTTGTCCTTGCCTATTCTGATTTCATGACCAAGATATATGTACTTTTCTGTCAATTCTACCACTTGATTTTGGATGATTACGTGTTCGCTGAGAACTAAATTTTTCATAAATTTGGTCTTACTAATGTTCATTTTTAGACCTATTGTTGAAGATACGTTTTCTAATTCTAAAATTAACAGTATATTTGGTGTTGATTGCATGTTCTGCAAGGGCACAAGTATGTTTAGAAAGTTTAATGTCACTACGATGTGAAGTAAGGCGTCCTTTAAGGGATCGGCCAGTCTGACCAATATAACATGCATCACATTCAGAACAGGGTATGTGATAGACTACATTCACTTGTTCCAAAAAGGAAAGAGGTGTTTTAATTTAAGAAAACAAGTTCCTGACAGTCTTAGCATTATTGATAGCAATCTTAACCGGGATATTGTTCTGTTTGTACAATTTAATAAGCTTTTCAGTAACATATGGGAAATAGGGTAGTGAAGAGTAATGGGTGGTTGAAGTTGCAATGTTAGGAGAAAGTAGAGTACTGTTGTTCATAATATTATTATAAATCATTCTTAGTTGATCACCATCAGGTAAATCATCAATAGAAGACCCAAAACTTGTTAAAAAAAGGTATTTATTTATGAGAGATGTAGGGTAAGAATTTTCAGATAGTATATTTCTGAGTAACAAAAGAGAATCCCTTTTGTTATCAGGATGTGTTAACCTATGTAGCCTACAGCTGAGTGCTTTTATGAGATTTATTTTGTATTTGAATGGATGGCAAGAATGATAGTTAAGAAACCTATTACTAGCCATAGGTTTCCTGTACCAACTTGTAGTTAGTGTATTGTCAATATTTCTAACGACACGCATGTCTAAGAAAGGAATACTATTGTTAGAAGGATCCTTAAGTTCATAAGTAAACTGTAAGTGAGGATCAAAACCATTAAAAATCGATAAGGTAGACTCTACTTTGTCAGGGGGTAAGGCTAACAAAAGGTCATCAACGTACCGTTTAACAAAAGGGATATGGAAATCTATAAGACCCAAACATTCAGATATCAAGTCATCAAGGACAAAGTTAACAAGGATGGGAGATATGGATGAACCCATTGGTGTACCAAAAATTTGTAAGTAATATTTATCATTGAAAACCAAAAAATTAGTGTCAAACACCAATTGCAAAAGCTCTGCAAACACGTCCCAGGAAACGGGGGAGTTTAGTTGGATAGTGTTCCAATGATTACTTAAAGAAGTGAGAACACTAGAAAAAGGAAGATTAGTGAAAAGTGATACTACATCAAAGCTCACCAAAATGTAATTAACTCGTAGTTTGAAATTGTTAATAAATGCACTAAATTGAAAAGAATCAAAAATATTATAAGAATTGTGATAATCATAGGATTTAGATAGAATATCAGTTAGAAATTTAGCAATGTGTATATTTGGTGAATTGATAGAAGAAACAATAGGTCTCATACTAAGAGTTGGTTTATGTATTTTAGGTAAACAGTAAAATCTCGGTGAATAACCATCATAGTTATGCAGAGATTTAGCTATGGTTTGGTTTATGACCTTAATATTCTTCAAACGCGTAATAAACTTATTTATTCTATTAGTAAACTTAGAGCAAGGGTTAGAGGGAAGGAGTTGATAATAACGACTATCGTCCAACAAGGACTGGCTGAGAGATATGTATTGATCTCTATCCATGAGAACTGTGGAATTACCCTTGTCGCTAGTGAGGACCAAAAGGTTTGGGTGATTTTTTAAAAAAGATACTGTTTCCCTATATACATTATCAATGATCGATATGGAATGCTTAGGACGTTTGGTATAATTCAATAAAATATTATTAGAAGAAGACCTAAGGGATAAAAGGTCTGAGTCATCTGCATATGACAAAATATTTTCAACATCAGCAAGAATCCTATTAACGGAATAATCCCTGAAAGATGGTTGAAGGCCAAATTTTGGTCCCAAAGATAAAAGTTTAAGAATGTCTTGAGGAACATCAACATTGGAAAGATTTTTAATCCATTTAGGATTGAAAGGAATTTTGTGAAACTCCGGGGTATCTAAATTATCTAACTTCTTTTGAAGGCGTAAGATTGATTTTTGGTAATAGAAATTGAATTTTCTGTGTAAAGAAGTCTCAAAAGTGTCCAATAAAGGGACAGGAAGAACCTGGTCTAAAAACTCAGTGATATTTTTAATTTGATTAGTAATGAATTTAATGTCTGAATGAACCATTGAAATATGAAAATTAAGCAATCGTGCCCTCACCTGCCTGTTAAGTGATTGACTCAGGTGTTGGGTAGTGGGACTAATGGTCCCCGTAGTAGAAGAAAGAATTGTAGACGTACAATCAATGATAAATCTGGGAATCTTCCGTGTTCTCCTACATTCTAATAAGAAAGTTCTTCTTGCTTCCGCTGTAGCTAACTTTTCAACTAAATCAACTATTGTCTTTTTTATCTCCAAATTGACCGAAAACATCCCATTCACTTACGAGTGCACATTTATATATATATATATATATATATATATATATATATATATATATATATAGTTTTTTCTTGCAATACAGCATCATTTGCACTACATTTACGTGGAGCAAAGACGTTGAAATGAAAGAAGACGACTATATTTATTTTCACAAGTTTTCTTGTCGAGAGGTGAAACCTCGAAATACGTGTAGGAGAATGGTGGATCTGGAATTGATAAAAATGCAATCGTCTGTTTTTATTTCTGCGTCTTTACATAAAGATCTACTGATTTATTTCTCGTTTCGAGTACTGTTCAGTGCGTTCCCTTAAAGTTAAATCTTTTAACATCAACTTCATGTCGCTTTAACTTTAGTTTTTAAGAAATATTTAAAATTTAACGTAAGGCTATTTTACCCTTGCAAGTGGCTGGTTTTAATTTATAACTATGTTTTCACGGATAATGGTCTGTTAAGACCGACAATATTTTTTTGTTGTAACCCATTTTAAAAATTTACTTTTTTTTAATACATACCATTTTACACCAGAAGCTTTTCAATTATCTGTAAGTTTATTTAAACTTTGGTATACAGCCAACCACTAGGATCCTTTCCTTCTATTATTTAGCTTTTGAGTTATTCTCGAAAAAGTGGGTTTTTTGGTTGAAAACTTTCTCTCGAAAATAAGTATCGACTGACAGAAAAATTTATAAAATAAAAGTTGCTTAATAAAAATTTTAAAATTACTAGAATGTTATTTTAACACAACAAATAATAATTTGATATGGTAGAATATAAAGAATATAAAGATTGTCCTTACCAGCATGGGCCATCGCACCATCAAATAGACCTTGGCTCTCCCAAAAAAACGGAATCTTCTTAACCTCTTCAACTTTTTATCGTTGAATCCCATACTTTCTAAAACTCTCACAAACATTTATCGTCATGATCACAACTTCGTTCACCTCCGGAATATGCACATTTTTTTAGATAATTTCTCTGTTTTTGATCAAAACTTAATTAAGTTGTTTTATGATTTTATATTAAGCTTTTATGTTTCCGTAAGTCCTTCACGTTATATAAAAATTAATGGATATATTTGCGGAGTATAAAATAAAGAAACTAAAGAACAAGTTTTTTGCAAAAATTAAATATTGTAATGTTTTTTGTTTTATTTATCGTGTTTATTACACAAACGCACTCAAAATGTTAAAAATTAAAAGTTACTACAATTTATTATTTGAAGTTCACTACACATTGTTTGATAAAATTTGTGAAAATACAGATTAACTGTTTATTTCTATTGTATTCTGTAACACGAAACACTAGATATTAGTTATTATTTATCAAAGTCATAACGTTATAAACGTCACATGTTTGTTATTTCTCTTAATAAATATAAATATAAAATATAAATATAAAATATATATAATTATTTTATTTCAATTTCTGTTGATTCCATTTATTTTTTAAATTTTTGTATTTTGTTACTACACAAAAAAACGCAACGGAGAAAATTTTGGTCAAATTCAAAGTATATAAGTTTTTTATTTTTAGCCCTTATATGGTTTTTTATCCTACCTTATCTTGTCTTATAAGTATTATGTTTTTTGTTTCATGTGAAAATATGAATTCGTTCATTTTTGATGACTTTGCCACCCACAATTTACGACTTTTCCTATTATTACCATTATCTTTTGTATTAATTTGTAATACGGCGATGGGAGTTTTGGTGACTGATATCGAAGGAATATCATATCGACATCCTAGAAGCAGTGTATTTAAAAATGATTAAAAGCAACGACATAATCTTGGTTTTAATAAACAATGATAACAATAACAAAACATAAAAATAACAACTGAAATGTAACTTAACCTAAGTACGCAAATAACAAAGAAAAACTACTAAAAAATAACTTAATACTTTATATTGCCTCCCCTAACCTCTATAACTTCCTGTAGATGTCGGATAAAGCGAAGTTTGTTAATTGAGGCTAGTGCGACTTAGCGACCTCTATTTTTTCTACCAAGCATGTCCCAAACGTGCTCTATTGAGTTCAGATCTGGCGAACACGCTGGACAGTTCATTTTATTAATATCAACTTCCTCTAAATATGGGGTGACACACATTTCAGAGTGGGGTCGCGCATTATCTTGCATTAATAGAAAATCATCGCCGATATATTGAGAAAAGGGTACTACGTGATTCGCTAAAATTTACTTAATATACCGGTGTGCAGTCAATGAACCCTCAATAAATACCAATTCAGTGTGCGTCTCTCGGGATAATGCTGCCCATACCATCACCGAACACCCTCCATGGCTAACTCGGGGACTGAAAGCGCACTCCGCAAATCTCTCTCCAGTTCGACGCCGTACCCGTTCTCTCCCATCTGATGAGTGAAGACAGCATCTCGACTCATCCGTAAAAAGAACATTACTCCATTGTCCTAAATTCCAATATAAATGTTCTCTAGAAAATTGTAGTTTAGCCACTCTGTGCCGTGGAAGTATTTGGGCCCAATTGCTCGTCTGCAACTTTGCAAACCAAATTCATGTAATCTTCGACGAACTGTAAATACACTTACATTATTGCCTCGAACCTCTTAAAGCTAATTTCTTAATTGCACCGCTGTTAAATGATGATCTTGCAAAGCGTTAACTCGTATAAAATGATCATCTAAAGCAGTAGTTTTGCGTTTCCCGCCACTTCCCATTTTATGTTTGTTTGTTGCAGTTCGTATAAATCGTTCCACTACCCTTTGGATGGTAGAGCGATGAGTGTGTAGTACTCTAGCCAAATAATTTCGCTCACCTTTAACCGGAGCAATGTCTTTCGCGCAATCTTCGACACTAAGGACTATGATCAATCATAGGTAAACAAAATGTCTTCTTCTTTTGATGCCTATTTGTTTCGAATATTGGCGATTATTCTGGCTATAATTATTTTATTAACTGGTACTTTCAATAGATTAATTGTTGTTGTGGAGAACCATTTCCTCAGGTTTTTTAATCATGATATTCTTCTCCCAATTTCTCGCTTTCCGAATACTTTGACTTGAAGGATTATTTTCAGTAATCTGTATTTAGTGTCGTTTATCATTACGTGTCCGATATATTCTAACTTCTAAATCTTCCGACATATTCTAAAAAAAATGTAAGTGTCAATAGACATAACGATAACAGCCACCTCGTCATATTACAAAATAACTCCAAAATAATCATAATTAAGAAAGTCCTAAATTGTGGGTGGCAAATTCATTTGGCCCTAAAAATTGAAACAATGCATATTTTGACATGAAACTTGTGAATAACTTTATAAGTCAAAAGATATAATTGTTTGAAAAAACCCTGTACATGAAAAGAATTTGACATTTCCTTCTCAAACAGGGGAAAATGTTAATAAGTCCAGATACAGCCATCTAAAATTTAGGTGGCTGTGGTCTAGGTAATCCTAGTAGTTGGCAACAATGGCATGCGACATTGGATAACCTAGTTTCTATAAATGCTTGCAGTTTCCTTATTCTGAATGTTATGATGCTCAGTTTGTTTTATTTTAAAGTGAAAGTGATTATTTACAACGGTTGATACTTTTATCTGATAATCAAAATAATCAATTCGAGTTATCAATTACTTTGTACTCATGGGAAAACTCTATAAAGAAAAAGCTTTGGGAGATGCAAGATGTTTTAAAGAAACTGAAGTTACAGTTCCATGTAACAGGCGAAGCTTGTAAATGTGCTACTTAATGTTTTAATGCAATCTCTAAACATGAAAGACAATCTATTATAAAAAATATAAACCCTTTTAAAAATAATGACAAAATAAACTTATATTTAGCAGGCTTACCCTGGTTCCTATACAACCAAAAAGGGCTAGAAAATACGAGAATGAGGCTGGCTTCCGAGATTGCACAGTCTGTTATCATGTGAAAGTAAAACGAGAAGCCAGTGTAGAAGATGTCTTTTTCAGCCATTCCATGGTAAAATACGAGGTAAAGTTGATATTCTTGTTAATAAATTAAAAAAATCAAACGAACCTTCTAGGGACCTTCGAGGGTTTTAAAGAAGGATAACAACCTCATTCTGAGCACCAAATTGATTATTTTTCCATGTATATCTATAACGTCTATGCTCTACTCACAAGTTAATAGAGAATATTTGTCAGTTGGCAATAAAAAGGGGAACTTGTTTTTATAATATGTTTTGTCTACTTAAGCTGATGTTTCAGTTTTAAAATATATTTATATTATTTAAATCTCGATTGGGGTAAGTTGATAATTTCTTTATGTTTAATACATAAATTTTTTAACACAACTTAATTTATAACTTTTTAATACGTAAATATAGCTAGAATCTTTAATGTAATTTAACTAATTGATTAATAATAATTAATTTTAATTAGTTCTTGCCATTTGCTATTTCTTATTAAGTATTATCTTAAAATTGTAATAAATTGTAATGTTGGTAAAACATGTCAAGAAATATTTCAAATATATGCAGTCGCTAACACAAGGTTTCTCGTTTTAGTTTATTGGCTTCTTAAGATAATTTTGTCCATATTTTTGGGTGAGATTTATCGAGGCACATGGTCGATCATAGGGAATAAAAACTGCAGCAGCTATTGTAAAAAACGCAACAATAACAGTATCTGAAGTACGCTAACTACGTTCAACAAGTGGTCCAACTGCACAAATCCAACAATATATTCAACAATAATGCCATAAGTATTATTTCCATATTTTTGTAAAGCGATAGACAGGATTTGCTTCTCTTTTAATCAAATTAAGATTAAGTTTTTATCAATTACATTTTTGTATTATTTTATTCAATTTTAAAGTGTAATAAATATAATTAGTTTTTAGATATGCATTTAAGATAAGACGTTCCTACACGCAAGAGACTGAGCTAGAGTCAACGTTAGTTTGAGTTTTATTGTTACCCATCGGCTTCAAACTTTCTTAGGGTAGTTATATTGTAAAGTAACTAGAAATTTAGTAAAATTATGTGCCTTACAATGTAAAAGTAGGTATTTTTGAAAACTCTACATCGAAAGAACATAATTCCTCGCAATACTGCTAGATATGGAGAATATTATTCCCATCGAGCAAACATTTTAACATACCAACACGTAAATGAGGAATTAGCCCGATAAGCAATGTGCTAAAAGTCTTACACCAGTAATTCAACCGATACACAAATAACCAATTTCCAATAAACAAACAAACAAATTCTCAAAATATGCAAATGGGGCATAAGCCTGAGGCAATTACAATTTTGCACGTTAAACAAAATGCTTTGTTTGGATTTCAGATTCTGTTTAAAAATTGTCGTGAAAAATGAAAATATATTTTTTAGTTTTTTTTCTGTTAATTATCAAAAATATAGATATTTTTTAAATGGAATTAAATCTCAAATAATTGTAATGCTAATTACATTTATATTCATATTATATTCATTCGACGTTTCAATTTTGAATCCAAAATCGTTTTCAGCGAAGTCATAGGACTAGAGTTTATAATGCTAAGATACATTATGCCTTATCGTATCCAGCAGTGGGTAGTTGCACAGGAAGTGTTACTCCGTCTCGTCTTCAGCCTGACAAAATCTGCAATCTGCGGTTTCAGTCAGTCCGATTTTATTCGTGTGTCTTTAAGGCGACAATATTCTATTAGGAGACCTACAATAATTCGCATATTTTACATATTCATATCTAGCCGATATTAAGATCTGTTGTTCGAAGCTTTCGAAGTTTAAAGCTGAAAGCTTTTGAAAGTTTAAGACATTTGTTCGAACAAGTAATTGGTTAAAAAGTCAAATTTTAACATCTGAAATAACAGAGTCAAAAAAAAAACAACAATTAAAAAAGATAAGATCCCAACACGCCAAGGAAGTATTCGATCAACCTTTTGTTACGCTCACGAAGGAAGACAACCAAACAAAGAGGCAAAAAAGCTGTCATCCAGTAGAAAATTATTGCAACCAGCAAATATTCTATTTAAAGAAGAATCACTAAAATTAAATTTTAAACAGATAGTCGACAAAACTTATATGAACATAAAGACCTTATTAGCTTGGTTAAAACGTATACAGACAATATTAACGACTTTTTAGGAATATTGTTAAAAATGCACCCATACTATACCGATAGCCGCATGACCAAAAAAACAAGTAACAGAATACAAAAATACTAATTAAACAACTAGACATCACTAGAAGTAGACTCTGACACATCTTAAGAATCTTCATAAAAATAAGAACCATTAATAGAAATGGATTGTCTGTTTCAGTGGAATATTAACGGGTTTTATGTTAATTTTTATGGGTTTAGATGTTCAGAAATCTCACCATCTATTATATATGTTTCTATAAAAAACAAAGAAATGCAAATATAGTTAGCAGGAGAGTTGCAATGTATATAAGTCAAAATTACCGATCAGTAATAAAAATAATAGTAACTTAAAGGTCTTAGAGGTGACAGTTTTATTTCCACAAAAAAAAACATTTGCACACACACACACACACACACATATATATATATATATATATATATATATATATATTGTTTGAGTTTAGTTCTTGCATTGATCCTAATTGCAGGATACTTGGTTAGAAAATTTAACAAATGTAGAAATTCCCAGTGACGTACAAGATGTTTTAAGTTTAGGAGATAATTTTGCAGTTCCCATCCGTAATAAAAATGATATCCCAACATCAGAAATTATTTGTTCAATTGAGAGTTCAATTTCTAACTTAAGTACGAATGTACAGGATGATATCAGAACTAAATGTTGTAACATTTTGACAAACTTTAAAAACAAAAACAAATACCCTTTTGAAAACAAAACAATACAAAAGAAAATTAAAAAGACAAAAGCTTTTTTAAACGAGAACCCCAATTTAGTTGTTCTGAAACCTGACAAAACTAACAAGACTGTTATTATGGAGTCCGAAGACTATGACAGTAAAATGGATTCTCTATTGAATGACAACACAACATACCGTGAAATGAAAAATGATCCTACAAATATTTTCCAAAAAATGAAATAACGAATTAGTCGACAGATGGGAAAAAATGTGCTACATCTCACCTAACACTGCTAATTCGCTCAAGATACATAATGCTGTAATTCCAAAAATATACGGTCTACCCAAAACACATAAAGAGGGTGTGCCGCTGCGACCTATTGTTTCATGCATTCAGTCTCCTTTTGAAAACCTTTCAAAATATTTGAAGAACATTATTTCCAACGTAATAAATAAAAATCCACACTATTTAAAAGACGCTGATCACCTGAAATTAAAACTCAAAAATATACATTTACCTCCAAATTATAAATTAGTTTCTCTCGATGTGGTATCTTTATACACCAATATTCCAATAGCTTTAGCGAAAGACATTATTAAAAAAAAGTGAAACGAAATCAAAGCGTTCACAGACATCCCTCTAGAAGAATTTCTGCTAGCAGTCGAAACAACATTAAAGTCAACCTATTTCCTATATAAAAACAAAATCTTCCAACAAACAGATGGATGTGCTATGGGTGCTAGCATATCCAGTGCCATCGCTCAATTAGTTTTAGAGCATCTAGAGGAAATTGTTTTAAATAAAATAGATTTTGATATACCTTTTTTCTATCGCTATATAGATGACTGCTTGAGTGCAGCACCAGAGGATAAAATGGATATTTTACTAAATGAACTCAATAACTTTCACCAAAAACTAAAATTTACATTAGAAATTGAAAAAAATCATCAAATTAATTTTCTGGACCTGACCTTACATAGAGAAAACAGCACTATAACTACTTCATGGTACACCAAAAAAACCTGGTCATCGAGATATCTGAATTTCAACTCTCATCATCCCCTGTCTCAAAAGAAATCAGTAGTTATCGGACTCGCCGATAGAGCTATTAGATTATCCGATCCTATTAATAGACCTCAGGCCATTAAAAAAGCAAAAACAGCACTAACACTTAATTCATACCCACACCACCTTATCGACAACACTTTCAAATCGCGACTGCATAAATTTTACAATAACAATAATAACAATGAAACCAACACGGTAAAGAAAAACTATATGTCTCTTCCCTATATAAAAGGATTATCAGAACAAATTGCAAATCTTCTGTCCAAACATAATATTATGGTTGCTCATAAAGGGCACAATCTTTTGAAAAAGAATTTTACAAGATTAAAAACAAAAACCCCTCTATTAAAAAGATCGCATGTTGTATATGAAATTCCCTGCTCGAATTGTGATGGAGTTTATATTGGACAAACCAGTCAGCTACTTAACTCAAGAATACGTTCCCGCAAATATGACAAAAAAAACTCAAGCGCCCTCACAAAACATGAAAACGAAAAAAAACATAAATTTGATTTTGAGAAAACCAAGATCCTAAAAAGTGAACCCAACAGGAAAAAGAGAGAGCTTCTAGAGTCTATACAAATAAAAAAAAAATAATAATGCAATAAATGATAAAAAAGATGTCAAAAATTTGAACAAAATATATTTTAACTTAATTTAAAAACACATAAAAAGACAATCTCAGAACGCCTATGATGTTAAAATAACTGGTTGTTTAAACGATAAACTAACTTCAATAAACAACACATTAGATCTAAAATATATTTTACATGTAGTGACTTAGTGGGTATGTCCTATGTTTTTAATATTATTTTAATTGTGACGTCTACTTGTTAGTAACAAATTTTTACATGCTTGGTAAGTCAAAAGTTTAACTTTTAAATCGTATTATGTCTATCATAAAATGTTTTTTAGTCAATATTACTTCTTGAAAAAGGCATGGATTTCCTGCCGAAACGTCGAAAAAATATATAAAAATGCCTTAGTATCAAATCAAATTTTTTTATGAACCTAAGCCCAAGAAAATCCACTAAATATATATATATATATATATATATATATATATATATATATATATATATATATATATATATATATATATATATATATATATATATATACATATATAACCAAAACATCTTTATATACACTTATTATCTTTAACTTATTCAATTCACACTTAAAATTCACAGTGGAGGAGGAGTCTAACTCCTCGGTCTCTGTCTTAGACAGAAAAACAGAAAATTAATGTTGTTCTAGCAATGAAAAATAGAATTACTAAGATTTGCTATCCGAAATTTGGTAATAAAAGCATTAAAATTTTATATGATATATTGTTATCTAACCAATATCCAAAGAAACTGCTTAACAAATTGTTATTCTCGAATCCTATTGTAAACAATGATACAAATCAAAATGTTACTCTAGTTGATACTCCTGCGAGATATGGTAAACTACCTTTTATACAAAATCTATCTAGATCACTTATTAGTTTATTTGGTGAATTCCATATAAAAATATCTACTTATAACCATAAAACGGATTAACTTGTTTTACACCAGATTAAAAGGTCCTACTCCTACCTTACAACGTTCTAACGTAATATATGGCATCCCATGTGAATGTGGCTTAGTTTATATTGGTCAGACTGGCATCCCATGTTAATGTGGCTTAGTTTATATTGGTCAGACTGGCCAAAGATTAAGCAAAAGATTGGCCTTTCATAAAAGTGATTGCAAACTCAAACTACAATCTACAAGTCTTAAGTATTCACGTTAATAGCAAAGACCACAGAGTCCTCTATAATGACACATTAATCTTAGATGCATCTAATAGAGATTTTCAACGAAAAATCCTTGAGATGTGTTTTATTTATAATGTGAAAAATGCCATCAATCACAAGAAGGGTGTGGATAATTTAAGTTCCATCTACACCTTCCTGCTTAAATAAAATATTTCAGGAATTAAAAGATTGTTGTCCAGATACATAAGTGATATAGGTTAGATTTTTTAACTATTTTAATTTATCAATTTTAATTATTTTATTTACTTGTATTGTGTTTTTGTCATTTTGTAATTCTAATGTTACTTAAGTATTTGTTGTTAACATTTTAGATAATAGTTGTCATTTTTACATTTCAAATTATCTCACTACTTCAAACAAGTTTAGTGACACTGCCGTAAATTGTTAATTAGTTTTAGATTGTTTTAAACAACGTGTAGGATTCCAATTTATTCGTGGTTAGGTTTTATGTAAATAGATCGATCTTTATTTAATAAAAATACATTGTGAACTATGGATACTTCTCATCATGTCTCTAAAAATATGTTAAGTATATACACAGATAATACTTTCTTTGTTTTCCACCCAAGTCATTGAGTTTTTTGCTATACTTTGGGTAAGTGTTTTATTATTTTTATACACAGTTTCCACCTGTTCATTGTTTGTTCTCTTATTTGTTTGTAGTTTACTCTGATGATGTCAATAATCATTGACGAAAGCTTAGACTATTGATTAAAAAGCACATCTAACGAAGCACCCGAGTTTTATTTTGCTTCCTCAGTGATAAAAGGGTATCTCCCAGCATTATCTCCTTTTCACTATATATACCTCCAAAACAGACAATCACAGAAACAGATCTTACAGATTTATTGGATCAGATTCCAACTCCAAAAATAATTGTAGGCAATTTTATTTGTCATAATCGAATATGGATCTCATGGAATAACTTCTAAAGGTTATCTAATACAAGAACAGTTATATCTTCCACGAAGTTATAACTTACTACTACTTCTACGACGCAAAACAGCAAGTTAGTTCCATTTGGATTTCATCTCATACTGGCTCGGAAGGCAACGAAAAAGCTGATCATCATGCATGTGAAACAATGCAAAATACACGGCAGAATAACTCACGGTTACCTTATCTCAAAGTCAATCAAAGTATTGCAACTGCGTTATGTCTGTAGCACATATTATGGTAGATTGTCCTAAATATACCAACGAAAGAGACAAATACTTGAAAGTATATTACAACTATCTAAACGACATCAATATCCTTAACAAATTATATATTAGTTTTAAGTTTCATAGGTCTTAATTAATATTTATAACTTTAATTTTTTTATTAATATGAACTCAACTGAAATTTTAATTTACTTTATAATTTTTTATATTGTAATTATTATAATTATTGTATTTTGTCCTCCCGCTAATAACTCTCAGTGGTTGATGCATTTAATAAAAAAAATGTAATTTAAAAGTAATTAAAAATCCCCTCTGTATATCGTATCTTTTGTTTTATTAGAAATAAACTTCGATTTTGCGTCTTTTTGTAATCAACCGCAGTACTTGGCCTAAATAATGCAGACTAACCGGACCTTATCTCAATATCCACGACATCTATAGGCCATTGATGACATTCCTGTAGTTTATTGAGCCAAAACCCGACCCTGTCTTAATCTGATGGACAGATTTATCACCAATATCCGAATTGGCTTTATTTGTTCCTCTGGGCAGTTCTAATCAAACGGACAAAACTGCCCTAGTGGGCTATTGTCAGTGGCTTAGAAATCGGAAGTTTGGAAAGGATCTTTTCTAAAAATTAGTGACCTAAATTTTGTAAATAAGTAAATATTTTTGTTGGAAGTAATACAGATAAAAAAATTAAATCACATACAGCAGTCAAAATCATACTCAAAGAAATCAATTATAATTTTATCGTCAATTTTTTTCACAAAATAATACAGTTCATCAAAAAGTAAATAAACCAAATTGAAGTCTAATTAAAAATGCAATGTATAACGATCCAAAGAATTTAGAATGGGCACTGGATAGAAAGAAGCATAGCATGTGAAACAAAATTAAACTTTAGCGAGATTCCGACCGGAATAAGCTTGCTTCGTGTAAAGTAGAGCCATTCCATTTCTGATCGCATAGTGGCTTACTTATGTTGTGTTTTCCTAAAAATGTCCATCAGGTGAGTTGTTATATTTTTTTTATAGGCTATGTTTTACGGTTTTCGTGTAATTAGGGCACTAATAAGTTCCTCTTTTACTTCTTTACAGAGGGAAAAAAAAGAAGATTTTTCCTTTCAAATATTTGACTGCATTTTTTGTCTTCGTATATTATTGATCGTCCAATTTTAATCTTTTATATGTCCCATAATAGGTATAAGCAGTCAGATCTAGTTGATGTTCTCTTCTAATGGACCTTGGAGACATTGAAGGATTTTGGAAACTCTTTTGGGGCTTTTTGACCGGGAGTAGTAACTACATATAATTTAAAAAGGGATAATTCCCAGTCGTCTTTTTACTACTACTACCCCCCGGCTTCCCCCTAAAACCCCGCCTTGCAAGGGAAAAATACGGAAAAAATCGATTTATCATTCGTACGCCGTAGAAAAAATTTTTTCAAATGTTAAATGTAGTGTTTGTAAAATAGTATGTTTTGAACTAAAATGTTTAGTAATACTTTTTCTGTAGAATAAACTGTTCTCTCAGAAACAACGCTTGGAGCGACCGGCGATTTTTAATGTCTGTTATGCGCACACAATCAATTTTAAATAAAATTTGTATCAACTTAACGGTAAAAATTCGATATCTTTTGATCGGAGGCTCCTATTGACAAAAATCTAAATTCTGAGACCAGTCAACCCGGTTGTTAAGCAGATTTTAAAAATATTAAAATGTACAAGATGCTTCATTAAAAAAAACGCTTTTGAACTATGCCAGGCGTGAGCGAGTCACCCTGTAGATTTAAATTTATTTTTCAAAGGCGCCTATTTATATATATTTTTCACTCGATCATGTGTTTCGCTCCAAAAACACGATCGAAAATTAGGGTCTACAAAACTATTATCAGACCAATAGTATGTTATGCATGCGAGACATGGGTGATGACAGAAGAGACAAAAAGAAAACTGGAAGTCTTCGAAAGAAAAGTCCTAAGAAAGATATTTGGACCTATTAACGAAAACGGAATATGGAGATCCAGGTATAAAGATGAACTCTACCAACTGACTGTTCAAAGAGACACCGATCTCAGAATTCGTTAAACTTCGGAGACTTCGCTGGGCTGGTCATGTAGTAAGAATGAAGACAGAAAGATTGCCGAAAAGAGCCCTAGATAGTAAAATGCAGCGCGCAAGACCAAAAGGAAGACCATGGAAAAGATGGGAGGATGAAGTGGCAGCGGACGCGCAAAATTTGCTAGACGTGAGAACCTGGAGAAGATCGTCGCGTAACCGACAAGGTTGGAGGCATAGTTTGGAGGAGGCCAAGGCCCGATTTGGGCTGTAGCGCCATTGGAGAAAGAGAGAGAGAGCCTATTTATATATTATAAAAGTCGATGAGTCTGAATATTTTTTAAAACAAGGACAGAAATAATTTTATTCCATAAGTGATTTTCACACTATATATTAGAATGATACCTCTCACCAATTTTTTGAAAAGTATTTGTTCTATTTCTTAATAATGGTCTTGTATACTTAACATTTCATTTCTGTCTGTTTGCCAAATTTCCACGCTATACTTCAAGCTCCTGAGGATTTACTAATTTTTAAGCGTGTTTTAGCGTCTTCACCACCCCACTTTGCATCGTAACGTTTAATAAAACACAGTGACTTATATGGGCTGGACATATAATACGAATGCCAGAAAACACAATTGCCAAAAAGCTAACCAAGGGATCACTGTAAGAACTAGAAGCCGAGGTCGCCGCGAATTAGGTGTTTTGATCCGGGGTCGCCGCGAATTAGGTGTTTTGATAGAGTTGAGACCAGTTTAGGGGTACTAAAAATAAGAAGATGGCAAGTAATCACTAAAAAACGGACACAATGACTTAAAGCAGGCCAGGATCCACAGAGGATTGTCGTGTTAAAGATGATGATGATGATGACATCTTCGGCTACCACTACTTGGTTATTAGTAAATAAAAACCGGTGTGGCAGTCCAGTGGGACTACCGGTAGAAGTTACACTTCTATAAACGCATGCGCCGTTACAAATTTATTTGGGAGTCACTCTGCACAATCATTACATATGTAATGCTATAGGTAAGACATAGCAGAAAGAGAAACAGAATTAATAACAACTTACTAACAATTAATAAACAACATTTGACTTGTAATAGGAGTATAGTAAATGAAGGATTGAATCAATATTTTGATGAAAATGTATATTTTTATTTTCATATATGTATGAAAGGAGTTGAATGCAAAAATTTTTTTACACATACTCTGCAGTAAATTCATTGTTTATTTTGTTATTAATATAAAAATACAATACAATACACTGCAACATAATTCAATATAATAATACAATACAAATTAAAATGCAATATTCATAACTATTTAAAAATGACAATAATATACATAAAAAATACACTAAAATACAGTGCAATATAATTCAATATAATAATACAATACAAATTAAAATGCAATATTCATAAGTATTTCAAAATGACAATAATATACATAACTTTGGAAATACAGTCCTCCCCGACTGGGAATCGAACCCCGGTCTCCCGCGTGACAGGCTGGGATACTGACTACTATACTACTGAGGACATGACACAAACTAATTTCAAAATTGACAGTTCTGGGCCATACAGTGATTTATTGAGATTATTATTTTGAAATACAAAAGACTAATATAATTATGAACATTTAATAAATAATACAAAACATATCACATAAATAATAATATTAATAAATATTTTATTATATATATAATATTATATGTATATATATAATATATATAATAATAAATATATATACAAAAGTAACATTTTTATGTTCGAGTGAGAAAGAGAGAGAAAATATATCTTCTGTCTCTCTCTTACTCATTATCTTAAATATGTAATGATTTCACAGATTCACTCCCATACAAATTTCCAACGTGGAGCGCGCGTATAGAAGTATAACTTCAAAAAAGAATGCGAATAACGATTTTTTCTTTACCACCTCCAGTGTCATTGGTTTTACTATTAATTCGAATCAATTTATTTCGCAATATTACGGTTAAACACATCTGAAACAAAAATTGTAAAAAATTTCCGGATTGGAATTCGAAACATCAAAATAAAATAAAACATGTGACTTTTATTATAATTAATTGTGTTTCAATCCCACTTAAAAAATATCTGTGTTAGACAAGCCACAAGAAAATAATAGTTTCAGAAGCATTTTGGAGACATTATATTTAAAATAACTAGGGAACAGATAATTCGGCATTTTCATAGCGTTTTCTATGGACGTTCAACAATTTTCTACCCGGTATATTTTTCGTTCCAGGATAAATAATTATCCACTTAACTTTATTGTTGCACTGCAATCTCTTATTTAATATTTTATCCTAAAAAATGAATAATGGCGAATGAAAATTAAATATCTATTCCTTCCACACGCCACTGTTCTATTGTCTTCACCGCGTACGCAATCTTACTGTGTGCAGAAGGCCACCGTTGATGGAGAATAGGCTCGAGTCAATTCGATTGCTGTAGATTCGTAAGGTCTCATCCTTTATTGAAAATGACACGTAGATTGTACCGACAAAACTCGTTTGTGCAGGAAAATTGTGGATTTTATAGACACTATCTTCGAAATGAAACAAATTTAAAGGATACCAAATAGATTGTAAGAAACGAAGCGAACTTTATATGAAAAATCTTGATCAAATATTACCTCAAAAGGTCACGTAGTTGGTACAGTTTGTTAAATGGGGAATGAAATATTGTATTTTTAAAAGAATTGAATCAAATACTTTACGGAACATAAATATTAAGGATGGGTGATTCCAACACAATAGAGAAATATGAGAAACAGAAACATTAGTTTTACAATCTGCAAAATGGAAGTATTTTTAAAAAGTTTTTGTAGTTTTAACCGTTTTAAAATGTAATAACTGACCGAACCATAAAAATACTCCTATAATCTATTACCGATCAGATAAAAGCTTTATAAATCATATAACATGTTTGTGTGTCAGCTCACCACCAAGTTTTCCGAATAAGTTTTAGAAAATTTATTCCTTTTTAACATGTTGTTTCTATTTTATGAATGAATGGTCTCCAATTAAGTGTTTTGTCTGTATTTGTTAATGGAAATTTCATTTTATTGATCATAATATTATCTAATGGTAGTATATTATGCCTTGTAAAAAACACTGTATTTGATTTTTCTAGTTATAATGAAAAACCAATTTAATTAAATTTAGAAATAAGAGTATTTATATTTAATTTTAGACTTATTGCACAGCTTATTGCGAGAGGGGTTAGGCAAGGATGCGTCTTGTCCCCGACGCTTTTCAACGTGTACTCACAGGTCATATTCAGAAAAGCCTTATGGGAAAGAAAAGAGGGAATAAGAATTGGTGGAGAAATCATAACCACCATGAGATTTGCAGATGACACGGTAATTATGGCTGAGAGTATAGAAGAACTACAAACTTTACTAGATGCAATAAATCGTGAATGCATTCAAATGGGACTTGACATCAACACAGATAAGACCAAATTTATGATAGTATCAAGGAGTCCAATAAATAATGAACAACTAACTCTTGGTGGACAGCAAATAGAGAGAGTGACAAAATATAAATATCTGGGAGCTTACATCAACACAGAATTAGATCCAGACCAAGAGATCCGGGTACGAATAGAAATGGCAATGGCAGCGTTCTTAAAATTCAAGCAATTGTTCTGTGACAAAAATCTGAATACTGCGCTGAGACTGAGGTTTGTTGAATGTTACGTCTGGTCGCGAAGATTGAAGCCTTTGAACTTTGGATATACCGGAGAATGTTGAGAATTCCATGGACTGCCAGGGTAACCAATGAGGAAGTGCTGAGAAGGATGGGTCGAGACAAAAAATTGTTGAGAACGATAAAAGTACGCAAGACTGCATACCTTGGACACATACTGAGAAATAATAAATATAGTCTTCTGCAGGTCATTATGCAGGGTAGAGTCGATGGCAAAAAGGGAATAGGTAGAAAGAGGAAGTCATGGCTGCGAAATATTCGAGACTGGACAAACATGACTGTAGACGAATTATTACACGTTGCAAAAGACAGAGAAGCTTTTAAAAATGTGGTTGCCAACCTCCGTTAATGGGAACGGCATAGGAAGAAGAAGATAATACCATAATGGCATAACAGCAGCCTATACAAGAAATATTGACTCAGAAATCACTCCCCAATGATTGGAATACTTTTCACCATACACAAAAAAGAAACGATATCTTTGAATGCTCTAACCACATTTTAAATGTAGCGTATAAAATATTTTTCACAGTACTATGTCACCGTGTGGCACCATATATAGAGGGGATAGTAGGAAAATACCAGGCTGGTTTCAGAAGTGGTAACGGTGGTAACGGAAAACGGAAAACGCTGTACGAGATGCGTATATAGCATTAAAAGAATCAGCTACAAAAATGAGTTTAATAATAAACACCACATAACAAAATATATAAAAATAAGCACGCAACCACAAATCCTACCACCACTTGTTATAGAAAACGACGTCATCTAAACAGTGAACGAATTTGTATACTTGGAGCGCTTCTTAATACTGAAAATAATACGGCGGCAGAGATAAACCGCAAAATTTGCACGGCCAACAGATGCTATTTTGGGCTCAATCTCTTCCTTATATACACAATTATATCGAGAAATACAAAACTAAAACTCTACAAGACAATAATACGCCCAGTCCTAACATATGGTTCAGAGACCTGGACTCTAACAAAAAGTAATGAAAACATGTTAGGATATTTCGAAAGAAAAGTACTAAGGTGAATTTATGGAGTAGTAAATTACAATGAAGTGTGGAGAAGACGATATACCTTCAAACTTTATAGAATATATCAGGAACCAGATATCGTTATCGTATTAAGATAGGACATTTGACGTGGATAGGGCATGAAATCCGGATGCAACAAAATGACCCAGCTAGAAAAACGTTCCTTGATAGACCCATTGGTCAGAGAAGAAGAGGAAGATCGAGAAAAAGGTTTCTTGATAACATCGATGAAGATATAAGAAGGCGATGTTGTAAAGCCAGAATGATGATGATGATATATTATGTCTGTAATAAATACTGTATTTGATTTTTCTGGTGATAATAAAAAACCAATTGAATTAAATTTACAAACAAGAGTATATATATTTAATTTTAAATTTATTGTAAAGCTCTTAAAAATTGTATCATTGTTATATACGACAAAATCGTCTGAACCCTGTCGTAACCTATTAACATATCCGGACCTATTATCAAGTTATTGACAGATCTTATATAAAGTTCTTAACGCATTAACATTTGGCATATTTTATTGTAAATTCTGGATGGAATATTCATTTTAAGTAATTTTTCTTATAATAGCAGTGTGTTTATATATAGACTAGGCGGGATCTGTAGAAATTCAGGCCATAATGGACATTTTCCATAGGAAGCTATTTTTTGTTAGAATCCCTTCAGGATGTGCCCAATATCGATAATCACGATATGCGCCAGTCGCAAACCCTGTGCTAAATTTTTTATTTAACAAAATCTGAAAACAATTGAATATTTCACATTTTTTTGCTCCTATTTTGTTTATAATTCGGAAAATATTGATCCTAGAGAAAAAATTATAAGAAGTTAAAAGTTTCGTTATTCAATTTTACTCAATATTTCGTTAGCTAGAAATTAAAAATTTAATGTTTATTGTTAAAAAAATAGCAATAATTGGAAAAAAAAAGTACAAAAAAATAAAGTTAATCCTTTAAATGTTTTCGACTTTCTAAACTTGACTTACAAGCTCCATATTCCGCCTAGAAAAACCTATTAATATATTTAAAACATGTGCTAAATTTTGTGAAGATCGGTCGGATAGGTTTTGCATAATAATTTTGCAATCCAGCCTACTGAGAAAAATTGCAAATTTTCAAATTTATAGTAGGCCCTAAATAAGGCTCTCAGATAAATGCAAATTTTTTTACATATAAAGAAAGGCTCAAACTTTCAAACGCTTTTTGTAAAATTCAAATCGGTTTACTAGAAGAGCCTAGAAAATTTTTTTAAGTTTTAAACATTTTTTAGGTTTATAAACAAATTGAATAACTTTACGAACTTTAAGCATATCAATTTCAAAATTTATACACTTAAAGAACATTAAAAGACGCTTTTTTTTAAAGATACATTCGGCTTATTGGTTGCCGAGATATTGAAGGTCAAAGTTGGCATACATTTGCCGTGTAACCATAATTGATAGAGGGCTCGTTTTTAAACAAATACCCTCGTCTTGTCAAGTAATTTTTATATGAAAAGTTTTACGTAATGCACTTCATCTATAAAATCTAGTGGCAAAAGATAAAGCTACAGATGAAGGAGAAGAAATATTAAATTTACAGATCGAGGATGAAGCTATTGAAATGGAAAATGAAGGTTTTGAGAAAGAAATAAGACCTGAAGATTCTTGTTCTTCCAAAAAAAAAATAAGACTTAAAAAAAATTATTGAAGATTGAGTCAAAATAAAGTTTATTTATGAAAAAAATTTTTTTTTTCGTTCGCCTTTGTTTTAACATTTTAAATTATTTATTAACAATTTATAAATACATATTTGTTTACTAAAAGTAACAATTTACTTCAATGTATAAATTGCAAGCTCAAAAAAAATGCATGAAGAAAAATGCAATTACTTGTTTAACATACAATTGTTTATTGCAAATTTCCCAATTTGCAATTGAAAATGGTATTTGAAAATATAATATTTGAAATCCTTGTCGTCCGAGACATCGATTCAAAAAAAAAAGAGCAAAATTGGTTAACAAGAAGCCGAGATAATGCAAATTTTGAACTCGCCGATTCACATTTCGAGGGAATGTCCCCCACCACCACCTCTCATGAATTCCGAGCGACATTTTACGCGAAAACGGTTTTTTATTTGTCTTTTTTATGAATGTTGCCATGAAGTAAGTACATAAGTACGTAAAACTTTTCATATAAAAAGTACTTGACAAGACGAGGGTATTTGTTTAAAAACTAGCCCTCTATCACTTATGGTTACAGGGCAAATGTATGCCAACTTTGACCTTCAATATCTCGGCAACCAATAAGACGAATGTATCTTTTTTTTTAAAGAAGCGTCTTTTAATGTTCTTTAAGTGAATAAATTTTGAAATTGACATGTTTAAAGCTCGTAAAGTTATTCAATTTGTTTATAAGCCTAATATATATAAAAAATGTTTAAAACTTTAAAAAAATTTCTAGGCTCTCCTAGTGAACCGATTTGAATTTTACAAAAAGCGTTTGAAAGTTTGAGCCTTCGTTTATTTTCAAAAAAATTTGCAGCTATCTGAGGGCCTTATTTAGGGGGGCCTATTATAAATTTAAAAAGTTGCGATTTTTTTCCAGTAGGCTGGGTTGCAAAATTATTATGCAAAACCTATCCCAACGATCTTAACAAAATTTAGCACACGTTTTAAACATATTAAAAGGTTTTTCTAGGCGGAATATGGAGCTTGTAAGTCAAGTTTAGAAAGTCGAAAACATTTAAAGGATTAACTTCATTTTTTGTACTTTTTTTTCCAATTATTGCTATTTTTTCAACAATAAACATTAAATTTTAAATTTTTAGCTAACGAAATATTGTGTAAAGTTGAATAACGAAACTTTTAACTTCTTATAATTTTTTTCTCTAGGATCAATATTTTCCGAATTATAAACGAGAATAGGAGCAAAAAAATGAGAAATTTTCAATTGTTTTCAGATTTTGTTAAATAAAAAATTTAGCACAGGGTTTGCGACTGGCGCATATCGTGATTGTCGATATTGGGCACATCCTGAAGAGATTCCAGCAAAAAAATAGCTTCCTATGGAAAATGTCCAATCCAAAACAGATCCCGCCTAGACTAACAGGCGTAAGCTCCTTTAATGTTACGGAATTCAGCACCGCAGTATTGATATTTTAAATAGCACAGCGGAATGGATGAAATATTAAACACGTATTATATTTCTTTTATTGATGATAATAATTTATTAATACTTTTACTTTTAAACTAAAACAGCCCATTCATGAAATAAGAAGAGGACCAAAATCTCCTTGTAAGACAGTAAACAAATTCAAAATTATCAATCACTATCTATAAAAAGTTTTGGTGGTTCGTTAATTTTTCCAATTGATACAAAAAGAATTACCTAATTATAAATTTTGACATTACGTCGATAGTTCTTTTGGTAAAATAATTATAATATATTATACTATGCTAACAAGACGTTTACCAAAGTGATCAGCAAATGCAATCCTCATGTAGAATATAAAAAGAAGCAAGGAAATTGGATTCTGCGAAAAGGTCACATCCTTTATTGAAAATGACACGTCGACTATACGTACGGAATCTGTTTATTTAGGATAAAGGAGTTTGCACGAAATTATGGTTATGGAGAAATTCTGAATCGGCAAAATTTTATGTGTAAAACAGGTTATGTTTTCACTAGGAAAGAAGAACAACTTTTATGGTAAAGAGCAATGCTCGATCTACACTGTCAAAAGTCCTTAAAATGCAAATCCACGTTTGGGAATATTGTTTTAAAATTTCAGAGAATAAATTCAAATATTGTTTTAAGAAAAGTATCAGATTGAAATATTGTGTGATTGAGTTTAATAGATATAAAAATAATATACAGAGTGTCCCGGAAAATAGTGCGTTCCTTAACGATATGTGCAGATTGCAGCATTTAAAACAAAAAAGTCTTATAACATTTTTTTATGAAGATAACCGTTTTCAAAAAAAAATTATTAATTTTAATCCATTTGATTATTGTTCGCAGAAAAGGAAATACAGCCGGCAACGTTGCGTTCCTTGTTATTCTTCGTTAATTACTGTAAATCAGCTATCATGAATCATCGATTGTTAGGCATAATATGCATTGATACTGATAACAGTGATAGAGAAAAAGCATGTATTTGTTTTTATTAAATATTTAATAATTAAAGTTTGAATACTGTTTTTACTTACATGGAAAATTATTATTACAATAAATGTTCGAAATGGCCACCATTTGCACAGATACACGCGTTTATTCGACGAATTCAATTATTCTTAATATTATAAGTATGTATATTATGTCTGATTATTTCAGCAGCATCAAAAATTCGTTGTCGCAATTGAGCTTCTGTTTTAATTTCATCCTGGTTGTCGTATACTAATGATTTTAGATGTCCCCAAAAATAAAGGTCCATTACATTGCATTCTGGTATTCTGGGTGGCCACAGAACGTGTCCATTTCTACCGATCCAACGACGAGGAAAAGTGATGTCGAGGAAATCTTTAGTATGTCTCGTAAAATGTGCTGCAGCCCCGTCATGAAGAAACCACATTTCAGAGCGTATTTGTAACGGAACGTCTTCAAGAAGTATCGGTAGAACATCCTGCAAAAAATTTAAATAGGATTCTCCATTCAATCTTCTGGGAAGTTCGTACGGTCCAATCAGACGATTACCAATAAACCAATAATCCCAGCCCATAAATTTATACTAAATTGTTTTTGAAAATTTGTCCTACGTATAGCATACGGGTTTTCATCACTCCACACGTGACAATTGTGAAAATTAAACACACCATTTCTCGTAAAACAAGCTTCATCTGCACACAACACTTTGCACGGAAATTCGGGTTCTCTGGCGATTTTGTTTTGAAACCATCTACAAAATCTTAATCTTCAAGGTAAATCGCCTTAGTGTAAATCTTGCACTCGTTGGTAATGGTAAGGATGTAACAGTTGTTCCGTAAATGTCTTGTGAACAATGTTTTTTGAAATGTCAACCATTCTAGCCACAGATCGACTACTTACTCTTGGATTATTACGGACTATATCCAAAATCACATCTTCTGCATTTAGTCTACGGTTACTTCGTGTTCTACCACTAGTTTCTTTAGGTATCACACAACCTGTCTCTAATAACCTTTGGGACACGTTCAAAAAACTTCTGGCATTAGGATGTCGTCGTTCGGGATAGTGTTCAACATAAAGTCTAACAGCCCTATTACTGTCACACTGGGCTTCACCGTACGTAATTAACATATCGTGATACTCGCGAATCGAAAACATGACAATACTATTTATTCTTGGGCTACGGGTAATTACAACTGTTTACAAATAATGTACCTTTTCTGTATCAAAATAAATTAAACTATCGCATTTTGCCCACACCTTTTGGAGCGCAACGTTGCCGGATGTATTTGCTTTTCTGTGAACACTAATCAAATGGATTAAATTTAATATATATTTTTTTTTGAAAACGGTTGACTTTATAAAAAAAGGTTATAAGACTTTTTTGTTTTAAATGCTACACTCAGCCCATACCTTTAAGGAACGCACTATTTTCCGGGACACCTTGTATAGTTTTAAATTTAGTATGAATTTTGATGAGACATTTTTGAAACAGAGGAGCTAGAAGTCCTAATGATGTTTGTAAAGTCAATGAAATTTTGACGTCGTCAAGTTATATTACAATAATAATATCCTGGAGTTGATTTCTCCAGTGGTAAGTGGTGCAGAAAATAATTATTTAAAAACCCAATCAACAAAGTTATGTCAGTAGATTTATGTAATATAATTTAGGAGTGAGAGTAAAACCAGAATACACGACGAGAATTACTAAAAAATACTTTAGACATAGGATATCGAAACTAAGGAGACATCTTATAATAGGGCCAATAGTTTGCTGCTGGTACTGCCAGAAATAAACCTAGTAAGAAGTGAGCGTGGTATATCGAGAGGAAACGAAAAGTACGATTTGGATAATAAAATGATACAGTACAATTGACTAGAAAGACAGAATCAATTGCATAGCTAACTCAGAATAATCGAAGAAAAGAGACTACGAGAATTGTGATAGAGGGTAGATAGAGCAAGCTGCCGACAAGATAGACGAATAGAAGGGAATTTTATGGGGAATCTATTCCCCATAAAATATTCAACAAACAATAAATCGATTGTTATATCTTTTCTGCAGGTCATCATGCAGGGTAGAGTCGATGGCAAAAAGGGAATAGGTAGAAAGAGGAAGTCATGGCTGCGAAATAATCGAGACTGGACAAACATGACTGTAGACGAATTATTCCACGTTACAAATGACAGAGAAGCTTTTAAAACCTCCAACTCTGCCAACCTGTGTTAATGGGGACGGCATTGGAAAAAGAAGATCTTTTATAACATTACCAAGTGATGTTCCAAATTACAAATACGGAACATACAGAATGGCATTTGCTGATATTCTGTCATTTGTAAGATGCATACCATCCTTACACCGTATTTTCAATAGAATCGTACGGTGTATAAAAAAAATCAGTAGATGGCTAATGAGGATAGAAAACGCATTCAAAGTATTTGATATTCCACAAGGTAAGCAAGCAGCTTACTTATTACTAGACGCTTATGATATACTCTGTGATAAGTTGTCTTCAAACACCGGATACTAAATCTTATGATGAATTAATTAATATTATGAAAGAACATAATATTACTGGATTGATTTGGGGAGGCCTGTGTCCAAAGTTGGTTTACTTAAGGCTGAAGAAGAAGAAGAAGATGAAAAAACATTACAACCCAGAACCTCTAGAAATAGCAGACATTTTTCGTTTAATACAGAGAAAACAACATAAGGGGAAAGTGTAAAAGATTACATAACAGTTCTAAAGATTGTCAATTACTTGCAACTTTGGCGACTTTAGTGTATTTTTATGTATGAGAGAGTAATAAAACAATAAATTATGTATGCAAATCCCTAAACTGTTGATACGGGTGACTCAATGAAAAACAGATATTTGTCAACAAGTTTACAGAAGTATATAGGAAAACAATTTTAAATTGAGTATGACCACCAGGTATAAAGGTTGGAGCAGAATAGAATACAATAGTTGTGAGGGTTACTAATCACTAAATAAGGTTGCCAGTGTCGGAGTGATGGAGGTTAACAGGTACTAATGAATTTGCAAGAAATGTAAGATGTTTATTTTATTGGTTATATATAACCAATAAAAGTTTAATAAGTACCTACCTATTTGCAAAATAAAGTTTAATTCTTTAGATAAAATAAAACGTTTTATTTTATCTGAAATGAGTGCATTCCACGAAGTAAGGGTTTCAACAATCAAACATTTAATTCTTTAATTCCAGGAATCTACGACAGTAATTGACTAGATAATTACCTTCTAAACTTATTCCACAGAAAATGTGATAGTGGGTTTTTCCATTTTGTAGGAAGGTCCAAGTGGCGTATTCAAAATTCTTAACAGTTCACTAAAAGTAGGTACTTCAGTTGCAAGGTGCAGTTTATTGTGTATACTAGTGTTATGGAAAATTTGGAAGTGCCGTGTAAACGCCGAAAAATTGGTCCTCTAACAGTTAATGAAAAAACATTAATATTTAATTGTTTTAAATCATTTACAGACAAACGTTTATGTGAAAGTGTTGATGAGACCGTTGAGTTAGTTAGCAGTACACTTGGTGTTGGAAAAGCTACGATTAACAGAGTTATTAAAGAAGAGAAATGTGGTAGTTTTCAAATGCCACGTAATGCTCCAGGGAAACCAAAATTTCAAATAGAATATCATTTTAAAGAAGGACTTCGACGGAAAGTGCATGAATTCTTCTTTAGACAAGAATTTCCAACATTGGATAAAGTTCTTGTCTCAGTTCGAGATGATAAGGATTACCCAGAAATGAGTCGAAGTACGTTATGGAAACTTTTAAAAGAAATAGGCTTCCGCTGGAAAAAGAATCCCAGAAAGTCTATTTTATTAGAAAGAAGCGATATTGTCATATGGAGAAGACATTTTCTAAGAACCATAAAGGAAATGAGAAACCAAAAAAGAAAAATATTTTATCTTGATGAAACATGGATCAACGAGGGTCATACACCAAATAAATTTTGGCAGGATGGAACTGTTACAAGTCAAAGGCACGCTTTTGTAAATAACTTATCTACTGGTTTAAACCCACCATCAGGAAAGGGACGCAGGCTGATAATAGTACACATTGGCAGTTCAGACGGTTTTGTTGAAGGTGGTTTATTAACTTTTGAATCAACTCGTACCGGTGACTACCATGAAGACATGAACGCTGATGTCTTTCAAGAATGGTTCGAACAAATGATAGATCTTCTTCCTAAGAACTGTGTAATAGTAATGGATAATGCAAGTTATCACTCCAGACTTATAGAAGGACTGCCCACAACCAAGTGGTTAAAAAAAGACTTGCAGAATTGGCTGAGTTCAAAAAATATTACGTACCATCCCGGATCTATAAGAAAGGAACTTTATTCGTTGTGTGCCCTTCATAAAGAAAAATTAAAAAAATACGAAATTGATGAAATTGACAAAAATCGTGGAATGACAGTACTTAGAACCCCACCATATCATTGTGAATTAAACCCGATTGAATTGGTATGGGCACAGATAAAGAGTGAAGTTTCAAGAAAAAATACCACTTTTAAAATTCATGATGTTAAACAGTTGTTTTTGGAGGCCGTAAATAATGTAAAACCTGAAAACTGGGAAAAGGGAGTAAATCACACTATTAAAGAAGAGGAAAAAATGTGGAAGCTGGACAATATTACTGATAAAATGATCGAGCCAGTTATTATAAATCTTGGTTCTGAAAGTTCATCTTCTGAATCTGATTTGGATTTGTAACAAGTAGCTGTAAGTTTTATATTAATATTTTTATTCATCTATTTAACATACCTTAGACGGTTTTAAAAACTCTTTTTCTCTTTTGTAATTTTTAAAAATTAAAAAAAATGTGAATTTTTTAAAACCCTTTTTAATGTAGGCCAGTCAGTTCTAATATAGTGTTGATAAAAGAGGTCACTTTTGTTTACATACACATAACACTTTATAACACTGAAATAATTCATTTATTTTTTACAATTATTCAAAGTGATTTTTCAATTAATCTTGAGCACGCCCATGGAGTGGTCGGAGCTACCAGTTAAAATTATGCTAATTACTCTCTCGTTCATAAAAATAAACTATATCAAAAGAAAGCATTAAGAAATCAATT
This sequence comes from Diabrotica undecimpunctata, assembly GCF_040954645.1. Lineage (NCBI taxonomy): Eukaryota > Metazoa > Arthropoda > Insecta > Coleoptera > Chrysomelidae > Diabrotica > Diabrotica undecimpunctata. The sequence goes on from NC_092804.1 coordinate 158,709,156, forward strand.
TGTATTTAACTTATGTAATGAACGTATACAAAGTATGGTTGGAAATAAAAAATTTACCTAACGAAAGGGCCATTAAAGTAGCTTATAATATGGAAACATCAGCAAGAGATGCTGCTCAGTTAGATCAATCACATGCATGGATGGTAAATAAACTAAGTGTGGAAAAGAAGACTGAAAAATAAGTTAACGCACTACCAAGAAATGTGTCAAATAGTGTAAATCATGTTAATAAATATTTAAACTGTTTCAGGTGTGAGTCAGAGCAACAGAGCAAATAAATACCCTAAAACAGATTTACAATGCAACACATGTAAGAGCAACGAACAATTGGGCAAGGTTTGCATAAAAAGAAATGATACTAGTCAGGTAAATGAGGTAGAAGAAGGTCAATTGGATGAAATTTTACACATATTATGTAAATAGTTTCAATACAAAAAAAAAAATTTATCATAAAATTACAGGTAAATAGGTACCTGTATAGGGGAAGATACACCATAACAGTAAGAGAAGAATGTTTTGCCTTATGCGCACAGGGATATAAATGAATATATCGAGAACCAAACTGCTGCTCGTGAGTCAACGCCAAGTATTGTGAACACCAAAATAACAGAGGTAAAATCAGAACCAATTGATACCAATAAATCACCTTTTCGTAGTACAGGTAATGCAAGTATCATTTCCTTATCTTGCTCATAGGTTCCTTTGCGCCGCTTCAAAAGAATAATAGTAGCTTCAAAAAGGTTGGATTTATAATTATAGTGTAGAATTATATTTTAGGTTAGGTTTATCATTGTAGTATGATATTATATTTTAGAAGGGGAAGACTGACATATCTTCTATAACATTGCAACGTGATGTTCCGACTTACAAATAAGGAACATACAGAATGTCATTTGCTGACATTCTGTCACTTGTAACATACATTCCGCGTCATAGAAAACGGGCCACCTCAAGTATTTAAAATATTTTCGAAATTATTATTTATTGCTACAAAATTAAGCATTTATTTTTTTGTATATTGAATTAATATTATTTTATTTTTAATGTGTCTTGGGTTATTTAAGTTAAATGGGTTGTTGCGAAAGCAAACCAACCATGTAACTGGATTAAGGATATTCATAGAACCTATAAAACAAAACAATTTTGAAAAAAAGTTGTTTGCAACTTGATCAATTTTCGAGAAAGCGATTGTTTTGAGAAATGTATGATATTGTAAAGGATTCTAATGAATTTTAAACGCATCTCAGATTACAGTAGCCGACTTAGTGTGAAGTAGTCTTGAGTTAATAACGATGGAGAATTTTCAAAAATCGGTTGAAATAGTAACGTTGCTGGGAAGTGGATTAAGTCAAAGACAAGTTGCAAGACAATTGAATGTTAGTCGTTCGACTGCACAAAGGACCCAGCAACGATTTATTGTGACAGGATCTCACCAACGACGACCTGGTACAGGTCCAAAAAGGAAAACAACCGCTAGGGAAGATCGCGTCGTCATTCTTGCTGCATTACGGAATCAGACCCAAACCGCTAGAATACTTCAAGGCCATTTACAGCAAGCTCAAGGACCAGCAATCAGCCTTTCTACTATTCGGCGAAGATAAGGGAGCAAGGTTTGACAGCTTCCAGTCCAGCAACAGGGCCCTTACTTTCCCCAGCTCACAAAAGACGAAGACTCGATTTTGCCTGTGATCACATAAATTGGACAGCAGACGATTGGAAAGAAGTATTGTTTACGGATGAGTGTAGAATGTCTATTTATGCTAAAGATGAACGCAGTAAGGTGTACAGATGGGCTGGAGAATGTTTCGCTGGTTGCACTTGGCACCACGGGTTGCTTTTGGTGGTAGTTCAGTAATGTTTTGGGCAGGGATTTCTTTTAATGCGCATACGGATCTCGTCGTAATCGACAGAGGTGCGTTAACAGCAGTAAGGTACATAACGGAAATCTTACAACATCACGTGATACCCTATGCTGGATTTATTGGCAACGAATTCCTGATAATGCAGGATAATGCGAGACCACACACGGCAAGGATAGTAACGGAGTACCTTGACGAGGTTGGTATTCCAAAAATAAACTGGGTTGCTCAAATCCCCGATTTCAATCCTATTGAGTATATATGGAGCCTGCTAAAAAGTCTCGTTAGGCGTCGCATACCTGCTCCAACAACACCTGTAGAGCTTCAGATGGTACTCATTGATGAATGGGCCACTTTTCCCCAAAGAGATATCCAAAACGTTATAAATTCCATGCCAAATCGAATGAGGACTGTCTTTCAGAATCGAGGTGGCAATACCCATTACTGAAAATGGATACCAGCTTTTTTTTTTAAATATACAGTTCATTGTTGTTTTAAAAACTGTAAGTTGATTTTTTCAATAAATTTCCTATTTTTCTTAAATTTTTTATTTTCGATTGATGTTTTACGATAATGATGAAATTTTATATTAAACGAGTTATTGATTCAATATACAAAAAAATAAATGCTTAATTTTGTAGCAATAAATAATAATTTCGAAAATATTTTAAATATTTGGGGTGGCCCGTTTTCTATGACGCGGAGTGTACACATTTACTTACATGGCTGATATCAATAAAAGTGTGAATTACAAATTTTAGTATATTTATTTAAGCCAAGGGCATCGACCACGATATCTACAAAGTGCATACGGATACAACATCGATAATCATCACTATTATGATTTCGACTAAAAACAAATTAAAAGCCAAGAAACAAACCCAAGCTTATGCTAAAAAGCTTAAAAAATAGAAAATAACTAATGTTTTTACAATTATTTATTATATGAATATAACAATTATTATGTACCCTAAAATGTACCCGATATACAGAACAACCCGTTAAAAGATCAAAATAGAGACATAATGAAGGAACAAATAGTTTCCTCTAATAGTATACAAGCCTATTTTACACACCACAGACTATAGAATACCCGCTTCTACTAATACATATCACCACTAATCCCTCTCAACAGTTAAATGCGTATTTAAACTTTTCGCTAATGTACTAACCGGGTTACCAAGACCTTTAAACAACCGTTATAATAAGCTGGAAAATATTTTCCCTCTCCATATCCTGCGTTCTCTGCTCCTCGTTCGTTTTAAAATCGACCCCTTTCCCCGAGCCCCTTTAATGATACCTGAAAGTTATGTCTAACGCTTTCCACATCGTTTAAATTACTAAAATCACATTGTTTGAAGACTATAAGTTTGTTGTGGAATTTGTAATCATGTGCAGAGTTTTCCTTAACTCGCTGTAGTATATTTATCAGGACGCGGACTGTTAAGATGACGTGGGCAGGGTTGAATTAAGCTGCCTTGTAAAGGAATAAAGTCTTGCATCTACAAATACTTGTTACAAAATGTACGAAATTGTACAAATACTGTTATTACAGATTTGCAACAATGAGATCGAACTAGAAGAAATGTTAAAATATATTAAAAATCTTTTAATAAATGATGAAACAGGTCCTGCCATTAAGGATTTTGGTTTGTTACAAATTCTCTTGAGCATATCGTAGGTCTTCTTCTTCTTCTTCTTCTAATGGCGCTACAACCCTTTGTGAGTCTTGGCCTGCTTAACAATGTTCTTCCATTCTGCCCTGTCGGATACTTTCCTTCGCCACTGCCTGATGTTCATGGTTTTAAGATCCCTCTCTACGTCGTCTATCCATCTTTTACGGGGCCTTCCTCTTGTTCTGTTTCCTTGGGGCTTCCATCTCTGGACTACTTTTACAGCTCGATTATCTGGCATTCTTTCTAGGTGACCAAGCCAGTTTAGTCTTTGTGACTTTACAAATCTGACAATATCTGCGCTCTGCATTAGTTCATCCAGCTCGTGATTCATTTTAATTCTCCACGAACCATCGCTGCATTGGGTTGGTCCAAATATCTTCCTTAGTATTTTGCGCTCAAATATTCTCAGTTGATTTTCATCAGTGGTTGAGAGGGTCCACGTTTCACATCCATATGTGACCACTGGTCTAATTACTGTTTTGTAGATTCTCAGCTTAGACTCACGATTCAGTAACTTACTTTTCATTAAGTCTTTGTATGCATAAAAGCACTTATTACCGCTAAGAATCCGTGCTTGTATTTCTTGACTGATGTTGTTGTTGTCATTTATTATTGAGCCTAGGTAGGGAAAAGTGGAGGCATATTTGTAGGTATGGTTGTCTACCTTCAGATTCTCATGTTCATTCGATTTTGTGCACTCCATATATTTTGTTTTGCTTTCATTTATATATAGACCAAACGTAGCAGCTTCTCGTTTCAGTTCTATAACTTTTTCGCTTAATACACTTTTGTTGCGGCTTATTATGGCAACATCATCCGCATATGCGCATATTTGCATAGATCTTGTATTAATACAGCCATTTATATCCAGTTTTCTAACAACAGCTTCTAAAGTTAGATTAAAAAGTGTTGTTGATAATCCCCTTGTCTAACTCCATTTTCAATATCAAAGGCCTGCGTCATATCTCCATCTATTTTCACCATAGCTTTGGAACCCTCCAGAGTCATTCGTATAAGTTTAACCAACTTATTGGGTATCCCTAACATAGATAGTTGCTTTAACATCTTTTGTCGATCTACTCCATCAAACGCCTGTTTGAAATCGATATACAAGTTGTAAATAGGTATGTTATATTCAACACATTTTTCATGTATACCTCTTGACATATGTATTTGGTCATATCGTAGGTATATACTTAAAATATCCGAAAACGAGTTTTATGGAGTTAAGTTGTTTAAAAAAAGGAGATCAAGTGAGGACAGATACAAATTAAAAGTACAGTAGATTATGCATTAAAAATTCCTTTGATTCGGATTTTAATCAGTTGCACACAATAATATAGGAACAGACAAACCCTACCTTACAATTTTTGTTAAAAATAGAAATTCAAATATTTAATGAACTGTTTTCTTGAGGTATGTTTAAGTGGGGGGGGGGTTCAGTGAGATGAGTGATGGTAAATCAGTACTTACAAAGAAATTGGAATAAGTAAAGTGTCAAGTTCTTATAATTATGCACTCGAGTCAGGTAGCAATCGAATTACTAGAACAGATAAAAAGGATGTAGATGCAACAAAAAAGACAGTTTTCGTCGAATGCAAGAGTAAAAAGATGCTCTAGATATTTTAGCAGGCAGCACGTCGCTATATGGGCCTGGAATAGACGATACTGTATAAGTATAAAAACAATGCTTTTTCTTTAATCACGTTTTTCTCGGAATAATTTTTTTAAGTCGTTTTTCACGGTATTTCAAAAACTAATTAATCGATTCTTCTCAAATTTTGCATACTTCATTTATATATAAATTACTAGTTCACAACGTCAATATATAGTCCATTTTGTTGTTATAAGTAACTTTTCATCATCAAATTAGTCAAATTTTAGCAAAAAATTTTCTAAAATTCAACAAATTTGTCTTTTTTTACTTCTAAAATTTTAAAAAACCAAAAAATGAACAATATCTCAACGTTACAACCTACAAAAACTTATAAAATAATGAAATCTTTTTGGATTTTTGTCAACTGTTGATCCAGTTATAAGTTACGATGAACATTGCAAAGTAATTTTCTTCATCTTGGGAAATAAGATGTCATTTGCTCAAGTTTTAAAAATTTTGTGCTAAAATTTTAGATATTGCTCTTGAAATGTACTATAATGTACTAATGGTATAAATAAATTTATGTTAAACAATTTTTCAAAAAAAAAAAATCTTAAAAATATGTTTAAGATATTGAAAATAAATCCTATCCCCTTTTTAATTTAAATATTATATTATACAGGGTATAATCCACAACTGATTGTAATTGAAATTACATATTTTATTTGTTTTAATGTTTCTATTTAAAACAAAACCTTTTTATAACCTATGAAGGGGCTAAAATGTGGCTTTTGTCCACAAAATCGAGGCAAAGTAAGTCGTTAATAATTTTTGTTTTGAAACTTTTTTGAAAACGATTTCTCGATTGACAATCGAAACTTCAACACAGATGTAGAAATTTAATGAAAATGCGAAAATTTAACATATATTAAAGTTGTTTTGAATGTTTGTCAGGAATGTTATACATATTAATCTAGGTTTATCTTCTGAACCGTAATTTTAAATTTTCTTAAGTATATGGAGACCCAAAAATTTATTTAAAAATCGTTTACAAAAGGTATATAATTAAAACACCCTATCGGGCTACATCACAGAACGTGAACGTTTTCGGAATTAATATTCCATCATCAGTGTTATCCTAAGAGTATATAACCACCTTAAATAAAGAAAATATGAAATTTAAAATTTTGACTAAGGTTAATACAAAATGTGGTTAATACTTACTAGATGTACATGTTTTAAGCCACGAACTACTTGGGTAAAAACCCGTTAAATGTTTTAAATTGAATTAAAGTTACATTACTTGTTCTTAAATTCTTGGATGTTTACGTCACAACAGGAACTGATAACATGGCAACGTAAGACTCCACTGGAGGTTGTTAGTTATGAAACAAAGTGCCCACGAGGACTTCTTGATAGCAACTGAATGAACTGAATGAAAAGACAATAATGACATGTTAGGACAGAAGTCTTAACAAAGCAGGCAATGTAACTTGAGGTATTTGTCAAAATATGACAGTAGTCAGCAATGTATAAAATTGAATAAGTTAAAATTATAATAAAAATAACAGTAGCAGCCATCAATATATTGTAGTTTGAATTATGAATTTGTATGAATTATGAATGTAGGTGGACTGAAGTTTGGTAAAATTTTGTGGGTACTGATAGGCAACCAACTATACAAATATCTAAATTAAGGGGTGGTAAACTAAAGATTTTTACAAAAGGCCCTTGTAGATTTTTATGCTTTTGCAACATTTGGTACCTGGAAAATGGAAATTGGGTTTTTTAAATTTTATTGTTGAAAAGTGAAATGTTAAAATGATGTACTTGAAAGTGCTATTGAGATAAAGTGTAAATAGAATAAATTTTGTAATGTACTGTTCGTGTATACTCGGTTCGCTATTCTCAGTCCGAACTGTCTAGTGAATTTAGTAATTATTTTTTTGCGAAGTTAGTTACTTTTTGACAGACTAAAAGTGGCTGGAAATTACTATACAACCAAGCACACGTACTCATAGCCAATATTAATAGTAAACAAACTAAATAGTAAATAAAATAGAACTTTGAGAATTACTGACAATCAATATTTATTTATCAGCACCATATAAAAAATAGTTATTTTAAATTATAACAACTAAAATATATTTTTTAAATATATACTACCCAAAATTTGATGGGTTTAGTATACACTTCCACTATTTAGAATAATTCTTCTTTTTTTAAAGAAAGAAGTCTGCAATAGTAGGATACTTGAGCTATTAATACTGAGAAGTAGGAATTGTTGTGTTATAGGTTACCGACAATGAATCTGTCAAAATATGCCCGAGCTAAGCGAATGGAGTATAACTTAACT